>NW_026652285.1:69750303-69818884 GCF_009828535.3 Hylobates moloch | reverse complement strand
TAATATATAGAGTATACTACAATATATGATATTTATATACATTTTATATAAATATAAATTTATATAATATATAAATATATAATACATTCTATTATAGTATGTATATATATATATATATATACACACACACATATATACTCTAGAGAGTCAAGCATATGGAAAGTCAGGGCAGTGACTGACAGCAGCTGACAATTGTCCAGAAATGCTCAGATGCATATATTTAATTCTGACTGTAATAATTCCTAGCCTATTTTAAAATAGCCTTCTATAATCCTTAAGCTTCTAAGATTTTTTAAAAAATAGGTGTTTAACTAAAAGGAAAGCATCCAAAATAATCTGATTCAGATCACTGTGTAGAGTAAACTCCAGCTGATTGTTATCCAAATTGTGGCAACTGACAAAAATTTCAGATTTGCTGTATTATCACACATGAACTGTATCTGCCTCTCCCATACTAAAATATCAAACATAAAAACCTTTGCTTAATGAATGCCTTGTTTTACTTGTCTTACTTACTCTGAGGTTCCCGCGGCAAGACCCAAATGGAGTGATTCGGCTGCCAGCTGGTGTTAAAAACAAGCCAACTCCAAGAAAGTTACGTAAGTCTCCCAATAACCAAAGCAAAAGTTATTTTTCTACATATTTGCATTCCAGTTCTCTAGGATGCCCTACAATGACATTCCCTCTCTCTTTAGGGATTACCTCTAAGTGAGAAAAAGGAAGCATAAGAACAACAAAGAAAATGGAAAGAACAAAAGACTCAAGTTCTCCAACCCCCAAGTAATGACTTGAGAAGTATATTAGTTTTTGATTACTCAATTACAAAGCATATGAAGATTGTATTATCGGCGGGCGCAGTAGCTCACATCTGTAATCCCAGCACTTTGGGAGGCCGAAGCGGGTGGATCACCAGAGCTCAGGAGTTCGAGACCAGCCTGGGCAACGTGGCGAAACCCCGTCTCTACAAAAAATACAAAAACAAAAAAAAAAATTAGCCGGGCGCGGTGGCCCGCACCTGTGGTCCCAGTTACTTAGGAGGCTGAGGTGGGAGGATCACTTGAGCCTGAGAGGCGGAGGTTGCAGTAAGCCGAGATCGCGCCACTGCACTCCAGCCTGACAAAGAGTGACACTCCGTCTCCAAAAAAAAAAAAAAAAAAAGGGAGGGAATTGTATTTTCTGTGCCTTGTACAGAGGTTACACAAGAAACCTCTTGTGTTAGAAATCAAAGCACACAGCATAGTTATTTAATTTATACCTGTGTAGTGAAGAGAGCCCTGGACTGGATTTGCTCTTGCTGGTGTTTGGGAACTGACAGCTGTCCCTCTCCATGTTAGTTATGCTGTCTCTAGACCCTTAGGTGCCAGATAGAAAGCTGGACTAGAATATCCTCTCAAGCCATGCCTTCGTAGAAATCTGGTGTTTCACTATTAAAACTAAATGCACGCGATTCTGCCTCCACCTCAACTGCCACAACACTCCAGGAGAGACAAACGTTAGCAGATAAAACTTACTCAATTTAAAATGTCTGTTACGGTTTTTCGTCTTAGATTGACAGCACCTGCTAACGTTTACCGCCTCTTAAGCGTTGGCAAATGATAAAACATCGTTGCTGATGTGTATTACCTCATTTAACCTTCACAAAAACCAGAAAATACAAATATCATTACTTCTATATTACAGACTAAAGTTTAAGGAGATTACATAACCTGGACAAGATCACCAAGTAAATGGTAGGGTCTGGCTTTGAACCTAAACCCTCTGGTTCCAAAGTCTCATCTCTTAACCACTACTATACACTCTCTTCAAAAAACAATGTTAATAATAGAATTACTCTAAGTTTCACTTTTTTTGGTATGTGGATTTGTTTTTGACCGATTGTAAGGCTTATGTGTAACATAAGCATCTTTTTTTTTTGTTAAAACTAGAATTATTCCGTCTTTATGAAGGCAACACTATGATCTCCACGAGCACAATTATCCAAATGGAGATGGGAACCCCTGTTCTAACTCTCTCAGAGGCCTTAAGTTAGTTTTCTAGCACTCTCTCTCACACAAGGGAAATGCGCTTACGGCCAGTTCAAAATCTGCAGTAACCGGTGTCTGTTTATTAAGGACCTCTTGGGCGTGGGTAAGACAATATTCTTTCCCAGCAGCTTGAAAGAAGGAAAATCAACGGATGACCACTACTGGAACAGAGGTCAGACTGCAACTCATGAGATCTCTCAGTCCTTTCCTTCAGTGAATTCTTCCGAGCCCTTTTCAGGTGCAGCTTTGAAGGTTAAAACGAGACACTAGGACCAGTGGATCCCTAAGAGGCGGCAGCACAGACACAGGTGTGCTTCCCTGCTCCGTGGTGCTACGGACGAAATTCTGAAGCGTCCTTAGAGACCAAGGGTCTACCCATGGGGTTCACCAGGCCTTCTTTCCCAAGGATCGGCCCTTGACTCAAAGAACTCGGGCGGGGGAGAAGTCACTTTCTAGAAGCCGCCCGGCCACACCGCCACTATACTCTCCTCTTTCCCTCCGCGGCTCCCCGCACGTTCCCGGGGAGAAGAGCTTCCAGTCTCTTCCGTGGACACCCAAAGACGCCGAGCCTCGGCTCCCAACCGGGAGCGGCCTCTGCGGCCGGGCCGCAGGCACTCACCGTCGTTCTCGTCGCTGTGCCGCCGCCGCGACATGCCGCCCTCCGGTGCGCCGCGGAACCGAAAGGCCAGGCGGTAAGCGTTGCAGGAACTGTCCGGCCAGCCGACGCAAGGACAGCTGCAAGGCGCGCAGATTGGCCGGCACGCAGGCGCACTAGCTCGCCACGGCCCCGGAAGCGCAGGAGAGGCCGCTGGGTGGGCTAGGCGCTGCGAGAGCCGACGTGAGGAAGCTCAGTGGGCTACGGACGTCTAGCACACACGCAACCACCCCCTCGGGCTGCCTCCGTCTGCCGGCTACTTCTTTCTCCCGCCTTCCGCTTTATGTCCTTCCGGGGCCACGCAGAAAGTGCCGCCGCTTTGGCCAGTCAGAGCCCCCGGGCCGCGGTCGTTGTACGCCTGAAGGCGGGTGGTGCCGGCGGCCGCTCTAGTCCCCGCGTCCGCTTAGGCCGGTCCTCCGGGGCCTCTCAATGGTTTTCCCGACGGCCCTTGCGCCGACGCCAGGAGACTTCTGGAACTTGGTGACGTCACGAGCGAGCTTTTCTACCCAAATACGCGGCGGGGGAATAGGCTCGAGGGCGGTGAGCCGTGACAATTGCTAGGTGGAAACAGTGCAGGGAAGAGAGACCTAAGAAAGGATCAGGACTGGCGGGTATGTGCTCATCTACTCCCACTTTCCGGCTTTTGCCGCCTTGGGAAAAGTGGGAGGAGAGGTTGGGCCAAGCTCTGCATGCGGGGTGGGGCCTGGGCGGGAGGCGGTGCCGCACGTGCCGCCCCTTGGTATGGAAAGGCCGGCCCTGACGCGAGCGTGCTGCTCCCGGCTTGCCGGCTGGCCGTCATTTTCCCTAAGTTGTTTGCTTAGGAAGGGACAAATGATTGTTTTAGTAATCTGTTTTCAAAGGTTATTGGGTACCTGTATGCCTGTGTGTGAGCGTCCCCTCCCTTGATGTCTTTATGAGCACCATACTGGCTTATCTGCTTTGTCCATGGCCATCTGAAATTTCACTCTCCCGGCCTAATTTTTGGTCTTACCCATTTCAGTAAATGACGTCATCCATCGGCTGCTTAATCCAAAAATTTAGAGAGTCTTTCTTAGCTCTTTTCCCTCACTTTTTACATAACAATTGTCTGTAAACCCTGCCTGCTCTGCTTTCCACCCAAATCCAAAATCAGATCGTGTTACTGCCTTGTTTAAAAGTCTCCTATGACGGCCGGGCGGGGTAGCTAACGCCTGTAATCCCATCACTTTGGAAGGCCGACGCGGGCGCATCCGCTTGAGCCTAGGAGTTCAAGACCCACCTGGGCAACAAGGCGAACACCGTCTTTACAGGGAAAAAAAAAAAAATTAGCCGAGCCTAGTGTTTGGCGCCTGTAGTCCCAGTTACTCGAGGGGAGGGTTGGGGGCCGAGGTGGGAGGATCCCTTGAGCCCAGGAGGTCGAGAATGCAGTGAGCGGTGATCGCACACTGCACTCCAGCCTGGGCAACAAAGTGAGACCCTGTCAAAAAAAAAAAAAAGCCTCCTACGACTTTCCATTGCACACCCCATGCCATGGCCTGTGGGGTTCTACTTCTCTTCACCGTACTCCAGCCACTCTTTCTGTTCTTACAATAAGTCAAGCTTGTTCTTATTTTAGGAACTTATACTATTTCCTTTACCTGAAGGTCTCTGGTTCTAAATCTGCGTGGCTGGCTCTTGGTCACTTAGGTCTCAGCTCAAATATAAGGTCCTTAGTGAGGCCTTCTTTGGTTACCCAATCACTGTTTTATTTCATTCAACGAATATTACATTTATTAGCATTTAGCACCTCCTAGGTGCCAGGCAGAGTTCTGAATGCTGAAGATGTAGAGGTGAACAAAGGAAAACTCCTGCTCTCTTGGCGCTGATATAGTCTAACGAACAATTCAGGAATAGCCACAAATAGTGCCATCATAGGTAGTGAGCAACGGGAGAGTAGTAGATGAGATCAGAGAGGTAGGGGGAAGGTGCTCTGTGAGGACTTTGGACATTATCCAAGTAAATTGAGAAGTCACTGGAGTATGATTTTTTTTTTTTGAGACAGGGTCTTGCTCTGTTGCCCAGGCTGGAGTGCAGTGGCACAGTCTTGGCTCATTGTAACCTCTGCCTCCTAGGTTCAGGCAATTCTTGTGCCTCAGCCACCCAAGTAGTGGCAATTACAGACATGCGCCACCACACCAGGCTAATTTGTGTATTTTTAGTAGAGATGGGGTTTCGCCATGTTGGCCAGGCTGGTCTTGAACTCCTGGCCTCCCAAAGTGCTGAGATTACAGGCATGAGCCTCTGCAGGGCCAGTCTGACTTATTTTTTAATAGTTACTTCTCTGGCTCCCAAAGGAGGAAGATAGTTCGACTTTTGCAATAATTCTAGCTGCAAATGATAGTAGCTTGAACTAGGGTAGTAGTGAAGATGGTGGTGCAAAGTGATCTGATTGGATTGTACTTCAAAAGCAAAGCTGGCCAGGCATGGTGGCTCACCCCTGTAATCCTAGCACTTTGGGAGTCCGAGGTGGGTGGATCACAAGGTCTGGAGATCGAGACCATCCTGGCCAACATGGTGAAACCCCGTCTCTACTGAAAAAAACAAAACAAAAATTAGCTGCATGTGGTGGCACGCAGCTGTACTCCCAGCCACTTGGGAGGCTGAGGCAGGAGAATCGCTTGAACCTGGGAGGCGGAGGTTGCAGTGAGTCGAGATCACCCCACTGCACTCCAGCCTGGCGACAGAATGAAAACCGTCTCAAAAAAAAAAAAAAAAAAAGATTTTCTGAACAAGTGAATGATAGTATGAGAAAAGGAGTCAGGAATCATCCCAAAGTTTTTTTTGTCTGAATAACAGGAAAAATAAAATTGTCTTTTACTCAGATAAGGAAGACTGGGGAAGACCAAAGTTTGGTTTTGAACAGTTGTATTTGAAGCTGAAGCTAGCTAGCTAGCTTCACACACAGTGTAAAATTCACGCATAGTGGGGTATGTGAATTTGTAGTTTGGGAGAAAGGCCCAGGTTGAAGATATAAATATGGAGTCATTTATTATATAGTATTCTAAACAGAAAATTTCCTTTATGTTTCCTTTTTTTCTTTTCTCATGTAATTTTCAAATATTTACAGAAGTAGGGAAAATTTATGATGAATCCCCATGTACTCATCATCAACTTCAGTAATTCTTAATTCATGAGTAATCTGGTTTCATTGATATTACGTCCTCTCTCCCAATTATTTTGAGGCAAATATAGTTTTAAGTCCTTGGAAGTAGATGAGATCACCTGTAGGGTAAGTATAGATAGAGTGGTTCAACATTTAGAGGTTCGGGTAATAAGGAAGATCCAGCAAAGGAAACTGAGAAGCAGGGGCCCTTATCCCTAGCTGGGATTTTCATGTGTGTGTTTTGTTTTGTTTTGTTTTGTTTTGTTTTACTTAATGTCTCTCCTTACCAGAATATAAGCTCCAAGAGAGCAGGGACTTCAACTGTTTCATTCATAGCTGCATTCCCAGGGCTATTCCATGGGCCCGGCACATAGCAGAGGTGCCACAAATAATAATAATTCAGAGTATGTACATAAAATAAGCTGAGACTGAAAAAAGATACAGAGTCGGAGGAGATCATTTTGGTGTGGTGGGAAAGGCACCCCACACTCAGGTGTGGAGACCTTGAGTCAGGAAAGAACATGGCTCATTTGTGGAACTGGGCATGGTCCAGTGTGACTAGAGTAGGATATCTGATGGGGAATGGGGAGCATAGTCAGAGATGAGCCTAGAGTATAGGGAAACTAAGTTTTTCAGGCCTTCAAAGGAAGCAGTGACACGGGATAGCAGACAAGACATAAGTGAAAGGTGATACTTGAGTTCAGTTTTCATATACATAGTAAGCATATAGGGAGGGAAAGAAATGAAAAAGTAAGGGAAACAAAGCAGTGGAAAGCATAAATGCTGGGACAGACCACATCAGGTCATATAGAGGGAGATTGGGACAGATGCTGGAGGTGGGACCGGATTGGATAGTAATTCCTTTCGACAATGTTACCTCCCAAATGCACTGCCCTTATAGGTAAATAAGTTCTCTGTTTCTAGAACAATGCCTGGAACCTAGAAGACCCTCCATAAATATTTGTTGAATGAATTTTAATTTGGAAATGATATATGTACTTTCTCTACCTTTACAATAAAACAGCTTTGAGCATGGAGGAAGTGTGTTGAATAAGATTCTTCTACTTATTTTCTTCTGCCTGGAAGGCTTACAGGTTTGTGTAGAGTTAGGGATGTACTTTTTGCAGTGGGACTTTATATGAAAGATATTTTCATGAGAAAGGAAAGAGAAGCTAAAGAAGGTAGTATTTCTTCACCCAGTCTCTTCCACTTATTTTTCAAATACAAGAGAATTTGGGTTTAATAAATCTGTATTACCTTGCCTTACCCTTATAACAAAGCTCATTTTGAGCCCCATGAAAGCACCACTTAGCTGATTCAAATGCATTTTATGTAGTGCAAGTGACATCTTAATTTATGAATCCAAGGAACAAAAGTCCTTTATAAGAAAGTTGGTATTGTGTGTGTGTGTGTGTGTCTGTGTATGTTTAGTCTCCATCAGTCCCATCCAGCATTGTTAACAAGCAGTGTGTGTTCCCCCACACATAAACTGCTCCTCGTTTCCTTCACCTGGTTGAGGTACCCTGTAGGCAGAGTTGTGAACTGGCAAAGTTTTTCACCAGTGTCTCCCACCTTCGTTTCTCTCATTCTTAGTGGTGCTTTTTCTGCTCCCTCTTGTGGAGTTTGGGACTTCTTTGCATGTTACTATTTTCAGAACCTTGAGTGTCCACCTGTGGCTGCCTCCTTCAATATTGTCCTGAAGTAACTAACTTTGCCAGTTCACTAGTAATATGAAATAACCAGTTGTTATGCTGTGGGGCAGAAATTTGGACAGGGCACAACAGGGACACCTTGTCTCTGCTCTCAGCTCAGAGGCCAGTCTGGAATCTGAAGGGTCTAGTGGTTGATGCTGGCTGTCAGCTGGAGGCCTCTGTTCCTCTCCACCTGGTTCTCTGTGTGTGGTCTCTGCATGGGTTGGATTGGCTTACAGTACAGTGGTTGGTCTCCTCAGCGTGAGCATCTCAGTATGAGAGCTAGTGCTAGCGTATCCTTTTGAGAACCCAACCTCAGTCATAAAACATTACTTCCATCACACTTTATTTTTGGGAGTAGTTAACAAGCCTGCCTAGGCTTAGGGAAATGGACCAGAAATACTGCTGCAGCCATTTTTGGAAAATATGATCTGTCACAGCTAATTTTTAAACAAAATTTTAATGTTAAATTTAAAATACAGCATTCAATTAAAATATTAATAATATTACCATTCATTGAACCCTAGTTTGTGCCAGACACTGTATATTAATATTTCTTTCCAGTCCACAGTACAGTACTGTAATGTAGATTTACATTACAGTACACAATGCACAATTTCCACAAGAGAGATTTAGAACTCAGAAACCTTAGGTAGCTTGCCCATGTTCACATGCTTGGCAAACTGCTGCAACACAAACCAAAGCCCATGCTTTTTCTCAGTGGGCGTCTTAGTGCTTGTCACCTGTAACCTTTGCTTTACAAAAGAATCAACGTGGTGTGATGGTTGTAGTGTGTCCATTTTGATGAGATTTGGCCACAGTAGCAATTTTGACATTTCTTCTGGCTCATTACAGTGGGGCTGTCTTGGGAACTATTTCTTCTAAGGAAGGAAATTTTCATAGCTCTGAAATTAAGGGGCAAAAAGAAGAAAGTGTTTATAACTGAAGGTGCTGGCACACATCTTGATTGATTTGGGTTGTACCTGTTGCTTTTCTGGTATTATTTACCCTAATGTCTGCGTGGCTCGCTCCCTAATTCAGGTTTCTGACCAAATGCTATTGCTGCAGAAAGGCTTTTCCTACTCTCTATGTTCGAAGGGCTCCTCCATCACTGCCTCCCTACCCTGCTGATTATTCTTCATAACCTTTTCACTGTCTGACTTTAAAAATAAAAAATCAATTTATCCACTTGTTTACTTCACCCCACTGGAATGTAAACTCTAAGCAGGCAGAAACTTTTTCGCTTTCGTTTACTGCTACATTCTCAGTGCTTAGAATAGTGCTTGACTTAGAGTCGTTCCTAAGTAAATACTATCGATTTAGTAAGTAAATGATGGTTAGCTTGGGCTACTTTGCCCATGCTGATTTGCATGATTGATTAGCTTCATATTTTCTTCAAGAAATCAAAGACTAGCATGGCTGCTTCTTTCTTATTTATATTCTAGGAAGTATTTAACTGAAAGGAATATCTGCTTCACTGTTGCAACCAAACCAGATGCCTTCTTCCACTTCACCAGACCAAGGAGATGACCTGGAGACCTGCATTTTAAGATTTTCTGACCTGGATTTAAAAGATATGAGTCTTATTAATCCCAGCAGCAGTCTTAAAGCAGAATTAGATGGCAGTACAAAAAAGAAATACTCGTTTGCAAAGAAAAAGGTAGAATTCCTATGAATGTTTCATGATCATGTATATGTGGTTAATGCAGATACATTTGGAAGCATGTTATCAAGGTTGCTCTCCAGCTCAAGGTAAAGTCTAGTCAGGAACATTAACCAGTGATGTTAATTCCATCCCAGGCAAAGGGTAATCATAGGTAAGGTGTGGCCCTGGAATAGCCATGGTGGAGTACTTGAGGAGGGTGGATCCTAGGCAGATGGATTAGATTTCATTCCCCACCCCCCAGGTCAAAAAAGACCATAAACAAAGTTGAAAACCAAATGACAAGTGAAGAAAAAAGTTGGTAACTATGATCAACAAAAGATCACTAAAAACATGTATCAGTAAGAAGATAAATGCTATAATGGAAAAATAGGCAACAGATGTGAATAGGCAAGCCAGAAATAAACAAATAGAATAAGCAGGAAAAAGTATTCAGCATTACTACTAATCAAAGATATTAAAAAAAATAGGGTAGCATTTCTTTTGCCTTTTATTTGGACCAACATTAAAAATATTGATGATAAAAAATACTGATAGAATTCAGTGAGGCTATGGATAAAATGGCACCCACATGCTTTTCTGGTTAGTATATAAATTGGTACATTTTTCCTATTACAGATTAAGTCACTATTACAGATTAAAATTTCATGCTCTTTGACCCCTCAATTTTTATTTTAGATATTCTAAGTCGGTGGTTAAAGATATAGAAAGATGGATGCATGGAATGCTCATTCAACATTGCTTTTAATTGCAAATATTAGAAACAATCTAAATGTTCATCAGTTGGTAACTGGTTAAGAGAATTTTCTGTTTGATTATTTTACAATAAGCGTAAATAATTTTTATAAAAAGAGTAATATTATTTTCCAAGAAAGAAGATATTTTGGTACGTTTCTTCCTGGTCTTTTTCGATGTACTTTTTAATGTGGTTGAGATTACATTGCATAAGCAAATTTTATCCAATTTTTTTCACTTAATATTGTTATATCATAAATATTTTTACATATAATTTAAAACTGGCTGCTTTAATATTCCATGGTAAGCATACTTCATAATTTACTTTCCATATTCCTTTCAAAAATAACTGATAGTGTTATTTGTGATATTTTAGGCCAAACTGTATTATGTATATTCCGGTGTGACTTAGTCTTATATCCTGAGAATAAAATTATGATGCTGAGAGTTACTTAACCTCCTCAATATAAAGCCTAGTTTTAATTTCTCTAATAGTCTCTTCTAAAGCTTACTAATAAGAGAAGTGTTACTTCTCAGAGAATTGTATAACATAATGGAACATAAAACTAGAAGCCCCTGTGGAAAGATAATATAAGGAATCTTAGTGAGACTTCTATTAGCCATAAACCTAAGGTTATTTAACAGTGTTAGTATTTGAAATCTAATTGCAGGCCTTTGCCCTTTTTGTCAAAACCAAAGAAGTTCCAACAAAAAGGAGTTTTGAATGTAAAGAAAAATCGTGGAAATGCTGTCAGCAGCTATTCACAGACCAAACCAGCATCCACAGACATGTGGCAACACAACATGCTGATGAAATTTATCACCAGACAGCTTCTATTTTAAAGCAACTGGCTGTGACATTGAGCACCTCAAAGAGCCTTTCGTCTGCAGATGAAAAGAACCCTTTAAAAGAGTGCCTTCCACATAGCCATGACGTGTCTGCTTGGCTCCCTGATATAAGCTGCTTTAACCCTGATGAGCTGATAAGGTAAGATTTTCATTCTGTATTTTGGTTTGATTTAAAGTATTTTTCCAACTACAATGAGATACTACAATTCACCCATTAAAATGGCTAAAGTGAGAAAGACCAACTCTGTCAAATGTGAATGAGGATGTGGAACAACTGGAACACTCAGTCACTGTTGGTGGGAATGTAATATGGCACAACCACTTTGGAAAAGTGTTCGGCAATTTCTTAAACATGCATCGTTCCTGTGGCCCACTCCTGGGTATAATACCAACAGCAATAAAAACATATCCCCAGAAAGCCTTGTACAAGAATGCTCGTAGCAGTTTTATTCATAATAACAAAAAACTGGAAACAACTGCAAATATCCATCAATAGGAGAATGAATAAACTGGTATAGTCAGGTAAGAATATTGCACGACAATAAAGTGCTATGAACTGCTAATATTCAAGAACATATATTGGTGAATGAGAAAATCCTTATGCTGAGTGAAAATAGCCAGACAACACAATACATATTTTCTGATTTCATGTACTTGAAGCCAAAACTAATATATGATGATAGAAAGGTTCTGGCAGACAGTTTGGGAATACACAAGATTTTTTGAGGTATTGGAAATGTTCTGGTTTTGATAGTGGTGTGGATTACACAGGTATACCTGTGTCAAAAATGATCAAACTTTACACTTAAGATCTGTGTATTTCACTTGTAAACTGTGCCATGCTTTAAACATTTTTAAATAAATAGGGCAGGAAAAACTAAGCAAAAAAAAGGGGGGGTTTCTTTGAAGCTAGATATCATTATCTGTATGATTTCAAATATACGTATCCAGAAAAAATGCATCATTTATTAGGTTTATTGGGGAATGTAGCATTGCACATAGTGAATTTTTCAGAAAGCAGGTAAATGTAGCTTACATTTTAAAGCATCTAAACTTTCTTTGATTTAACCTTTTTTTTTTTTTCTGGAGTCTTTCAAACTGCATTAGACTCTTCTTTAGTTGCATAATTAAACAGAATATAGTGAATGTGATTGAACTTTCTCCAAGTGCTTTAATGCCATCAGGATGAACTTAAGTAGGATGCCAAGGTATAAAAGTTTGTCTTTTTACTAAGAAGGCTCAGACTTACTCTTCTGTTACCTCTCCTCCCTCTCTTCTAATTCTAGATCCAAACCCTCTGTATTATTGCTATGTACCAAATTCAGCTTACAGCAGCATAGTTGGTGGTACTAGCTCAGAGTCTCTCATGAAGTTGCAGTCATCTCATTGCTTGACTGGGGCCAGTAAATCTGTTTCCAGGTTCACTCATGTGGTTGGTGGCAGGCTTGTTTTTTCAGTGACTTTTAGTCAAAGGCCTCCATTCCTCTCTATGGGGGTCTCTTCGGAGGCTGCCTGAGTGCTCTCATGACATGGCATGTGATATGTGAGAGACAGAGACACTAAGACAGAAACCACAATCTTTTATGACCTAATCTCAGATTGCCATACCATCACTTTTTATTGATGCTGTTGGTCACATAGACTAACCTCAGTACAGTGTAGGAGAGAACTACACAAGGGTCTAAATACCAGGAGGCAGGATCATCAGGGATCATCTTGGAGGCTGGGCACCATACCTCAGAGTTGTTACTTTTTAGTGTGTATTACCTAGCAGCACTGCCTGCACTTTACCTATTCTGTCAGTATCTTAACTACTTGCAACAGCTAGATCCTTAAGGCACAGAATTCTAGAGGCCTAAGTTAGGCCAATAACATGCGTAGTATATATAGCCAAAGACCACAGCCTGTGCAGCAGCATATACCCAGTCAGTTGACATTGTTTGTGAGGTTTTTTCTTTTTTTTTTTTTTTGAGGCAGAGTCTCACTCTGTCACCCAGACTAGAGTACAGTGGTGTGATCTTGGCTCACTGCAACCTCTGCTTCCCAGGTTCAAGTGATTCTCCTGCTTCAGCCTCCCAAGTAGCTGGGATTATAGGCACGCACCACCACACCCAGCTAATTTGTATTTTTAGTAGAGACAGGGTTTCACCATGTTGGCCAGACCAGTCTTGAACTCCTGACCTCAGGTAATCTGCTAACCTTGGCCTCCCAAGTGCTGGGATTACAGGCATGAGCCACTGTATCCAGCCTGTTTGCAAGGTTTCTTGGAGACCATTCTACATATTCTTTAGGGAGGAGAGGTAAAGAAAGAAAATTGTATTATTTTCAAAAACAAGTGGGAAGACACAGAGACATTAATGATTCCTCTACCCTACGTAATGTCAGAGCTTAAAAAAGGGTTTTGTATTAGTCTGTTTTCATGCTGATAAAGACATATCCAAGACTGGGCAATTTACAAAAGAAAGAGGTTTAATGGACTTACAGTTCCACATGGCAGGGGAGACCTGATGATCATGGTGGAAGGCAAGGAGGAGCAAGTCACATCTTACATAGATGGCAGCAGGCAAAGAGAGAGAGCTTGTGCAGGGAAACTCCTGTTTTTAAAACCATCAGATCTCTTGAGACTTACTATCACAAGAACAACATGGGAAAGACTCATCCCCATGATTCAATTACCTCCCACTGGGGTCCTCCCATGACACGTGGGAATTGTGAGAGTTACAATTCAAGATGAGATTTGGGTGGGGGCACAATGAAACCATATCATTCCGCCCCTGGCCCCTCCCAAATATGTCCTTACATTTAAAAACCAATTATGCATTCCCAACAGTCTCCAAAGTCTTATTTTAGCATTAACTCAAAAGTCCACAGTCTGAAATCTCATCTGAGACAAAGCAAACCCTTTCCACCTATGAGCCTGTTAAAAGCAAGTTAGTTACTTCCTGGATACAATGGGGGCACAGGCATTGAGTAAATACAGCCATTCCAAATGGGAGAAACTGGCCAAAACAAAGGGGCCACAGGCCCCATGCAAGTCCTAAATCCAGCAGGGCAGTCAAATTTTAAAGCTCCAAAATGATCTCCTTTGACTCTGTGTTTCACATCCAGGTCATGCTGATGCAAGAGGTTGGTTCCCATGATATTGGGCAACTCCACCTCTGTGGCTTTGCAGGGTATAGCCTCCCTCCTGACTGCTTTCACAGGCTGGGGTTGAGTATCTGCATCTTTTCGGCGCATGGTGCAAGCTGTCAGTGGATCTACCATTCTGGGATCTGGAGGACCGTGGCCCTCTTCTCATAGCTCCACTAGGCGGTGCCTCAGTGGGAACTCTGTGTTGGGTCTCTGACCCCACATTTCACTTCCACACTGCCCTAGCAGAGGTTCTCCATGAAGGCCCTGCCGCTGCAGCAAACTTCTGCCTGGGCATCCAGGTGTTTCCATACATCCTCTGAAATCTAGGCAGAGGTTCCCAAACCCTGATTCTTGACTTCTGTGCACTCACAGGCTCAACACCACCTGGAAGCTGCCGAGGCTTGGGGCTTGCACCCTGTGGAACCATGGCCTGAATTCTACATTGGCCCCTTTCAGTCACAGCTAGGGTGGCTGGGATGCAGGGCACCAAGTCCCTAGACTGCCCACAGCAGGGGGACCCTGGGTTCAGCCCATGAAACCATTTTTTCCTCCTAGACCCTCTGGCATTATCGGGGGAACCAGTCCCCAGTATTTCAACGTAGGTTCTTTTCTATTTTCCCTAAGTGTCGGCTGGTCTGAGAAATAAAGAGTACAAAAGAGAAATTTTACAGCTGGGTCTCCAGGGGTGACATCACATGTCAGTAGGTTCCATGATGCCCACCTGAGCTGCAAAACCAGCAAGTTTTTATTAGGGATTTCAAAAAGGGAGGGGTGTACGAATAGGGAGTGGATCACAGAGCTCACATGCTTCAAATGGCAATAAAAAAGATCACAAGGGCAGAAGGGCAGAGCAAGGTCACAAGGCCAGGGCTAAATTAGAATTACTGATGAGGTTTCATGTCCCACTGTGCACGCATTGTCTTTGATAAACATCTTAACAGGAAACAGGGTTCAAGAGCAGAGAACCAGTCAGACTAGAATTCACCAGGCTGGAATTTCCTAATCCTAGCAAGCCTGGGGGCACTGCAGGAGACCAGGGTGTATTTCATCCCTTATCTTCAACTGCATAAGGCAGACACCCCCAGAGTTTCCGTCCATAGGACCACACGGGAATGCATTCCCTTCCCAGGGTTATTCCTTACTGGGAAAAGAATTCAGCGATATTTCTCCTACTTGTTTTCTTCAATAAGAAAAATATGACTCTGTTCTGCCCAGCCCCGCAGGCAGTCAGACATTATAGTTATCTCCCTTGTTCCCTGAACATCGCTGTTAATCATGTTCTTTTTCAAGGTGCCCAGATTTCATATCGTTCAAACACACATGTTTTACAAACAATTTGTGCAATTAATGCAATCATCACATGGTCTTGAGGTGACATACATCCTCAGCTTATGAAGATGACGGGATTAAGAGATTGAAGACAGGCATAGGAAATTTTAAGAGTATTGATTGGGGAAGTGATAAATGTCCATGAAATCTTCACAATTTATGTTTAGAGACTGCAGTAAAGACAGGTGTAAGAAATTATAAAAGTATTAATTTGGGGAACTAATAAATGTCCATGAAATCTTCACAATTTATGTTCTTCTGCCATGGCTTCAGCTGGTCCCTCCGTTCAGGGTCCCTGACTTCCCACAACAAGGCATGTGATAGGAGGGGCTGTCATGAGGACCTCTGACATGCCCTGGAGACATTTTCCCCGTTGTCTTTGGGATTAACATTTGGCTCCTCCACATTACTCATGCAAATTTCTGTAGCCAGTTTGAATTTCTCCTCAGAAAATGGGATTTCCTTTTCTATTGCATTGTCAGACTGCAAATTTTTTGAACTTTTATGTTTTGCTTCCCTTATAAAACTGAATGCCTTTAACAGCACCCAAGTCACCTCTTGAATGCTTTGCTGATACCCTAAATCATCTCTCTCAAGTTCAAAGTTCCCCAAATCTCTAGGGCAGGGGCAAAATGCCACCAGTCTCTTTGTTAAAACATAACAAGAGTCACCTTTGCTCCAGTTCCCAAGAAGTTCCTCATCTCCATCTGAGACCACCTCAGCCTGAAGTTCATTGTCCGTATCATTATCAGCATTTTGGTCAAAGCCATTCAACAAGTCTCTAGGGAGTTCCAAACTTTCCCACATTTTCTTATCTTCTGAGCCCTCTAAACTGTTTCAGCCTCTGCCTGTTACCTAGTTCCAAAATCACTTCCTCCTTTTGGGTATCTTTTCAGCAGCACCCCACTCTACTAGTACCAATTTATTGTATTAGTTCATTTTCATGCTGCTGATAAAGACATACCCAAGACTGGGCAATTTACAAAAGAAAGAGTTTTAATGGACTTAACAGTTCCACATGGCAGGGGAGGCCACACAATCATGGTGGAAGGCAAGGAGGAGCAAGTCACATCTTACATGGATGGCAACAGGCAAAGAGAGAAAGCTTATACAGGAAAACTCCCAGTTTTAAAACCATCAACTCTCATGGGACTTACTGTCATGAGAACAGCATGGGAAAGACCTACCCCTGTGATTCAATTACCTCCCACTGCGTTCCTCTGACGACACATGGGAATTGTGAGAGTTACAATTCAAGATGAGATTTGGGTGGGGACACAGCCAAACAATATCAGGTTTTTATTGCCAAATACAGTTTTCTGAGCTGAATATGTTTTAGGAAGTGTATTAACTTTTAAAACTGAATCATAGGATTAGATGTTTAGATCCTGGCCTTGAAAAACTCACCAAGTCATATTACAGAATTCCAGAGGACAAATTTCTGACTTTAAGGAATTATTGAACTATTTGGTAAATAGAAATACAGTTGACCCTTGAATGACTAAGCAATTATTGAACTGTTTGGTAAATAGAAATATAGTTGACCCTTGAACGACTAAGCAATTATTGAACTATTTGGTAAATAGAAATACAGTTGATCCTTGAAAAACACGGGGTCAGGAATCCAAGGATTAGGGGCAGTTAAAAATTTGCATATAACTTTTAACTCCCCCAAAACTATACTAATAGCCTCCTGTTGACTGAAGCCTTATCAATAATGTAAACAGTCAATGAACACATCTTTCTATGTTATGTATATTATATATTGTGTACTGTATTAAAGTAAGCTAGAGAAAATGTTATTAAGAAAATCATAAGAGGCCAGGTGCAGTGACTCATTCCTATAATCCTAGCGTTGTGGAGGGCCAAGGCAGGAAGATCACATTAGGCCAGGAGTTCAAGAGCAGTCTGGGCAACATAGTAAGACCCTGCCCTACAAAAAAAAAAGAAAAAGAAAATCTTAATATATATTTACTATTCTTTCAGTGGAAGTGGCTCGTCATAAAGGTCTTCATCTTTGTCACCTTCACATTGAGTAGGCTGAGGAGGAAGAGGGATTGGTCTTGTTGCCGCATGAGTGCTAGAGGCACAAAAAGATCTACAAGTAAGTGGACCTGCACAGTTCAAACCCGCGTTGCTCACGGGTCAACTGTAGTCCAAATTTGATCAATTTTTGTCATTACTACTCAGTGCCACATTCCCTTTTGCTTATTGGAAAGGAGAAAGAAAGCAAGTTGAAGTAGAAGTCACACTTGAGCTAGTCACTAAAATTTTCTGTACCTTCATTTCCTCACCTCTAAAATTGGAATAATAATGCCTGCCTTGCCTACCTCCCAGTACTGTAAAATGAGTTATATAGGACGGTGATAGTATGAGCAGTTGTGAACTATACTGTGCTATACAGATATGGCCCTTCCATTTCATATGGCCCCACACTTCAGGGAATTTACTTACTAGTTAGAAAAACAAAGACAAAGACACATGAGGCAATTAGCAGATGATACAGGTTACATAATTATCAGTTGAATTGTATGGTACAGAGACTAATTTGTTATAGGAGCTTAGAGAAAGGAAAATAGGATCTAAAATAGACAAGAAGGTTTTATGGAGGAGCATGGAAAGCATGGAGGAGACTAGGCCCTGAAATATGATGAGGCTGTTGAGGAGGGACTCAGACTCCAGAGCTGGATAGGACCTTAATTGTCGTGTACTGTAGCATTCCCTAAAATATGTTCTGTGGAACACTAGTTCTAGAGGATGCTAACAAGCTATTGAAAAAAGGGGTATTAAAGACAAATTTGGGAAGCACTCAGTCAAAATGTTGTTACTGCAAGACTTCTCAGAGCCTTTAAGAGGCTTTGGCTGTGATTCTTAAGGAGGGAGATGTTGTCTGCAGGGTTTCCAAACATAATTTTATAGAACAGCTTCATAACATACTTTGGAAAATATAGTTTATTTCCATTCTCTGATTTTACAGATGAGGAAACCAAGGCCCAGAAGTATGAAAGACCTGCCCAGCTAGTTAGTATAAGACAGCCCAGTGCAGTAGAAAGAGTATAGATCTGGTGTCAGAAGACTGGCGTTTAGGTCCTTGCTATCACTTTCTGACTGTCTGACTTGGGAGGAATTGGCCTCAATTTATTCAGCTGTAAAATGGGGATAATAATAACCTGCATCATAGAAAGAGGGTTATAAGAAAAAATGGAAGTGAAACTTTTTTGTATGATGATTCATACAGATACTGCCTTATGTGAGAGGATAAGCCAGAATGGAACCAAATTTCTAACTTTTCTATGAATTGGAGTTACTAATACCTGTCTCTTGGATGTGACCATTAAATGAGGGATCAAAGTAAACTCACTTTTTGTAAAATAAGTTCAGTGCAGATACTGTCTTCTGTAGAGCAAATATAAAAAGAAGTTGCTTCTCATTTCAGGAGGAGAACAATAATCAGAGCAAAGGCAGGCATGAGTGTCTTCATCTTAGCCTTCCCTCAGACTGCCTGGGTGTACTTTATGAATTGTGACTTCTTTATGCCAGTGACTCAAATGCTCTTTGCCTTGGATTTTCATTTTATAGTGGCCAGGGCAGTGAAGAAGGGGAGGTGCTCCTTTATTACTGCTACCGTGACCTGGAGGATCCCCAGTGGATCTGTGCCTGGCAGACAGCTCTGTGTCAGCACCTGCACCTCACAGGCAAGGTAACACCTTCTCCTATATTCCTTCCTTCACTGGGTTTATCTTGCCTGCCAACCTTGGATTGCAAATGCTGTGCTCATTATAAAAAAGATTCAGTGTTGAGTTCTTAGAAGTTAGGGAAATTCTGCTGGGTATTTAAGTAGAATATTAGGCAGCTATTAACATGGTATTTTATAAGAATATTTACTGGCATAAACCAGGAGTCAGCAAACTTTTTCTTGAAGAACCAGATAGTAGATATTTTAGATGTTGCACAAAAAACTATTCAGTATTGTTATAGCATGAGAGCAACTATAGATAATAATGTAAAAGAATTGGATGGCTGTGTTTGAATAAAACTATATGCAAAAGCAAGGATAGTTTGCCGACCCCGGTATAGGGAAATGTTCATGATATATTAATTGGAAAAACATATTATAGAACATAGAGGTGTGATTCCAAGTTGCCTCTTAATTTTCTAGAACCTGCCAGGGTCATTTACTAGCTCAGGGTATTGACATTTGCTGTTTCCTTCCTCTCTAGAGTGCTCTTCCCCTGCACCTTCACATGGCACATACCCCACTTCAGATCTCGGCTCACATATTGTCTCCTTAGAGCTCCAGTCTGAAGTAGTCCTCTCCAGATCTCATCACATTCTATCCCTTTCTGCTTTTCAAAGGATTTATTACTATCTGAAAGTATAATCTTCATTTATAAACTTCATGAGGACAGGAATTTTGGTCTTAATTGATGTATTCTCAGTGCTGGAACAGAGCTTAGCATGTAGTAGACCCTCAGTAGATATTTGGAGAATATAGAATGAAGGAATGAATGCATGTTCATGACAAAACCAGAAGTGCATGTATAAACATGGAAGGTTGTGTATACCAAAATGTTAGTAAGGATTATCTAGGCATGTAGGGTTATCGATGGTTTTTATTTTCCTAAAATATTCTCTGATTACATTACACACATGCATATGTTTGTGTCTTTTATGTTCTTTCAAAGTTTAAAATTATATATCACTTCCAATGAGTTGGCATTGGCTTGTGCCATGAATCTTGTTTTATATCCATACCCTAAAGAGTTGATCAAGTAGGGCTGGGCGCGATGGTTCATGCCTGTAATCCCAGCACTTTGGGAGGCCGAGTCAGGCAGGTCACGAGGTCAGGAGATCGAGACCATCCTGGCTAACACGGTGAAACCCTGTCTCTACTAAAAATACAAAAAATTAGCCAGGCATAGTGGCGGGCACCTGTAGTCCCAGCTACTCGGGAGGCTGAGGCAGGAGAATGGTGTGAACCTGGGAGGCGGAGCTTGCAGTGAGCCGAGATTGCGCCACTGCACTGCAGTCTGGGCGACACAGCGAGACTCTGTCTCAAAAAAAAAAAAAAAAAAAAATCAAGTGAGGCATCAACTGATGTGTCTTCTCTGGACCCTAAAAAAGGACAGCCATTAAAAATTTTCAAATTATAAAGTACTGGTATATATCAGTGTTATATGACTAGAACAATATAGGACCTTGAATTAAATCGTCTCTTTTTCAGACAGTGCCATGATGCCACATGTGCTGCCCTTGCTAGCACTTTTCTTTAGAGAGCTCAGTTCCCTTTAAAGATGATCCATCTTTAAACTCATCCACAGGATTTTGTAGTACGAAAACAACCAACTCTGCACAGCCCCCAGAACATTGCCTCTTAAGGCTGGGGCTTTACCCCAGGCTCTAATGTCCCCTAACCAGGGCAGCATTTCAAAGAGAATATGGGGCTTGAGATGCCAAAGAGCCCCAGATATGGATGCACATTCATTTATTCAACAAATACGTATTGAGTGCCTAGTATGTGGCAGGCACTGTTCTAGGGGATATGCTGGTGAGCAAAACAGACACACATGCATGTGGAACTTGTATTCCAGTGGATGGGTTTGCAGTGGTGGGCTGTCCTCCAAACACCATGCAGAGATAAATGCTCATGTATACCCTCTGCCCTCAGATGTGCTCTGTGCTTTAGGATTTTGGTAGTACCTCCTCAGCAGTTCTTTTCATTTCTGGTGCTCTTTAGTTCCCTTTTTATTCATATAAAGAAATTAAGGTTCAGAGAAGTCAATTAACTTTCTCACAGCTACATACAAGTGAGTGGCAGAGCTTAATCTTGAGCCTAGATCTGCTGACCTCTGTGGAGGACTCTGTTAAGCTACCTGGATTTAGATTAAGCTCAGAATTCACTTCTTTGGCTGTTGGACTATTGTAGCTCCATAGCAAATGGGGCTTTCCAGGAGTTTTATTCACATTCTCTTGTTCAGCATGCATGAAACAATACCTCATTTGAACTGTAGGCTATGCCATTTTAGAAAAATACAGGTATCCAGCTGGGCGCGGTGGCTTGTGCCTGTAATCCTAGCACTTTGGGAGGCCAAGGCAGGTAGATCACTTGAGGCCAGGAGTTGGAGACCAGCCTGGCCAACATGGCGAAACCCTGTCTCTACTAAAAATACAAAAATTAGCCGGGCTTGGTGGCACATGCCTGTAATCCCAGCTACTCGGGAGGGTGAGGTAGGAGAATCGCTTGAACCCAGGAGGTGGAGGCTGCGGTGAGCCGAGATTATGCTACTGCACTCCAGCCTGGGCAACAGAGCAAGACTTTGTCTTAAAAAACAAACAGGTATCCATCTCACACCAGTCAGAATGGCTGTTATTAAAAAGTCAAAAAATAACAGATGCTGGTGAGGTTGTAGAGAAAAAGGAATACTTATACACTATAGGTGGGAGTGTAAATTAGCTCAACCGTTGTGGAAGACAATGTGGTAATTCCTCAAAGACCTAAAGACAGAACTACTATTCGACCTAGCAAACCCATTACTGGGTATGTACCCAAAAGAATATAAATTGTTCTGTTATAAAGACACATGTATGCATATGTTCATTGCAGCACTGTTCCCAGTAGCAAAGACATGGAATCAACCTAATGCCCATCAGTGATGAACTGGATAAAGAAAATGTGGGAATACTATGCAGCTATAAAAAAAGAACAAGATCATGTCCTTTGCAGGGACATGGATGGAGCTGGGAGCCATTATCCTTAGCAAACTAACGCAGGAAGAGAAAACCAAATACTACATATTTTAACTTATAAGTGGGAGCTAAATGATGAGAACACATGGACACATAGAGGGGAACAACAGACACTGGGGCCTTTTGGAGGGTGGAAGGTGGGAGGAGGGAGAGGATCAGGAAGCATAACTAAGTGGTACTAAGCTTGATACCTGGGTGGTGAAATAATCTCCACAACAAACCCCCATGACACAGTTTTACCTGCAGAGCAAACCTGCACTTGTATCCCTGGACTTAAAAGTTTAAAATAAAAAGGAAAAACAGATATCTTTGTCCAGTAACACTTTGGTGTCCTCAGCAGCGTCTCTGCTTTTCCTGTTAAACTCATTGACACACATGAGCCTATTGTTCTTCCCTGGAAGGATAACCAAGCTAAGAACAGTCTGTTCTCTTTCTCACCATCTTGTGTCTCAGATTCGAATTGCTGCAGAAGGAATCAATGGGACAGTTGGTGGAAGCAAATTGGCTACCAGACTCTATGTGGAAGTCATGCTTTCCTTCCCATTGTTTAAGGATTACCTGTGTAAAGATGATTTTAAGGTAAGAGAAAATGAAAATTAAATGGATCTAGAACCATCTGCTTCTGCCTCTGTGCATGTTATTGAAGAAGAGTTCAAAGTAGAGAAATAAGCAGTGCCAAGTAAGTACCCTTTCCCCTTTATTTTTGGGGGCTTGGGGAGTTTTTTCGTTTTATTTTGTTTTTCGACAGGGTCTTGCTCTGTCACCCAGGCTGGAGTGCAGTGGCATGATCATAGCTCACTGCAGCCTCGACCTCCCTGGGCTCAGGTGATCCTCCCAGGTAGCTAGGACCATAGGCATGCACCACCATGTCTGGCTAATTTTTTTGTAGAGACGGGGTCTCACTATGTTGCCCAGGCTGGTCTCGAACTTTTGGGTTCAAGCAGTCCTCCCACGTCAGCCTCCCATAGTGCTGAGATTATGGACGTGAGATACCACACCTGCCCCCTTTCCCCTTTAAATGTGCTTTTCCCTTTAGGTTACAAGACAGTACAATAGAAGGAGTATGCTCATCCCCATTCTTCCATTGAGTCACCATATGATGTTGGACCAGCTAGTGCTCTAGACCTCAGTATCCCTTTTTATAAAATAAGGATGTTACAGCTCATGCAATCTGGGACTCCAAATCTTGGACATATTAGCTCACTTGAGAGACCACCAGCCTGGTCAGCAGATCACTGTTTTTAGTAAATCTGGAATTGTAAGATTAACACTTCACACCACATGGGGGAACAAAGTTGTTGCTCTCACAGGTGGGCTGCTTTGTTTGAGTGACTTTATACCTTGTCATAATAAGTGATAAGGTGATGGGAAATGCCTTGCCAGTGTTCATGCTGGCAATGATAGGAAAAGAATGAAAACTGGGTATAGTCACATGTTAGAATTGCTCAGCGGTGTTGCAGTTTTATAATTAAATGCTTACACCTAAAGAAACACCTTTTCAGCTTAACATTCCTGCACATGGCAGGTATGCAATAAGTATTTATCAATGTTGAATTATCTGGAACATTCTGGGCCCTAACTAGAGGTTTTTCAAGACTTCAGCTATCGTTATTACAGAACAGACCATCATTCTTATATTGGCACTTGTCTTATACCTGGAGTTGAGACAGCAAGACTGTATTCTGTTTTCTCATTGGCTAGACCAGCAAAGGAGGAGCTCACTGTTTTCCAGAATTGCGTGTTGGTGTATTTGAAGAAATCGTGCCCATGGGGATCAGCCCCAAAAAGATCTCCTACAAGAAGCCTGGTATGCCTGCTTTTAGAAGATTGTGCTTTAATTCACAGGGACAAAACTTAATAGACAAATAAGAAAGCAGCAGTCATGAGTCCTTTCTAAAGCAGCTGTGGGGTGGCTAACACTTGGCTGCATCCAGTGCTTATACTGTTTCTCTGTGGTGCTGTGGGGTTGAAGACTCACCTCTTAGAGTGACCTATCTTATTTTTCTTGGTGATGGTTTATCAAGTAGTTGTTTTCTCTTTCCAAAGACAGCAAGCAGTTTGGGAAGAGTGTAATTATTACTTGTAAACAGTTCATCAGCAGAATAGAGCACACAGGCCTTTTGCTACAGGAAGCAAGTTGCTTTCAACACCACAGCAGTTTTCACTGTGCTCTAGAATATTCTTTCCCCATCTTCTCCATGGTAAATGGTTGAAAGACATTTGTTTGGCAGGTTTTTTGGGGTTTTATTGTAGTTTTTACTATGAAAAATTTTAAACATTAAAAAAGTAGAGAAAATAATATAGTGAAGTTCTATGTACCTATCATGCAGCTTTAGCAGTTAACTGATTAATGGCCAGCTCTCACCTGTACCCCATCCCTTCTGCCATCTTGGATTATTTTGAAGGCAACCCCAATGTCAGGCCATTTCATTTGTAAATATTTTTAGTAGATATGTCTAAAAGATAAAAATTTGTTTTAGAAGATGTAAAACGATATCACATCTTAAAACATTTTAACCGATTCCTTAATAAATTATCAAATATCTAGTTGGTTTAGTCACTCAATTTCCAGTTGTCTCATACTTTTTAAGCTTCATTTCTATTAGGATTTAAATAAGGTTCATTCATTGTGATTCATCAGTATGTCTCTTTAATTTCAACCTATAGATTTGTTTCCATCCTTTTTTTCCACCCTTGCAGTTTATTTTTGAAGGAACTGGGTCATTTGACCTTTAGAGTTTCCCATAATCTGGACAATACTAATTGTATTCCCAAGATATATTTCTCTGTCCTCTTTATTTCCTGTAAGTTGATCATTAGATTTAGAGTAGTGCTAATAGAAGTATAATGTGAGCTACATAATTTTACATTTTCTAATAGCCATGTCTTTAAAAGTGAAAAATAGATGAGATTAATTTAAATAATGTTTTTCTTAATGCAGTATATCAAAAATATTATTTCAACATGTAATCAATATAAAAAATTATTAGTTTACTTTTTTTTCATGCTAAGTCCTTGAGATCCAGTATGTATGTCACCCCTATTATAGCACAAGTGCTTGTCAGCCACATGTGGCTAGTGGCTACTGTATTGACAACTCAGGACTAGAGACTTGATCAGATTCCGATTTGATTTCTTTTTCTCCCGCCACCAAGACTACATAAGCACTATTGTCTTCTTTGATCAGGAAGCACAAAGGTCTGGTTGACTCCATGGTGTTCATTTTTTAATATGTAAAGATTTGAAAGAAGTCTAAGAGTGAAGCCAGGGGGAAATGGGATTAGGATACAGGCATCTGGGAAAGAGACTCCTGCATGGAGACATGAGGGCCAGAAAGAGCTGTTGTCTGCTTACTGTTCCCATCTTAGCAGGAGGCAGTGTGACTACAAACAGCTTTTCCTGGGCACCGCAAGGCATTGCAGGCAGAAAGTGGGCTCTAGGCAGTGCTGTCGTGTTTTCACTTAGAGGAAGTTTAAAGGGACCTCTTTTTATTTTTTTGAGACAGTCTTGCTCTGTTGCCCGGGCTGGAGTGCAGTGGCATGATTTCAGCTCACTGTAACCTTTTCCCACGGGGTTCAAGTGATTCTCCTGCCTCAGCTTCCCAAGTTGCTGGGATTACAAGTGCACGCCACCACACCCAGCTAATTTTTGTATTTTTAGTGGAGATGGGGTTTCACCACACTGGCCAGGCTGGTCTCAAACTCCTGACCTCAAGTGATCTGCCCACTTCAGCCTCACAAAGTGCTGGGATTATAGGCGTCAGCCACCGCACCTGGTAAAGGGACCTCTTTTAAACACATCCATGCTGGTCACTGTCCAAACAATTGTTCTCAGGGCCAGTAGAGCAACTGCAATCATAGCAGCAGCAGGGAACAGGTTTGGTTTCCTGTGGCTCCCTGCAGGTAGAAGTCTTAGCACATTTCCATGCTTTTAGTCCCATGTTTGTTTGAGATGGAGTCACTGTTGCCCAGGCTGGGGTGCAGTGGCACAATCTCAGCTCACTGCAACCTCTGCCTCCCGGGTTCAAGAGATTCTCCTGCCTCAGCCTCCCGAGTAGCTGGGACTACAGGCATGCGCCACCACGCCCAGCTAATTTTTTTTTGTAGTTTTAGTAGATGGGGTTTTGCCATGTTGGCCAGTTTGATCTCCAACTCCTGACCTCAAGTGATTCGCCTGCCTCAGCTTCCCAAAGTGCTGGGATTATAGGCAAGAGCCACCTCGCCCAAGCCTGGCCTTTTTTTGAGATGGAGTCTCGCTCTGTCGCCCAGGCTGGAATGCTCACTACAACCTCTGCCTCCCAGTTTTGTGTAGTTCTCCTGCCTCAGCCTACTGAGTAGCTGGGAACTACAGGAATGTGCCACCACACCTGGCTAATTTTTGTATTTTTAGTAGAGATGGGGTTTCACCATGTTAGCCAGGCTGGTCTTGAACTCCTGACCTCAGGTGATCCACCTGCCTCAGCCTCCCAAAGCATTAGGATTACAGGTGTGAGCCACCATGCCTGGCCTACGTCCCATGTTTGAATCTCCCTTTTCACCCCACTCTTTTTGTATCCATGTAATTGTGTGACAGTACCTTATAGAGAATCTGGCCTTACTACATTCTCTTTACAACTGTAAGTCAGGCAGGTAGCAATCCAGATTCCTTGGCCTGGTTCTGGGTCCTCATCTCTCCTTGGTGTAGAGTAGTTTCATTGGTTGTTGGGGTTCCCCTCTGAGGGGAATGAGGCTCCTTTGGTGCTGTAAAGCTTTATCATGAGTGGTGGGTAACTGAGTCACCAGAGCCCCTGCCCATGAGGCATGGCTACCTCATAATGCAGATTCACCAAAAGTTCCTCACAATCTGCTGAGATTTCTGGACCCCCCAAAGATAGGGGAATATTTCTATCCTAGAGAGTTACACGGCAAAGAGCCCCAGGAGACTGAGATTCCCTCCTATTAGTCCCTTTGTAGATATATTTTTTGAGACAGGGTCTTGCTCTATTGCCCAGGCTGGAGTACAGTGGTGTGATCATAGCTCACTGAGGCCTTGATCTCTTGGGCTCAAGGGGTCCTCCTTCGTCAGCCTCCAAAGTAGCTGAGACTATAGGCACACACTAACATGGCCAGCTAATTTTTTAAATTTCTTTGTAGAGACAGAGTCTCACTATGTTCCCCAGGCTTCCCCTTGTATTTTAAAACTTAGCCATCTTCTAGCTTTCCTGTCTTTTTCTCTCCTTTACTTACTTTCTCATATATGATTTCTGTTGTCCACCCCTCTTGCCCTTTTCTCTTTTACTCATGCACACACACTTAGACACATTCTTCTTGCCCCTTTGCATTAAAAATATATCTATTCCAACTTCATTCCATAACTTTTTGCTCACACCTGCCTGTGGGTTCTTAGCCTTCAACGTGGGTTCAACCTTAATATAGAACAGTTTACAAAGCGTGTAGTCAGCCACATACATGCCCAGCTCCTCCATGTACAGTGACAATAGAGCAGTGGCCATTTCCTGACCTACTAGTGACCATACAATGGACCAGCAAATTCACATGGCAATTTAGATCCCAGTTGCCTGGTTTTTATCACTAGGGTTAGGCCAAGTATGAGGATGCAAAATTCTTTGACTAGTTATTTCTAAACTACCAGGTTTCCATTGCCCTCATTTTAGGAGGAGGGAGATTGAGGATATCTGGAATTATTGGAATTACTAAGTTATTTCATCATGATCATCAAGTAGTGTTCTTTTCAGACAGTTGTAATTATGAAGGGAAGAGGTTTGGGTGGAAAGAAACAAAGCAACATGTAAGTCAGGCTGGGTGAGTTGTGATTGGGTTTTGATTTTTTTTTTTTGTCTTTGTTTTAATATAATTTTTTTGGTTTGGTTTTAGGAATCCATTTATCCCCAGGTGAATTTCATAAAGAAGTAGAAAAGTTTTTATCTCAGGCAAATCAAGAACAAAGTGATACTATCCTTCTTGATTGCAGAAACTTCTATGAAAGCAAAATAGTAAGTAAAAGCCAGAATTGAGTTCTCTGAATTGGTAGATCTCCCCATTCCCACAGTGTGGTATATTTCCCAAGGGGACCTTGTGTTTGCCCACCTGTGGCCACATGGATCTCCTCCCAGTACTGGCAGCTTCAGAGAAAACCCAAGTCCTAAAACACAGAATCTGGTGAGAGAGTCGAAGAAAATATGAATTAAAGACATCTAGGCACATAATATACTTTGTGACTCCCATGAGCCTGCCTTTGACATGTATCAAGGATCTTGCAAAGTTGCCTTTGGGCAGCCTCTCCAGTTCCCCTGAGGACCCTGGGAAGGTGACCCACAGCCCACAGCCTCGGTTTTAAGTTCAGATCTTGAAGTTGAAAGGTCAGAGTGGGGATGAGATTAGCAACTGGCAGGGGCTTCTTTGCTAAGGTAGGGTTTGTTGGGTACAAAAAGAACCTTTGTTCCTACCAGGTATGTTTTTCTGATAATTTTCCTTTTGTTGCTCCTATGTTACAGGGACGATTCCAAGGCTGCTTAGCCCCAGACATCAGGAAATTCAGTTACTTCCCTAGCTACGTTGACAAAAATCTAGAACTTTTCAGAGAGAAGAGAGTGCTGATGTACTGCACTGGGGGCATCCGCTGTGAGCGGGGTTCAGCCTACCTCAAAGCCAAGGTGAGCCACCACCCCAGGGCACTGTAGGCATGGCAGTGAAGGAGGCAGCTCCACCAGCAGCTTACGTGGAGCTGTCCGCTGCCCCCAGTACTCCCCACCCCCAGGCAGCCAAAGCATGCCTTCACCCCTCATATGGCTCCAGCATGGAGTTCGTAAGTACAAAATCTGAGGGTCTTTAATCTCAAGATATGAAAAACACGTAACAGTCTTAGAGACTCATCAGATGTAAAAGGGAGAGATTAGTTAACATCTCCCTTTTCCTGATCCTTTTGCTTGATCCTAAGAGCAAATTCAGTAACATTACATGTCCCAACAGGTGTCTTCCTATATTTAGGGGGCAGCAAAAATAGTTGGGCTTCCCAGGATCTAGAGGGTGAAGGCCCTGCCTCCTGTCATCACCCATCCCCCTAGGAGGCAAGATCTGGCCAGTTGGTGCCTTGACCCCTTGGTCAGCAATTCCTCAGTGTCCCGCAGTGGGAGCCAGGAGCCCCTGACTGATAGCAGCGGCCATGAGTCCTCCACAGTCAGCACTCCTCGCCACGCGCTGCTCTTCCATGAGCATCTTAACAGGTCTCTCTGCTGGCTCTTCAGATTTCCTATTGTTTTTCCACACCTAGGGAGTGTGCAAGGAGGTGTTCCAGCTCAAGGGTGGCATCCACAAGTACCTGGAAGAGTTTCCTGATGGCTTTTACAAAGGGAAGTTGTTTGTTTTTGATGAACGCTATGCTCTGTCCTACAACAGTGATGTGGTGTCAGGTAGGTCAGCACGGGCTCCGAGCCCAAACTGAAATGAAGCACATTGTCAGTTCACCATTCTAGAAAAATGACACAGGGAAGACAGGCCAGTGGTCATTACTGAGTACTGAATAAGCAGGGAAAATAAGTACATTGTGCCACTATTTTCCCAGCTGTAGAGCTGAGAGAACCCTAACCCAGGAGTCAGGAGGCCTGGGTTGGTATCCTGGCTTCACCATTGCTAGCTGAACAAGCTCATTAACATGGGGATCATCTCACCTGCCCTGCCTGCCTGTCTACCTTCCAAGAGCTGGACTACTGGGCTAATTCAGGGCTCTTAACCTGGAATTGGTACATAGATTTCAGAGATTCTGCGAATTTGGATGGAAAAATAATTGTATCTTTGTTTTCAATAACACCTCACTAAAATGAAGTATTTCCTTTAATTATGAATGTAGGCAACAAAGTACCAGTTGCATTAATGTACCTGTGACTTTGTCTTCATTAGGATTCACAATACTTTCATGTTCCAGTTGCCTCAGATATCTCAAAATAGTATTTATACTCATCACTACTTCAAAATGAAAATAGTTATTAGGCCCACCACTGAATTGATACATAATGTGTTAATAAATGTCATGTCTTATTATATATTACAGATTTTGAAAAAGACTTTGATATTTTGTATTTCTATATAGTTGGTTTCCTTTGTAATCTTACATATTTCATGCATTTAAAAATATTTTTCTAGGTCAGGCACAGAGGCTCATGCCTGTAATCCCATCACTTTTGGAGGCCAAGATAGGAGGATCGCTTGAGCCCTGGAGTTTGAGACCAGCCTGGGCAACATAGCTAAGTCTCTACAAAAACTTTTTTAAATTAGCTGAGCATGGTGGTGTGTACCAGATACTCAGGAGGCTGAGGCAGGAGGATTGCTTGAGCCTGGGAGGTTGAGGTTGCAGTGAGTTTAAATCACGCCACTCTACTCCAGCCTGGGTGACACAGCAAGACCCTGTCTCAAAAAAGTTTTTCTAGGCCAGAATCTATAGTCTTCACCAGACTACCAAGTAAATCCGTAGCACACATGATCGTAGGAACTCCTAGCTCTCTATGGACCCAGGTGGCATGCACATTTGAGTAAGATTTGCGTTTGATTGTCCTCTCCTACTTTCTTGGTCTTATTTTCATTTTAGTGGTTTTGAGTTGTGTCTTATTGATCACTACTTCGATCTGTTTTGGAGCTAGATGGAGTATAAATTCTAAACAAGTAGAAAGAGTAGATTTGATTTTACAGAGGTTATATTGGCTGGACTCGATGGGTACCTGCCTGTGAGTATGAAGGAGAGAGAGAAGGCTCAGAGTTAGCTTAGATAAGCAAGATAAGGAAAAGTGAGAAAGAATGATGTTATCAATGGTAACAGGAGGTCATCAGGGAAAAACAGGTGAAGAAGATGGTGTGAGTTTTAGGAATCAGATGGTCAAGTGTCCTAGCAACAGCAGGAGAGACGCAGGCCTCGGGGAGAGGGCTGTGGATTGTACATGTTCACTGTAGGTGGGTTATCGCCTGTATTTAGGTGTGTTGTCCCCACAGGAAAAGGGAACAATCAAAGAGGAAAAGACCACTTAACGAGGGGGTTGGGAGGTGGTTGGCCAGCTTTGGAATAGCTGGTGAGAGAGAGAAACTTTCATTACCATCTACTTACCACCTGTTCTCTAGATGGGAAAAAGAAAAAAAGTCAGTAAATACTGGAAGCAGACAGTTCCCAGAAGTCACCCCACAAAAACATAAGCTGGGTGGTGGGGGTGGTGGTTAGTTGTTGTTGCTAGAAGACAGAAGACTTACTATTTGGAAACCTTCCCCGGGTTCCACAGGATCTACGAGATTCTAGTCAGCAAAGGGAGCAATGCCTGTCCACATGTGTGTGAACACATGTGTTTATAATGGCTTTTCCTTCCTCCCCAGAGTGTTCATACTGTGGAGCCCGCTGGGACCAGTATAAACTCTGCTCTACTCCTCCGTGCCGCCAGCTCGTTTTGACCTGCCCTGCCTGTCAAGGACAAGGATTCACAGCCTGTTGTGTCACATGTCAAGACAAGGGGAGCAGGAAAGTTTCAGGCCCTATGCAAGACAGCTTTAAAGAGGAATGCGAGTGCACAGCCCGACGGCCACGCATACCTAGGGAACTCTTGCAGCATGTGCGACAGCCTGTGAGCCCAGAGCCAGGGCCTGATGCTGATGAGGATGGGCCAGTGCTTGTGTGAGCAGCACCTTTGGCATTTTCCCAGGCCCTTGGTAAAAGTAGGTTTGGGGTGACTATACAGAGAAAGCATGGCAAGGCTGCAGAAACAGAGAAATCGGGAACTTCAGTTCTGGCCACTGCCACCATGGCAGCCGTCTACACTTCACAGCAGGAGGGAGGAGTTGCGTTGTCTACCACCTACCTGAGACATTGATTTGGATGATGCTAGAGCACAGAAAAAAGGTGAGCTGCATGGGTTCCCAAAGCTGCTGAGGGATAAAGCCTGAGCCCGGTGGCCACAGCATATGCCGTTTCTCTGCTGTGCAGCTGGGGCTGTTAGTCATTACCCTTGTCAGCAGACCTTCTACCCTGGTGGCAAACATGTGAAAGCTGTGGCCCTGGAAGTAGCCTCCTAAAACAAGCCACTTAGGTCATCTGCCACCTACCCTTAACCTCTGTCTCTCGCCTGAGGGCAATCTGCAAGCTGTGCATTGGGCTTATCTCCTGCTTTTGTAGAAATAACCATCCTTTGGTATACATGGAGGATAGTTCCAGAACGCCTGAGTATACAAAAACCCATGCATACTCAAGTCCCACAGTGGGCCCTACAGAACTCACGTATGTGATAAATCAGCCCTCCATGTACGCAGGTTTCGCCCCCTGCCAGTACTGTATTTTCAACCTGTATAGTTGAAAAAAATCCATATATAAGTGCAGCCATGCAGTTCAAACCCGTATTGTTCAAGGGTCAACTGTATAGTTTATTGGAACAGCCACACCCATTCCTTTACACATGATCTATGGCAGAATTGAGTAGTTGCAACAGACACTATGTGGCCTGCAAAATCGGAAATATTTACGGTCTGGCCTTTTACAGAAAAGTTTGCCAGCCCCTGGTCTAGACCAGCAACTTATCTGATAGAGGCAGAGGTGGCCTTAAAGATGTGGCCTTCTTCATTTTCTGTTGGTTTGGTTTCGTTTCTATGAGAGATTTCCTCTAATAGCTCTGCTTCTCTGCTTTCCCCAGCACTTACTCTCTGAGCTTTTAAATGTTCTCTCTGGGAGCTTCATATAAGCTCAATGACATTTGAGCCACAGTTTTTAGATCAGCACCTGGAATACATGACACATTCTTACTAAGGTCATCCAGCACTGCCATGGTGGCCGCCCAGTCTTCTGGCCAGTGTGCAAGGCACATGTCCCTGTCACACAGGTTCCAACAAACACATAGGCAGCCATACATAGACCAACAGATTTAATATTGCAGTTTTCAGCGATGCAGAATGCAGCTGCAATTGTGTTTTAAGGAGAAGCCAAGTGGGGATGGTTGTCCCTGCAACATGGTGCCACTCCTGGGCCATGTGCAGCCTCAGTGGACACTCTTCCATAGTGCTGAGGCCCTGGCCCTGCCTCTAGTTACCCTGTACTGCCCACTGCCTTACGGTTCAGTGTGCAGGCCTTCACCTTTTCATCACCAGCCTCTCTGCTCAGTGCTCTGGAGTTCTTGACTTTGTCCTTTATCATGAGATTTGCTGAAATCACTAATGAAAATAACTCCGGAAAGCAACAAACAAAAATATTGGTTTAACTGGCACTGTGGTATATTAAAAGGCACAAGGGCATTGTAGCTTCACATTTTTGCTGGATCCCAAGAGACACACATGATGTTAAAAAGAGATCTGGCAGCAATACTAATATTACGTTTCAATGTAATCATCTTGGGGTGGTTTGGCCAGGATTTCCCAATTCCTTGATATCTGGATTTTCTTCACCATTGTCCTGCATCCTGCAGAGGCTTAATATACAGGTGTAAGGTCAGCTGAAGTCTCTAAGCTGGGCCATTACTAAATACCATAGCCATGTTGATCTGGAAATTTATCCCTCTGGTGTCTTACCTCACATAAGCCATTTGCCCACTCTGCAATATAGAAAGGTGTTTTCAAGTATTTGGCTGTAGATTTTCACATCCATCATAAGGTTGGCATTCAGTAAGGAAAAAGTTCTTTCTAACTCCAGTATTAAATTGTACATAAAAGTCCCAAATGTTCTTAAAGAACACTCAGGGACATGTTTGTTGCCTGGGATTGGTAATGAAAGGTTGGTTTTTGAAACTTGAAATTTCACCATTGGTTTTTTTCCTATCATTTCTGCATATCCAGCAAAAGGAATCTCATGTTGATTCCTGGCAGAGTTCGGTGGCTTCAGTCTGTCTCTGTCCTGCGGGGAAAATTGTGTTCTGGATCCAGTAATCAATTTGGCAACTTTAATCTTGAGGTTAAAATTCCAAGGAGGGTTAATAAAGAATGATAATCTGTTTTATTTGCTAATAGCCAAGACAAATTTGTAATAAAGTGTTTTATAATACTTCAAAAGCATGTGGAAGAGTGTGCCGTTTCTGTGTCACACATTTTAAATGCACTTGAAACACCACACAGCAAGGCCATTGAAACTGGGCTCCTGGGGCTAAGTCGCTGCTGCTGGAACATCATCTTCAGTAAGATATGCTGGTTTGGGGGCTTCTAGTTTTTAAATAATAACCAGACTCAACTTCTGTGACTAAAGAAAAACTTCACATTAACGATATTTTATAAAATTTTCAACTACAACCACTAGTCAACCTAAAACCTTAGTGCATAAAGAACTGAACCACAAAAGGGTTTCGTGCTGCCGGCATTTTGCCTTCTGGTTTCCCCTGCAGAGCACAGGTCATCAACAGAACACGTCCAGTTCAAAGGCATGGTCTCCACCGCCACACACTAGACACCACTCCGGCACTTGGGAATGATGGGCCCAGTCAGGTCCGCAAGCCTCCTCTTCCTCACTGGAAAGGAATGGAGATAAGATATAAGGCACTTTTACCTGTAGACCACGGACCAGCACTGTTGCTCTGAGAAAGCACTGTGAAACCTCGCACTAATTGGTTTGTTAACAGAGTCTGAAGTCCGTTGTTTTGAAAGGACAGTATGTGTGAGTTGTACAACAGCCCTCCAGTCTGTCAGTGTTCATTGATGAGGGTCTGTGGTAGTGGAGATTCATTCATAGATAATCTACTAAGTGGCTGACCACACAGTCCCACGTTATAAGTCGGCTATTCTCTTTGCTTACAGAAGCTCCAGTTGAAGATCTTTACTCCAGGTCAGATAAGAGTTAAAAGTTTAGTCAGTCTTCTTAATAAGATTAGGGTCTTAACCAGGTGGAAACATTTCCCCCAGCTATGTCTGGGAGCTCGTTGCCTACCTCCTGCCTATATAAACGAGAGTTTCCACCCAGAAGATAACCCTGCAGTATCTGTATCCCCTTATGTTTAACCTTGCCATTTTCCCCCGGGGGCAAGACAGTTAAGCTCAACACTGTTCAAGTGACAAAGTAGTTAAATGCCATAAAGAGGAAAGCACTAGCCAGGAGGTTGCAGGCTGGAGACGTTAGCTTAGAGGATGATGAGGATGCAGGGAGGGGCAGGAGGGGCTCTGTTTGTTGTAACAAGGGAGAGTGTTTTGAAATTAATTGTGTCTGCAGATGAAGACCAAGCAGCAAGCTCTATCAGCCACAAGAGAAAGGTCAAAGAAGTCTGTAGAGCCAGTAGGTGGCAGTCAAGAGGCCTGCTGGTGTGGCAGAGACAGGAAGCTATTGTGGAGGGAAAAAAAGTCTGTCTATACTTAGATGTCTTCAGGTTCCCGAGCTGAGGCGGTAGACCTGCAGCCACCAGATCGATGAATATGAGCTGCAACAAAAACCGAATCAGCTTGTGCATGACACTGGCCATACAAAGCAGACCCCACAAGGGAGGTGGGGCCAGCCCAGTTCCTGAGATGATCAGAATGTCCAACTTCTTGGGGGTAGATGTGAGGGGACAAAAACCAAAACCCAAAGAGTAAAAGAGGTTTGCTCAACGTGACCACAGAGTTTACATGAACCAGACTTTTAAGCATCTCCATAGTAGCTGTGCAGGCATGCCCACCAGGGCCATCCTCACTGCCTCATCGGAGCTCCTCCAACGCTGCTGGAATGTTAGTTATCATTCCCATTTTATGGATGAGGAAAGTATGGCAGAGAGGGTATATTTCTTGCTTAAAGCAATAAAGCTTGTACCATACAGGACCAAGCCTTTTTTTTTTTTTGAGATGGAGTTTCACTGTCACACAGACTGGAGTGCAGTGGCGCGATCTTGGCCCACTGCAACCTTGCCTCCCAGGTTCAAGCAATTCTCCTGCTTCAGCCTCCTGAGTAGCTAGCATTACAGGCGCCCGCCGCCACACCCGGCTAATTTTTGTGTTTTTAGTAGAGACGGGGGTTCACCATGTTGGCCAGGCTGGTCTCGAACTCCTGACCTCAAGTGATCCCCCCCCCCCCCCGCCTCAGCCTCTCAAAGTGCTGGGATTACAGGCATGAGCCACTGTGCCCAGCTAGAACAAAGACTTTTGACTCATCTTGAGCCTCAGTCCAGTGCCTCCCTCAGTAGACTTGAGCCTTGTGTGGGTAGGGTTTCCATATCCATGTCACATCTGATTCTCACAGGGAGGATTAGCTCCTTCTCCCTGCAGAAGAAAAGAGCCCCAGTCCCTGAGAGCTGGCAGCAGAGCCAGGACTGAAATCCAAGTCCCTGGCCCATGGTTGAGGGAACAGAAAGGACCCCATGGCTTGGGGGAAGGGGGGGGAGTTATTTTCCATTACTTGCCCTCATTGTATCCACTGGGCCAGATCTGTGTGTCTGTGTGCATGGTTCCCCTGGCACTGGCTTGTCTTTTTTTTTTTTTTTTTTTTTTTTTGAGACGGAGTCTCACTCTGTCACCAGGCTGGAGTGCAGTGGCCCGATCTTGGCTCACTGCAGTCTCTGCCTCCCGAGTTCAAGCAATTCTCATGCCTCAGCCTCCCCAGTAGCTGGGACTACAGGCATGTGCTGCCACGCCCGGCTAATTTTTTGTATTTTTAGTAGAGACAGTGTTTCACCATGTTGGCCAGGATGGTCTTGATCTCCTGACCTCGTGATCTGCCTGCCTCGGCCTCCCAAAGTGCTGGGATTACAGGCGTGAGCCACCCCACCCGGCCCCCTGGCACTGGCTTTTTCAGGGACTGGATGGAGAGAAGGGAAAGGCATCCATTTATTTGGGTATTATTTTTTTCCCTTTTTAATGATGAAGGAAGTTGAGACCAAGAGAGGGAAGTAACTTATTCCAAGTTACGAATAAGTCACAAAACTGGGAGTAAAAGCTGGGTCTCCCAATATCCTCCTTCAGTTCTGTCTGCTCTTTACTTTCTTTAAAAAACTCCTCACTGCTTATTGCAAGAGCCAGAGACTCCTTTTATTGTGAATGCCAGAAGGGCTCTCCAGTCGTCCGGACCAACCTCCATCTGCTGCTTGAACTCCTCTGCCACTTCTTGCCAAATTTGAACATTTCCATCATGTTTTTGGAAAGCACTTTCTATTCATTTAAATATTCGGCAGCATGTACTGAGTGCTGTGTGCCAAGCACAAGAATCAGAAGTAAAGACACAGTATAACAGGGACCAAGATATACAATGTTTGAGAACTACTGTTTGAGAAATATGAAGACCCTGGCAGCTCTCTGAGGTATGAGAGGCATAAAGAATGAAGTGGTCAGACCTTCCCAGGTGGCAGCTAACAGGTCAGCTGAATTTTAAACAACGAAAAGGTAGAGGATGGGAAGGTGGGGGGCATTGGGAGTAACAACCCTCTAAGGGTAAGCTTTTCCTTGGTCACTTGGGGGCACTGAGGCTACCTGGAATGGTAGTAACATGGCAAAGGGATGGCTTGTTGGAGATGTCAAGAGACGACCTCCTGATGGGACCATCTCCCAATGTGGAGCACCCAGGCACTGGAGCCACATTGCCAGTTCAAATCCCGGTCCTGCCCACAGATTGTGGGTAACGTTAATTACCTACTTCTCTAGACTTCTGTTTCCTTCTTGTAAAGTGTGGATAACAATAGCACCTGTCTCACCTGGTTGTGGGGAGGATTACATGCGCTAATGAGATGGGAAGTGTTCAGAACAGTCTCTAACACACAGTAAGTGCCATGTAAGAGTCAGCTATTATTAAGAGACTTGGGAGTCATTTCAAGGGGCCTGACTGAGAGCAATGGGAGCCAAGTGAGGGTTCTAAGTGGAGGGGTGACAAGGCAAGCTTCGGAAGGAGACTTGGGATGAGTGCCAGGGATGCCTGCTCTGGAGGAGCTGGGGGCCTGAGGATGTTGGAGGAGATGAGTGTGACGAGGGCTCAACATATACGGCAGGACACTGGGATTGGCAAGGAGGTGACTGGCTGGCTGGGGTGGAGGCAGCGTCTAGGAACAGGCCCAGATTTCTGGTTTGGGTGGCTGTGAGGAAAGGAATAGCCTTTTCTTTTTTTCTTTTTTTTCTTTTTTTAGATGGAGTTTTGTTCTTGTTGCCCACGCTGACGTGCAATGTTATGGTCTCGGCTCACTGCAACCTCTGCCTCCCGGGTTCAAGCGATTCTCCTGCCTCAGCCTCCCAAGGAGCTGGGATTACAGGCGCCTGCCACCATGCCCGGTTAATTTTTTGTATTTTTAGTAGAGACAGGGTTTCACCATGTTGGCCAGGCTGGTCTTGAACTCCTGACCTCAAGTGATCCGCCTGCCTCCGCCTCCCAAAGTGCTGGGGTTACAGGTGTGAGCCACCATACCTGGCTGCCTTTTCTGAGATAGGTTTGGGGGACTATGATGAAACTGATTTGGGATCCAGCAATTCCACTTCTGGATATTTACCCAAAATATTTAAAATCAGTTGAAAAGGTGTTTCACTACATGTTCATTGCAGCATCATTCACAATACCCAAAATAAGGAATCAGCCTAAGTGTCTATCAACAAGAATGGATAAAGAAACTGTGGGATATATGCACAATGGAATACGATTCAGCCTTTTCTTTAAAAAAACAAAAAAGGAAATTTGTTCACTTGCAACCACATGAATGGAATTGGGGAACATTATACTAAGTGAAATAAGCCAGGCACAAAAAGACAAATTATATGTGGAATCTAAAACAATTGAACTCATAGAAGCAGGGAGTAAAACTGTCATTACAGAAGCTGTGGGCAGGGAATGGGGAGATAATGGCCACAGGATACAAAAATCTCAGTTGGACAAGAGGAATAAGGTGTTTTATAAAGCTCTGTTACACAGCATAGTGAATATAGCTAATAATAGTGTATTATACATTTCAAAATTGCTAAAAATAAACGTTCTCACCACAAAAAGTATTTGAGGTGATGATACGCTAATTCACTTAATTTAATTTTTCCACATTGTATTCATAAATCATAACAGCACTTTGTATCACATAAATGTATACAATTACAAATTGTCAATTGACAATAAATTTTTTTAGAAATTGCTTTGCAGTGTGCTATGTCTGGGCTGCTTGCTGCAAAGGTCTTCCCTGAGAATACTGTAAAATGGTGACTGCCAGGAAGGGATGTTTTCTGCTTTTAAACATGTTACTCTCCCTCCACACGATACCCCAACCCACACAACTGTCTTAACTCACAGGCTGCAATTCAGATTTTGCTAAGTGGAGAGAGGTGCAGTGGCAGATTTAGAGGACCCGAGTGCCATGCTTGGCCTGGCTCTTTGCTATAAATAGTGTGGAGATGACAGTCATCTGAGGTATTGCTGTGGGAAAACGCAGATGGGATCCACAGCTCAGCTCCTCCCTGGAGCCCTGCACTCACAGAATGCTCTGTTTAGAGCTTGGTGCACACGGTAGGGAGGACCGAAGACGCACTGGTCAGGATGCATCCTGGGCACACCGCCTGTCTGCAGAGCCAGTCACTGTCCTCATAGCCTTGGGGACTGAATGTCCCCCAAGGAGGAGCCCAAGTACTGCAGAGGCCCCAGCCATGGGCAAAGAGCCAGCAGAGGCAGGTGAGAGTGAGCAGGAGGCCTGAGAGGCCTGCTCCCTTCCCAATCTGTGCTCCCTGCTGCCAGGCCTGCTAACAGCCTCAGTCCCAAGGAGGAGCTGGCAGGAGGCTTTTACGATACAAATATTCAGTTGGAAAACATGAAGTCTGTCTGCTTCATCGCAGCATTAACGTAGAATGCAAATAATCTGTTGTAAAGTCAGGAGGAAGCAGAGGCACTGCCATAAACAAACATTTATCTTACAAAAATTAGCAGATGGGCGCAAATTTCATTTTAAAGCTAGAGATCCTACATCACCAAGTAGCACTCTGTTCCCTGTAATCACTGAGATGATTCATCTCTAATTCCTTCTGTAGGAAACCCCAAGGGAGCAGCTGCCCACAGTTCCCTGGGGTAACCCAGAGGCCCATTTTTATCACCTGGCGTCACCGTCCAGGGAACTGCCACAGTCTCTGCTTCCTGCCTGCTTCCATCGCCAGGGCCCTGAGCTTGACATTAAAGGCGTTGGGCTGCAGCCACCCAAACACCTACCCAGCCCCATTCCTTGTGAACATCCCATATACTTTCAACTGTCCTGCCTTTGCTCATGCTGTTCCCTCTGCTTGGAATGCCCTTCCCTTCCTTCTTTGTGAACTCTTATTTTTCCTTCTAGGTCTAACTCCTTATAACAGTTCCTCCAATCCTTTTAGATCCTTCTGTCTCTCCTTTGTACCCCCAGCACTACTTCCTAATACTTCTAGAACCCCCAGAGGGAGGCCTCTTGACCTCCTCCATCAACCTATCTCTTCCTTTCAAGGCTGGCTAAAGCCCCATCCCCAACCAGGATGCTTTGCCTAACTGGCCTCTGTCTCGATAAATCATTTCCTCACTTTGTTTAGATAGAATTTATAGGCATTCTTGAATTTTTAGGCATGCCTTTGAGTCTTTTTTTCCCCCTAAAAGGTTATAAAGCTTCTTCAGTCAGAGGTAGCCTTTCTGCTACCTCTGATATCACCTAGCACAGTCCTAGGCACACAAAAGTTGCCCAGAAAATGCCTGCTGTCACTAACAGCTGGTGTGACCTGACTAAGCTGCTGCCTAGACCCCTTACTCCCACCCCAGGCTCCAGTTTCTTTCCAAGGGAACTGGAGGGATAAGCTTTAAGTCCTTCTGGCTCTACCATCCTACATTCTTATAATGGCCTCTGAAAGTTCTTGGTGATGGGAGTCAGGCCTGAATTTTGGACTCTCAGATTCACAGGACTGGGAGAGTTTTCAAAGGCCATTTTGTCCAACTCCTAGATGATGCTGGTATCGCCCTGCAGCACCTGTGACCTCTGCTCATCTAGAGCCTCTATCCCCAGAAACAAGACCTCCAGACCATCATGCCATTGGAGGACAAAAACTGGGTTAGCCCAGAGATAGGAGCCAAGGGGCACAGAAGAAACTTAACTGAGGGGGAAACAAATATGAGATTATTGCATATAGAATAGAAATGCAAGGCTTCTCCATGCTGGTACTGCAGCCAGATCACAGCTGCTGGCCTTCTCCCACCATTCAGTTTAGCTATGACACCTGTGATATGATATAATAATTATGATTCTTATTTGTGTTCGTTCTTATTTTATTTCAAGTAAGGATACTTCTGATAAACCAAGACTCTGCACACATTTTTAAAAATGGGCTTTTCTAAACCCGAGGCTCTAGAAAATAGTGGCATTTGAAGTGAGCAATGAATGAATAGCTCCTGGGCTGTGACATCCTTACAAGCAGGAACCTATAGAACTTTGGTATATGTTTGTGGAATTTAATAACTTGATCTAAAGTGTGTATGTGAGTGTGTGTAATCCTGTGGTTATCTGTGCATGTGGGGTCTGTGCACACCTGCCTTGAGCATACACTCCTACACACTCATCTCTGTTCTTCGAGGGCTTCCAGGTAGTAACCTGGCCTCAGATAAATCACCAGGAAGTGACATACTTTGAGTGGAGCATTCGTATTAGGCTCTTTGCATTTTATCGAGGGTTGGAAACCATTGTGTAGAGCAGGTTTGAACCTGATGAAAAACTCACTGAAGATGCTGTCCTTTAAAACACAAGTTTGTTTCACAATGTAGTCCCAGAAAGAGGCTTTTTTTTTTTTTTTCAAACTCATTATGCTTCCTTCCCTTTTGTGATAAGAATACTGTAACTTGGTTTGGCTTCCTGCTGTCTTGGTTCTAGGAAACTCAGGGCTCAATATAATCATCACTCATGTTAATGATATAGACCTACTGCTTTTCTTGTTTTTTTTCCCCTCTTGTTTTCCTATAGCCTTGTCAGTCACGCTCCCTTTGTTGAATGCTATATCAAATTCTTTTTTGGCAGCCAGCAGGAATATACATAAGCAATAACTACACAGAGCTTGTGAACAACCGGCATCTGCAAGTAAGATCATGATTGCTCAAACTTTTCATTCAGTTGACTTATATACCTATTTGTTCATATAGGTATATAAGTGTTCATTATCAAAAAATATTGTGTTATTTTCATTTTCTTAATTTTTTTATTTTTAAAAATTTCCTAATAATGTCTCCTTCATAATTATTTTTCCTTTTAGAACAAAACAAACTATGCCTTTAATTGAGATTACATTAATATACCCTACTTTTACTTTACTATGAAGTTGACGTTTTCAACTTTTACCTTAAAATCAATGTGAAGTCTCCTAGGCTCAGATTTTGGTAGTCCTGTTGGAAGGTAGTTTTGGGATCTGGGGCTAAATCTAGACTGTGTGACCTGGAGAGGACGCTATGAGTTCAGAGAAGGGTATTCAGAAGAGAAAAATACTCCCGGGGAGGCTTGTGCCCTCCCAAATTTCAGTTCCTTCTGCGAACACACTTACATGTGCTCTGGGCCCAGCCTGTGCTGAGCTGTGCTTTGAGGAGAGGACTCAGCCTTATCTCCTGAAGTCAAGGGGCTCATAGTCCAGGGTGGAGATGAGGTACAAACACAGAAAACAAGGAAGACGCGATGAATGTGAAAATCAAGGCTCAAGAAGACTCGGAGAGGCATCTACAGAATTTTCCCTGACAGCCCCAGCACAGGTGGAGGGAATAACAGGCCTGCGGGCAGCGCAGGAAGCATATTTCTACTCACCAAGGTCATTGTTGTTCATCATTGCGTTGGATGCCCGAAGCCGGGGTCCTTGCTGGGTAAAGTGGTAGCCGAATTTGAGAAGTGTTGCATTTTTTTCCAACATGCTCACAATCTCCATTTCCACTTTGTTGCCCAGGGGCTGGCTCTTTAGTCAAGAAAAAAAAAAAAAAATCACCACTCATTCCATGTGTACAGTGCCTAAACCACCTCTACCTGCAGAAACTCTTGAGTAGTGGGAGGGGATTTTAGCCTCCTCTCCAAGAGTAGGGAAATGGAAGTTTAGAGAAGTTGAAAGGTCACATGGCCAGGAGCAAATGAGCTGGGATTCAAATTCAGGTCTGCTGGATGCCAAGAACAGATCTTTTCACTGCTTTACAACAGCCTCTCTCTGAGCAGGTGCCCAAGTAAGAGCTCCATGACAGAAGAATATTTGAAGGAGGACGTTCAATCATCTAGTCCTAAGGAGACTTAAAACCCTGCTGTCCAGGCTACACCCCACACTACCTGAATCAGAATCTCTGGGGAGTGGGACTCTGATGGCTGTGTTTTTAAAAACTTCCCAGGAGATTTCAATATGCACCCAAGTTTGATAACCAGTAATTTAGTCTCTTCAAATTATAAATGAAAAAATTGAGGCCCAGAGAAGGAACAAGGGTTTTCCCAAGATCACATGGTAAGTTGACAATGCCAAAGTTAGCTTTCTAAAGCCCAATTCTGATCATATTATTAATAGTTCCCTGCCCCCAAATCTATAGTCATCATCTGACAAAGATATAAAGAAAAAAAAAATCAGAAAAAAAAAAACAGAAAGACTCAACAATGTTGGGTAGGATATGATGAGGATGTTCATCACAGTCTCAGTTATAATAGTGGGAGGAAAAGGGAAATAATTCATTAAGAGGCCAGGCGTGGTGGCTCATGCCTGTTATCCTAGCACTTTGGGAGGCGGAGGTGGGCAGTTTGCCTGAGCTAAGGAGTTCAAGACCACCCTGGGCAACATGGTGAAACCCTGTCTCTACCAAAAATACAAAAAAAAAAGCCAGGTGTGGTGGCAGGCACCTGTAGTCCCAGCTACTCGGAAGGCTGAGGCAGGAGAATGGCTTGAACCCAGGAGGCAGAGCTTGCAGTGAGCCGAGACTGTGCCACTGCACTCCAGCCCAGGCGACAGAGCGAGACTCTGTTTCCAAAACATAAAAAATAAATAAAAATTGAAAAAAAAAGAATTCATAGAGAGAGTTGCTCAGATAAATGATAGTTCAACCTTACTAAATAGAATGTGGGCAGCTCTAAAATGATGGTGCAAATCCTTGGCCATAGCATGGAAAGATGGCCATTAACCAATATTGAATGAAAAAGAAAAAAAATCCTGGTCACAAAATAGACGATTTGTATGTAAAGTTATCTATATTTTCCATATATATACATAATGCAGAGAAAAAAACTTTGAAGTATATTGATAATGGTGGGATTTGGGGAGAAAGTTTTTGTTTCCTCTTTATATCTTATTGTATTGTTTGGATTTTCTATTACCATATATAATAAAATAAAACATAAATATAATCTTAAAACAGGTTGTAAAAGACAGAAAGCTAACATCATACTTAATAGTTAAAGACTAAAAGCTTTCCCCCCCAAGATTAGGAACAAGATAAGGATGTTTGCTCTCACCAACATTTTACTGGGGGGTCTAGACAGGATAATTAAGCAAGAAAAATAAATAAAATGCTTCCAGACTGCAAAGGACCAAGTAAAACTATCTGTATTTGCAGATGATATAATGTTGTATATAGAAAATTCTAAGGAATACACACACACTCCTACACAAAATTAGTGAGTTCCAGCCAGGCGCAGTGGCTCACGCCTGTAATCCCAGCACTTTGGGAGGCCGAGGCGGGTGGATCATGAGGTCAAGAAATCAAGACTATCCTGGCCAACGTGGTGAAACACTGTCTCTACTAAAAAAAAAAAAAAAAAAAATACAAAAAATAGCTGGGCATGGTGGCGCGCACCTGTAGTCCCAGCTACTCGGGAAGCTGAGGCAGGAGAACCTGGGAGGCAGAGGTTGCAGTGAGCAGAGATCTCGCCACTGCACTCCAGCCTGGCAATAGAATGAGACTGTCTCAAAAAAAAGAAATTATGAGTTTGGCAAAATTACCGAATATAAGATCAATACACAAAAATCAGTTGTATTTCTATACACTAGCAATAAGAAACCTGAAAATGAACCTGAGGGAATAATTCAATTTATAATAATATAAAAAATATTAATTCTTCTTTTTTTTTTTTTTGAGCCAAGAGTCTCACTCTTGTTGTTCAGGCTGGAGTGCAGTGGTGCGATCTTGGCTCACCACAACCTCTGCCTTCTGGGTTCAAGCAATTCTCCTGCCTCAGCCTCCTGAGTAGCTGGGATTACAGGCGCATGCCACCATACGTGGCTAATTTTTGTATTTTTAGTAGAGACGGGATTTTGCCATGTTGGCCAGGCTGCTTTCAAACTCCTGAACTCAGGTGATCCACCTGCCTTGGCCAAAGTTCTGGGATTATAGAACTGCGCTTGTCCAAAAAGAATAAAATACTAATTCTAACTTCTTTTGTTAGATTTATTTATATTGAAAACTACAAAACAACACTGAAATACATTAAATAAGACCTAAATAAATATAAAAAACATCCCATGGATCTTAAGTCTTCATTGATCAGAAGACTTAATATTGTTAATATTGCAATATTACCAAATTGATTAAAAGAATCAATGCCATCCTTATCAAAACTCCAGCTGCCTTTTTTTTTTTTCCAGAAATAGACAAGCTGATCCTAAAATTCACATGAAAATGAAAGGAACCCAGAATAGCCAAAACAATCTTGAAAAAGAGGGACAAAGATGGAGAACTCACATTTCCTGATTTCAAAATTGCTACAAAGCTACAGTAATTAAGACTTTGTGGTACTGGCATAAGGTAGATATATAGATGAATGGAATAGAATCGAGAGTCCAGAAATAAACCCATACATCTATAGACAATTTCTTCTCAAAAAGAACATCAAGACAATTCAATGGGGAAAAATTATCTTCTCAAGAAATGGTGATGAGAAAACTAGATATCCACATGCAAAAGAATGAATTTAGACACTACACACAATACATAAACTCAAAATAGATCAAAGGCCTAAATGTAAGTGCTAAAACTATGAAACTATGATGAAAACATAGGTGTAAGTTTTTTGTAACCATGGCAATGGTTTTTTAGATGTAACACCTAAAGCACAAACAACAAAAGAAAAAATAGATGTTACACTTCATCAGAATTTAAAATTTGCTTCAACAGACACAAGAAAGTGAAAAGACAACACAAAGAATGGGAAAAATATTTTGTATTGATATTTGTAAAAATACTTGGTAGATATAGGATTTAAATATGAATATATAAAGAACTATTAGAACTCAACAGTAAAAACACAATTTATAAATGAGCAAAGGATTTGAATAGACATTTCTGTAAAGATAAAAATGGCAAATAAATATACAAAAAAGTGCTCATCATCATTAATAATTCAGAAAATGCAAATCAAACCACAATGAGATTCCACTTCACACACACTAAGATGACTATAATAGAAAAGACAGACAGTAACAAGTGTTGACAAGAATGTGGAGAAAGTGGCACCCTCATACATTGCTGATGGGAATACAAAATGGTGCCGCTGCTTTGAAAGACAGTTTGGCAGTTCCTGAAAAAGTTAAACACAGAGCTACCATATGACCCAGCAATTCCACTCCTGGGTGGAAAATAAATAAAAACATAAGTCCACACAAAAAACTTGTTCATGAATGCTCATAACAGCATTATTCAGAATAGCCAAAAGAAGAAACAACCTAAATGTCCATCATCTGATGAATGGATACACACAACGTGGCAGATCCTTACAGTGGAGTATTATTCAGTCAGAAAGGGAATAAAGTTCTGATGTGTGCTATTATACAACACGAATGACCCTGGAAAACATTATGCTAAATGAAAGAAGCCAGACACAAAGGCCATATATTGTGATTCCATTGATATAAAATGTCTAGATGAGGCAAATCCATAGTGATGGAAAGGAGGTTAGTGGTTGCCAGGGGCTGGGGGAGGGGATAAAAGCAGAATGAGAGCTAATGGGTATAGAGTTTCTTTTTTGAGTGATAAAAATTTTCTAGAATTAGACAGTGGTGATGGTTGCAGAGCCTTGTGAATATATCAAAACCCACTGAATTTTAAAAGGATGAATTGTGTGGCGTGTGAAGTACATGTCAATTAGAAAAAACTCCACAGTGAAAAAAAAAGCAATTAGAAAATGGGGAAAGAATGTGAAGAGACATTCACTGAAGAGGATGTACATATTGCAGATAATCACATGACAAGATGTTCAACATCATGACCTATCACAGAAATGCAAATCAAAATCACAATGAGATATCACTACATACCTATCAAAATCTCTAAAACAAAAATTAGCGACACCACCAAATGTTGGCGAGAATGTAGAGAAACTGGCTCACTCATAAACTACTGGTGGGTCTAGAAAATGGCACACTGTGCACAAGAGTTTTTTAAAATGCAATTGGACTCCTGAGTATTTATCCCAAAGAAATTAAAACATGTTTACATAAAATCTGTACGTGAATGTTTATAGCAGCTTTATATGTAACAGACAAACCTGGAAACAACCCAGACGCCCTTCAACAGGTGAGTGGTCAAACAAACCATGGTACATCCACACCATGGAACACTACTCACCAGTGAAAGAGAGCAAACTATTGGTACATGCAACAACCTGGATGAATCTCCATAGAATTATGCCAAGTGAAAAAAAAAGCCAGTCCAAAATGGTTACATAATATATGATTTTCATTTAGATAACATTATATATATAACATTCTTTAAATGACAAAATATTAAAATGGAAAACAGGTTAGTGGTTGCCTGGGGTTAAGGAGGCAGGAGGAAGAGACGAGTGAACTTGGCTACAAAAGGGGAATATGAGAGATCCCTGTGATGGAAATATTTTGTATTTTGACCTTATAAATGTTACTATCCTTGCTGTGATACAAAACTACAGTTCCCACCTAAACTGCATAGAGTACAAGGGATCTCTCTGTTCCCTCCTTCCCTCCCTCCCTTCCTTCCCTCCTTCCTTCCTCTCTTTCTTTCTTTTCTGAGACAGAGTCTGACTCTGTTGCCCAGGCTGGAGTGTAGTGGTGCAATCTCGGCTCACTGCAGCCTCTGCCTCCCAGGTTCAAGTGATTCTCCTGCCTCAGCCTCCCAAGTAGCTGGGACTATAAGCATGTGCCACCACACCCAGCTAATTTTTTGTGTTTTTAGTAGAGATGGGATTTCACTATGTTGGCCAGGCTGGTCTCGAACTTGGCCTCAAGTGATCCACCCGTCTCAGCCTCCCAAAGTGCTGGGATTACAGGTGTGAGCCACTGCACTCGGCTCCTCTGTATTATTTCTTACAACTGCATACTAGTCTGCAATTATCCCCAAATTTTAAAAGTTTAATAATAATAATTTAAAAACCAGAAATAGAAACCAAACAGAAACACACAACCACCTCTAATGGCTCCCCACTGCCAAGAACTGCTGCTATTTACTGTGTCCCAGGCCCTGCCTTGTGCTCCACTTGTATGATCTCAGCTCATTCCCTCACTAAGCCAACAGGACACAGCCCCACCTCCTCAGCCTGGCACTCAAGGCCCTCACAAATGACTCTTTGCTTTCCTTCTCTCTCTCCTTCTTTACTCAGCCTGTTTATCTCTGGCAGTCTGATAATGGTACCTGGTGCAGACAGAGGTCTACTCCAAAAAGCTCATGTGCCTCCACGTGGAATGCTTTTAGCCTCCCTGTAAGTGTATCCCTATTGCTTTAATATGCACTGCAAATTCCCCCTCCCCCATGAGGCTTTTCCTGATCCTGACCCCAGGAAATGATCTCTCCCCATTCCACCCTCAAGTGCACATTGAATGTCCCTCCCTACACCTAGCAGAGTCCATCTGCCTTACTTGGGTCCCCTGCTTCTATAGTTGTCTCGCCAATTAGAACTGTATTGCCCAATACAGTAGCTACAGTAGCTACTAGCCACATGTTGCTCTATACATCTAAATCATTAAAATGAAAACGATGTATAGTTCAGTTCCTCAGTCCTATTAGCCACATTTCTAGTGCTTGATAGCCACTGGTGGCCGGGCACAGTGGCTCACACCTATAATCCCAGCACTCTGGGAAGCTGAGGCAGGAGGATCGCTTGAGACCAGGAGTTTGAGACCAACCTGGGCAGGTAACATAGAGAAAACTTGTCACTACAAAAACCAACAAACAAATAGGAGACTACCACGTTGGTCAGTGCAGATATGGAACAGTTCCATCATCACAGAAAGTTCTATTGAACAGTGCTGCTGTAGACCGTGAGCTCCTGGGTAGGACATAGTACCCAGTTTCTCTCAGTCGAGGTGTGCAGAATTGAATTGAACGGAGGAAACAGGAACATGCTTGGGAGAGATAGAGGGGACATCAGCCCAGCATCCAAATGGACAAGCACGAATTGCAGCTGAGACTCTTGATTGAGAACTCCCCCCAGGTATTCTGAGTTCACAAGAGCTCGTCTGGGTTCAGACTGGCTCAGAAAGCTGACCACGGCAGGCAGAGGGACACTGGTGAAATTCCACCGGCCCCTCTGGCGAGGCTCCTGAGAATGCTGGGAAGAGGTCAGGTTGGTCCTCGGAGGACTCAGCACAGCCCTGGAATCTGGCCGTTTTGGCCTGGAGATGGTACAGCAACCATCTGAGGCCCCAAGAAGGAACTGGCAGCTCCTCCACCCACCCTCCCCAGTTAGCAGGATCCCTGGCCTCTCCTTGAGGTCTCTTGCTGGAAATGCCCTGCTAAAACTCAGGATGGGCTAGTCTCAGAAAGTACTCGTCTCCCCTGAGTGAAGGGGCTACCAGGGACTTCGAGGACTGCCTCTGCAAAGCTGATGCTTCGTGCAGAGTACAAAGCCCCTTGACATGCATCGCTCCCATTTGACCTGTCTACATCCCTGGAAGGTGAGCAAGGCAGGCAGGAGCCAGCATCTCCATCTTAGAGATGAGTATACTGAATCCATGTGTAGATGGAAGTTGCACCATGCTCCCTCATCTTATTCATGACAGAGCCAAGGCTTGACCTTGACCTGGGGCTGAAAGGACTGCAGAGGTTCCTCCAGGCCCAGTTCTCACATTAGTGTCCAGTACCCTGGATACATACAGATGTGTATGGGCATGTGCGACAAGGTACAGGATTCCATTAGATAATCATGATCTTCCAGGAGTGTTCATCTCAGACCAAACCCATTCTTTTCACATTAAGGAGTAAAACAGAACACGTGCATACATCTTACAATAAGCCTTAAGATGTCAAAGAAGCTTTGGCTGGGCACGGTGGCTGACGCCTGTAATCCCAGTACTTTGGGAGGCCGAGGCGGGCGGATCACGAGGTCAAGAGATCGAGACCATCCTGGCCAACATGGTGAAACCCCGTCTCTACTAAAAATACAAAAATTAGCTGGGCGTGGTGGCGCATGCCTGTAGTCCCAGCTACTCGGGAAGCTGAGGCAGGAGAATCGCTTGAACCAGGGAGGTGGAGTTTGCAGTGAGCTGAGATGGTGCCACTGCACTCCAGCCTGGTGACAGAGTGAGACTCTGTCTCCAAAAAAAAAAAAAGATGTCAAAGAAGCTTCATACCTGCATCTTTCTCTGACTCTGGGGACCCTGAGACTAAAAGGACTCATTCATTTTATAGAACAGAGAACCAGTGGCTGGGGAGCCAGGACTAAAAACCAGTTCTCTTACTTATTTTTCAAGTAACTTATTTAGTGATTACTGTGTGCTAAACAATGTCATAAACATTTTACAAAAGCTAATTAATTTTTTCCTGTCAATCTAAGGAATATGTACTATTATCATTATTTTCATTTTATTTTTTGTTCTTTTTTGAGACGGAGTCTTGCTCTGTCACCCAGGCTGGAGTGCATAGCATGATCTTGGCTCACTGCAACCTCTGCCTTCTGGCTTCAAGCGATGCTCCTGCCTCAGCCTCCTGAGTAGCACCACCATGCCCAGCTAATTTTTGTTTTTTTAGTAGAGATGGGGCTTCACCATGTTGGCCAGGCTGGTCTTGAACTCCTGACCTCAAGTGATCCACCCACCTCGGCCTCCCAAAGTGCTGGGATTACAGGCATGAGCCACTATGCTCATCCTCATTATTTTCATTTTATAGGCAAGAAAAATTGAAGCACAGAAGTATTAAGACATTTTTCCCAAATCCTAGAATGGGTCAGTTGCAGGACCAGGATTTGAATACAGGCAGTGAGCTCCAGAGTCTGTGCTGGTTTCCACCTCACTTAAGTGCCTCTGAAAATGATCAGAAGGCAGAAGTAGGACTGACGAGAGGAACTACAGGCAGATGGTGCTTGGCTCAGCATGGAGGAATGCCTCTGACCATTAGAAGTGTCCACACGCTGAGGAACTGCCTGGTAAGGTAGTGAGCCGCCTGTGCCTGAAAGTGTGTAAAGGGGGAGAGACCAAGGGGTTGGTCATGCCCGGACTGGCAACAGTCTCTGGGCAGCAGAGCCAGGGACAGGATGGTTGGGAAAGAACTCTCGTACCCCTTCAGATTTGCTTGAGAAGTAAATAAACCATTTGTGAATAAATATAACCACATTATTAACAATTCATATGATATTAACACAGATTGAGTAAAACGAAAAGAGTCTCCCTCACCCCATTTATTCCCAGTCCTACCCCCTTCCATAGAAGTAACCACCATGGGCCAGGCGCGGTGGCTCACGCCTGTAATCCTAGCACTTTGGGAGGCCGAGGTGGACGGATCACGAGGTCAGGAGATCCAGACCATCCTGGCTAACATGGTGAAACCCCGTCTCTACTAAAAAATACAAAAAAAAAATTAGCTGGGTGTGGCGGCGGGCACCTGTAGTCCCAGCTACTCGTGAGGCCGAGGCAGGAGAATGGCGTGAACCCGGGAGGCAGAGCTTGCAGTGAGCCGAGATCATGCCACTGCACTCCAGCCCGGGCAACAGAGCAAGACTCTGTCTCAAAAAAAAAAAAAAAAAGTAACCACCATGGCCAACGAGTTGTGTTTCTGCATATGACAGAAACGTACAGGGATTTGTTTTGTGGTGCTTGTTTCATATTTAAATGAATTCATACTATACTTACTGTTCTACAACTTGCCTTTTTCATTTTCATTTTTATTTATTTTTTTAGAGACAGTGTCTCACTCTGTTGCCCAGGCTAGGGTGCAGCAGTGCAAAGCAGTGCAATCATAGCTCACTACAGCTTCTGACTCCTGGGCTCAAGTGATCCTCCTGCTCAGCCTCCCAAGTAGCTAGGACTACAGGCACATGCCACCACATCTGGCTAATTTCCTTTACTATTTTACAGACATGGGGTCTTGCTATGTTGACCAGGCTCGTCTTGAACTCCTGATCTCTAGTGAGCTCCCTCCTTGGCCTCCCAAAAGGCTGGAATTACAGGCATGAGCTGTCATGCCTAGCCCACCTTTTTCATTTAATATTTTGCAGAGCTCTTTCAGAGTCAGTACATAGAGAATGATCTTATTCCTTCTACTGGCTTCACGGGATGCCCTGATATAGATGGATATTTAGGTTACTTCCGTTTTTTCCTGTTACGAACAACGTGGCAGTGGCAGGGGAGGGAGAGGGTATTCCTCAGACTTCCTACGGAAATCAAAACTGCTAGGTTGAAAGGCGCTTTCAAATTAAAATTGAGACTGCTCTGCCAAAAGAATGTAAAAGTCAGCGTGCCCTTCCGCAGTGGTTACAGCTGTGTGTCTTCACCCCTTTACCATGTCAGAGCGTTAACCATCGGATGAGAAAGAGATCAGATTTGCTCTTGAACAAAATTAGCAACCAACACCTTAGGTGTTAAGTTGTTACAAGGTGTATCCTGGAGCCGGTGGCTCCGAGGCTCTCTGGCCAGAAGCAACAAGAACATCAAGAATCTCACTTTGGACATTTGACGGGGCCAACTCTGGCCATTCCCAGGTGATATGGACAACTGGGAATACCTCAAAACACAACAGAAAGGAGGCCTGGGAATTAGGTTGTCCAACTCCAGAGTCCCAGACCCTAACTGACATTAAAATTCCCTCCATCTCCCACCTGTTTACACACCCCCAGGATGGGAACTCCTCCCCCTTTGAGGTACCTGCTTCTTCCTGGAGTAGCTTTCCTAATTATGTGTCCGGAATTGGTGGGTTCTTGGTCTCACTGACTTCAAGAATGAAGCCGCGGACGCTCGCGGTGAGTGTTACAGTTCTTAAAGGCGGCGTGTCCGGAGTTTGTTTCTTCTGATGTTCGGACGTGTTAGAGTAGTTTCTTCCTGCTGGTTGGTGCGTGGTCTCGCTGGCTCAGGAGTGAAGCTGCAGGCCTTCGCGTGAGTGTTACAGCTCTTAAGACGGCGCCTGTTACAGCCCTTAAGGCGGCGCACCTGGAGTTGTTCGTTCCTCCCAGTGGGTTAGTGGTCTCAATGGCTTCAGGAGTGAAGCTGCAGACCTTCGCCTTCGCAGCGAGTGTTACAGCTCGTAAAAGCAGTGTGGACCCAAAGAACGAACAGTAGCAACATTTATAGCAAACGGCAAAAGAACAAACCTTCCACAACTTGGAAGCGGACCCCAGCAAGTTGCCACTGCTGGCTCCGCAGCCTGCTTTTATTCTCTTATCTGGCCCCACCCACATCCTGCTGATTGGTCCACGTTACAGAGAGCCCATTGGTCTATTTTACAGAGAGCTGATTGGTCTGTTTTGACAGGGTGCTGATTGGTGCCTTTACAATCCCTGAGCTAGACACAAAAGTTCTCCACATCTCCAATAGATTAGCTAGATACAGAGTGTCCACACAAAAGTTCTCCATGTCCCCACCAGAGTAGCTAGATACAGAGTGTCGACTGGTGCATTCACAAACACTGAGGGTGCTGATTGGTGTGTTTACAAACCTTGAGCCAGATACAGAGTGCCGATTGGTGTATTTACAATCCCTTAGCTAGACATAAAAGTTCTCCATGTCACCACCAGAGTACCTACATACAGAGTGTCCATTGGTGCATTCACAAACCCTGAGCTAGACACAGGGTGCTGATTGGTGTGTTTACAAACCTTGAGCTAGACACAGAGTGCTGATTGGTGTATTTACAATCCCTTAGCTAGACACAAAGATTCTCCAAGTCCCCACCAGACTCAGGAGCCCAGCTGGCTTCACCCAGTGGATCCTGCACCGGGGCCCCAGGTGGAGCTGCCTGCCAGTCCCACGCTGTGCTCCGGCACTCCTCAGCCCTTGGGTGGTCGATGGGACTGGGCCCCGTGGAGCAGGGGGCAGCGCTCTTTGTGGAGGCTCCCACCGCGCAGGAGCCCATGGCGGGGGTGGGGGGGAGGCTCAGGCATGGCAGGCCTGAGCCCTGCCCCGCGGGGAGGCAGCTAAGGCCCACGAGAAGTCGAGCACAGCAGCTGCTGGCCCAGGTGCTAAGCCCCTCACTGCCTGGGACCGGCGGGGTTGCCGGCCGCTCCAAGTGCGGGGCTGCTGAGCCCACGCCCACCCGGAACTTGCGCTGGCCCGCAAGCACCACGCAGCCCCGGTTCCCGCCCGCGCCTCTCCCTTCACACCTCCCGGCAAGCTGAGGGAGCCAGCTCCGGCGTTGGCCAGCCAAGAAAGGGGCTCCCACAGTGCAGCAGTGGGCTGAAGCGCTCCTCAAGCACGGCCAGAGTGGGCAACAAGGCCGAGGAGGCACTGAGAGCGAGCGAGGGCTGTGAGGGCTGCCAGCATGCTGTCACCTCTCAGTTACAGAGGTCTTTCTGGTCAACTCCTGTGACACAAAATAATATAGATAATTCTTACTATGGTGACTTAATATTTGCAAAATTCTTTGATCCTCCTCCCTCCAAAAGGTGGTGTCTGATTTCTTTCCCCTTGAGTGTGGGTTGTGCTTTGTGATTCACTTTTAATAAACAGAATATGGTGGAAATGACTTTGTGTAACTTCCGAGGCTGGGTTATAAAAGGCATTTGAGGCTTTCTTTTTTCTCTGACTTGGCTCACTCACTCTGGGAAAAGTTAGCTGCCATATTGTGAGGACACTCCAACAGCCCTAGGCCGGGTGCACACGATAAGGTGCTGAGGTCTCCTGACCACGCTGTGAGGGAGCCATGGTGGAAGCAGTTCCTCCACCTCAGATCATGCGCTCTGGGCGAAGTCAGCCAGCCACACTGCTCCTGGATTCCTGGCCTTCAGAAATGGTGAGTTAATACATGTTTATTGTTGTTTTATGCCAGGATTCTGAGGCTACAAAAAACTGATACACTCACAATGTTGAGTAAAAAAAGCCAGATACAAATCATCCAATCAGGGAAAACAAGACAGCACAATCCATCTACTTTAACTTCTCTTCAAAATATTAAGCACACCCTCATTGTCAAATATTGGAATAAAAAGTGGGGAATCTGGCCACTACCCCAGACATTATACATATTCTCATTTGTGGGGCTCACCCCAGGCCTTTTCTGGCCTGGGGAGCAGGGCCCCCCGGTGCCCTGGGGGTCCTGGGGAAGAGCAGCTCTGTGGGGAGTTTGGAGAGTTTGGTAAGAGCAGCAAAGAAGCCGTGTGTAGAGATGGCCTGCTTGGCCTGGGCTGGGCCTGCAGGCTCCCTCGGGGCCCACAGGGTCCCTCCCATTCATCCATCAGTGCAGCCAGGATACTGCAGCTCCAACCCAGCTGTGCCACTAACCTGGCCTGTGGCCTCAGGCTAGTCCCATCCCTTCTCTCATCCTCAGTTTCCCCGCTTGTGAAAGGAGGACTGGACTAGATGTTGTCTCGGTGCTTTCTGGCTCTGGGGCCTGCTCTGCCCTTTCCCAATTCACCGTGGTCTTGGCGCAGCCGCAGGCGGCAACAGAACATTGCTTGGGGATAGAGAGACTATTTGAGTCAACAAACAGCTTCAAAGTCCTGGTTCCCAAACTGTGTCCTGAGCCAGCTCCGTGTCACCCTGGGCAGAACTCCCCAAGTCCCTTTCCCTGTCTGTATAAGGAGAAAGAAGGACAGAGACTTGCTGCCACAGGTTATAAGCACAGGACTGAGGAAGAAGCTCCCGTCTCCAAGGACCTCGGTGACTAACCAGGAATGAGGAAGAAAGGAATAAATCAAGTGCCACTGGCCACCTCCTCTGTGTCACACTGCCCTGCCTCCCCCAAGTCTGGGGCTGGGGCACCTGAAGGGGAGGCACAGGTGGCCTCCTCCTGAGCCTGAGTCAGCAGAGCCCCCTCCCTGAGACCTGCCTTCAGCCCTTCCCCTGCCAGACCCAACTCCAGTTAGGCAGGAGCACCTCCCCACAGCCCCCTGGTCCTTGAGGCCATAGCTCCTGGCTGATCTCCTGGGCCCTGATACCCTCTCCTTGCCCCCAATCCCCTCCCATCCAGCCAGAACCATCTTCCCAGAGCACAGCACAGCCCACTTTCCCTAAACCTACCCATTCAAAGCTCTCTGACTCCTAACCCCCTTTCTGGCTTTCCTCTGGGGGTACCGTGAACCTGTGTGGATGGGCTCCATGGCTTTCCCCACTCCTCTCTGCACCTGGGATGCCATGGCCTCCATGTCACCTGAGATACTTTTCACCTTGTGAGTGGGAAGTCAGGGTCTACCCAGCATCTACGGGTTTATCTCAACATCTGCCTCCTCCAAGCAACCCTCCCTGATCACTATTCCTGACTAAGACTTCTCCCTCTGATGGACCTCCCAGCCCACTGTCTGGCTGCTGGAGCACCTGGTATGATGGTCATTTCTGCAACCATCTTTTCTCCCATCCAGTGAGGAAATTTCTGGAGGGCGGACCTGGAGCCTCAGTCCCGCACACAGCCCAGCACAGTCCTGGCAAGCAGCCAGCATTCATCAAAATGTCGAGATGAACCAAAAAAGAGGCTCACTGGATGGGGGGTGGTGCTGACCAGTGCTCAGGCCCCAGGCCAGAGGACAGATGAGAAAAGCCAGGCTGACATCACAGGAAACTACAGCTGCTTCAAGAACCCAGACAGGCAGAGCATTCTACATGGACTCTGGAGTCACACAGACCTGGGTTTGAATCTTGCCCTTCTCGCTTCTTATGTGGCCTTGGGAAGGTTGCATAGCCTGCCTGGCACTCAGTTTCCTCATCTGTGATACAGGGATGGGTTGTAACGCCACTTACGGAGTCTTTGTGAACATTAAATTGGATAATAGACACAAAGTACCCAGTATGGTTTTGGCGCATGATACCTGCTCAGGAAATTAACTCTTAGAATAGCATGTGAATCCCCTAGTTCACCTTCCCACTAATTCTAAAAGTTAACAACTTCAGAATTTACATCTGTTGTCTCCTTAGAAGCAGAGATTTTTATAATCCCCATTTTACAAGCCAGGAAACTGAGGCTCACGGAAGTAAATGTTTTTGAACCAGGGTATTCAGCTAAGGTAAGGGCAATGGTTAGCATGGGCTCCATCTTGGACTCTGTGGGGATAGTGTGTGGAGGGAAGGGGCAACTCCCTGGCAGCTGCCACCACAGTGACCTGAAGCCAGTGCTCCCAGTCCTCTTTGGCTGACGTTCTGCCCTGGGAGTTAAGTTTCAGCTGACTCTGGGTAGACCCTGACTTCTTGCCAGGCCAGGCTGGGATTCACATGAGTAGCCAATCCTAGGGCCTGGCCCAGGGCTGCTGCCAAGCCTGCTGCATGCCTGTGTTCCATCTGCTCTGCCCCTCTTGCCTCCAGTGGAGCAGAGTCAGCAATGGCTAAGGGAGAGTGCAGAAGGGGTAGGGGTGTGGAGGGCCTGAGAATGAGCAAGGCAGCAGCAAGACCACCTGCATGCGAGAGATGCAAGAAGTCTAATGCAGCAAATGCACGTGACACGGCTGCTGCCAGCTCATGTGACTGCTTTATATAAATTAGAAAAAAGTGCCCTCTCTGCATGAACAAAGCCCCATACTGAGGCACACAGCTTGCAGAGTGGATTCCAGGTTGAATTTTGCTCTCTGCTACCTCATTGTGCTGTGAACAATATGCATGATCATCCAGGGCAATCTTACTTACCAGGCACCCCTGAAGGGCCAGGTCTTGAGCTGGGCACTGAGATAAGGAGATGCCTCAGACATAGCACCAGCTTCTGGGAAGCTCAAGGGAAGCCAAGGTGCTGGGGGAGCCCAGAGGAAGAGGTATCTAACTCTCTTTGGGCAGAGGTTTGGAGGAGCTATGGCAGACTAGTGGGAGAAGACAGTAGTAACCTGGCTCTCCAAGAAAAAAAAAAAAGCCCTGATGCATGGTGTGCCAATTTGCCAATTTCCATAGTGTAAATACTCCCACCTACCATGAGCAATTCAAGGCACCAATATGCCATCACCGGTCTCAGGAAGAGATATCCACAATCAGCTCTTGCAAGCTGGTTCAAGCTGTCTCTAGAACACCACTAAGATAAAGTGAAGCTTCAACTAAACCCAGAAGGCAGAGAAGAGGGTAGAGGCAGGGGAGGACATTCCATGAGGAGGGAAAGGCATGGGGGCATGAAAGTGAGTGGAGAGCAAGTTGTGAATGGTTTTGAAAAGGCTATGGTTGGGAAGGGACAGTCAAAGTCTTCTGTAGGTTGGTAATGTTTTCGTTTCTTGACCTGGACATGGGTTACATGCCTGTTATGATTCCTTAAGCTATGCATTTAAGTTTTATGCACTTTTCTGTATGTTTGCCATATTTTACAATAAAGAAGTTAAGAACTTGTGATAGTCTCACTCAGGTATAACCACTGTTTAGAATTTTGTAATATTTCATTCCAATCTTTTTCCCATGCATACATTTATACAACCATTCGGCAAAAATTTTCATGTAGTGGAAAAAAACAACTGAGTCCCCATTCATAAAAAAAGAAAGCATTTTAACATCAAAAGCAACATGCTGCAGTGGAATAAGTGAGAGTTTTAGAGTCAAGGAGGCCTGGATTCAAATCCTGCTTCCTAAATGCTGACCCTATGGCCCTGAAAAAGGGGCTTATCTTTGGCTTGTCTGGATTGTTTTCTGAAAACTGAGACTGATGATACCCACATTCTGTAGGGTTGTTGTGAAGATCAAAGATGATGGATGTAAGATGTGTAGCTCAGAGCCTGGTCCACAGTAGACTCTCAACACTTGTAACATATAAGATGTTATTAGCATCCTCTTAGAAAGTCAGAGCTGAAAGAGTTGCCCCGCAGATAAAATGATTGACTCACAGAAGTTACAGAGAAACAGTAACTCCATAAGAATAAAGACAAACTAGAATTTGCCTAGAGAGTAATGTTAATGGTGAGGAAATTCAAAAGCCCCATTGAATGGGGGTGAATGGAGAAAATTGGGAATTTTAACCTGGAGAAGGAGAGCTTAGTGGTTCATGAGATCTGTGCAACAGATGTCCTGGATGAAGCAGAGAACAGAGCTAAGCCCAACAAACAGGACTTACAGGGAGCTGACTTCTACCAGATATAAGGAAGAATGTTCTCATTGCCTAAGAATGGAAGTGGTGATATTGGTAAGGAGTGTGTCCCTCATCATGAGAGGGACTCAAGCAGAACTGGAAGAGCACATAGTGGGAGCGATGAAGAAGGAAGGTGAGCATGGTAGAGGGTGTGAACTTTGGGGACCTTGGAGGTCCCTCAAAGCTGGGCTCTGAGCTTCTATCATCAGCGTTCTCAGCTCCATCCAGCAGCATGGGAAAAACTGCAGGCCAGTGAGCTGCATGTAGTAACAGACCTGAGGAGACCCTTGCCCATCTCACCTGGTTGTCAATTTTCAGTTCCACCAGAGAAGTGTTATATGGGAGGGCTTCTACCAGGCGCAGAATCCCAGCTCCAGAAATGAAGTTGGATTCCACATTCAGTGTCTTCAACACCTTGTTCTCCTTGAGCATCTCAGCAAGGGCCTTGAAGCACAAGAGAAAGCAAAGTCACCCCGAGCAAGGCTGGAGGCCCCTCTGGGTAGAACCTAAGACACCTAGGGGAACAAGATGATGATCCCCACCATGTCCTTCACCAAGCACAGCTCTGACTGTGTCTCTCCTCTCCTGCAACCCGCCATGGCTCCCGATCCCCCACAGGAGAATTCTATGTTGCTTAGCCTACATCCAAAGCTTCTATGACCTGGGTCTACTCCGCTGTCCAGAATCAGCTCTCACTGCTCCTCTTCAGTGGGGCTACTCGCAGCTCCCCATGCCTGATCAGTGCTTTCCCACTTTGTCTCTGCCCTTTCTATCCCTCCCACCTGGAATTCCCTTCCCTTTCTGCTTCACTGTCCAAGCTCTGCCCATCTTTCAAGGCCATTCTCAATGCCCCTTTCTCCGAGAGCTCTTGCTGACATTCCCCAGCTAGTTGTAGCCTACCCTCTTGAATCCTCATAGAATGGAGCCATACTTCTCTCATTATGGACCTTGGATTCCTCTGTTCAGAGTTGTTTTCATACCGGTGTTGTCTCTGCTATTAGACTATATACTCCTGGTGGGCTGAAAATGCATCCTATCTATCCCATGTTGCCCACAGTACCCAGCACATAATAGGCCCTCAGGCATTGTTCACTGAGTGACCAGTGAAGCCTCAACCTCCTGTACATACTCCCCACTTGTCTCTTTATTGCCCTATGGAAATTCCATGGAGACATGGTTTTCTTCATCTGAGCACGACAGAGCAGGAGAGGGAAGCCTGGGAAACCACCCACTGGGCAAGTGACCAGGGCAAACTGGAGAAGAGGAGCTTAGGTGGCCCCTAGCACGTTTCAGAGGAACTCAGCCAGGGGGTGTAGATGACAATCAGAGCCTCTGAAGGAAATGAGGTAATTAGCAGTTGGTGGAAACGATGCGTCATGGAGGGAAAAAGACACCGGCAGCTGATAGGACACACTGATCGGTGGGCCCTGCTGCCTAAAATGACGCTCCGAGCCAGGAATACCTACCCCGTCACCCCTGCCTTGCTGAGACCTGCTGAGAGGCTAGCTCCCGGGAAGCCCTCTGTTTTGAAATCATCGCCCCCTCCTCAGTGCCCTTCACTTACGTGTGCCCCTGGGATGGCATGTCAGCTTTCTCTATGATGGTGTCTGTCTCTGACTTGGCTGGCCCTCCTGAGGGCAAGGACCCAGCCAGAATCCTCTCTGTGTCCTCCACCAGAACCCTCCTGCTCCCAGGAAAGGCCTGGCCTGGCTTAATCAAATCTAATTAAAAAAATCAAAATAACAACCAGTAGGCAATCTGCCAGGCTGATCCAACTGGACATGCTGGTGGCTGAGCAGGTCCTGGAGGCCCTGTCTTGCGAGGTGTTAACTCCTTGTATGCTGGGTCCCAGTGGAGGAACCGGGGCCCAGGAGAAAAGCTAGGGCAGGCAGTGGGGGCACTGACAGAGCTCTGGCAGCCTGATTTACCAACTGGCCCAGAAGCATCTCAGTGTTTGACACGGGCATACTGGTGTGCATGGGCTGATATCAGCTGTTGGTCTGGCGGAGTCCACGCCCAAAAAGCATTGGTGGACCTGAGCTGAGGGCCAGAATGGATGTGCTTGGTTTCTGACCCATGACATAGTAGCAGACAGGGCATGTGGCTTTGCCAGCTGTGTTCCTATGGGCAAGGAACCATGGAGATCTGAGGTCAGAGGTCATCAATCCAGAGGTTCCCCACTGACAGCAATGGGAGATTGTGAGCTATTTCTATTATTTCAAAAATATGAAAGAACACTGTCCTACCTATTTTAAGAATCAGAAAAAAATTGATTGCTACTAAATGGTTAATTACTAGCCCTGATAAACTAGCTTCTGCCCTTCTTGCAGGAATCTAGCTTTGCAATAATTGCACTGTACTGTTACCCTTTAGTTGTCTGCTTGGCCAAATGGACCAGAATCTTTATGAAAGTGGAAGCTGAGACTGTTTGGTCACAATTATATTCCCAGAACCTAATTCAGTGTTGGGCACAGAAAGACTCTCAATACATGTGTGCTGGATGTTTAAAAAGAAGATTTGATGGCTACTTCAGAGTAAGTACAATTTAATTTGATCAGAAATATCTTTTGAGACTTGGTAAAATAAAATTGGTCATTGGGACCTGCTGATGAAACCATCATTTTTATTTTTTGTAATATTTATTTATTTATTTATTTATTTATTTATTTATTTATTTTGTGATGGATCCTCGCTCCGTCGCCCAAGCTGGAGTACAGTGGTGCAATCTCGGCTCACTACAACCTCCGCCTCCTGGGCTCAAGTGCTTCTCCTGCTTCAGCCTCCCGAGTAGCTAGGATTACAGGCGTGCACCACCATGCCCAGGTAATTTTTATACTTTTAGTAGAGACGAGGTTTTACCATGTTGGCCAGGCTGGTCTCGAATTTCTGACCTCAAGTGATCCACCCGTCTTGACCTCCCAAAGTGATGGAATTGCAGGTGTGAGCCACTGCGCCCAGCCAAAGCCATTGATTTTAGAGATGGAAAAACTGAGGAACAGGGAAGGGCAGGCCCTTGTTCTAATATGATGTGCTGAGTGAAGAGAGAGACAGATTTAGGGGTCACATGACTGCACTGGAATTGCAGGTCCACCTCTCACTTGCTGTGTGACTGGACAAAACAAGTTGCCTGACCTCTCTGAACCCTAGATTCGTTAAGTGCAAAGTGGGGAGAACTGCACATCTGAGACCAGAAGTGGTTGTGAGGATTGGCCAGGATGATGTGTAGGTGGTGCCAGGTGATGGCCATTCCCTCTACACCCCTCATAGCTCCTGGTCCAGTGCCTTCCACTGTACCACATAAAGCTCTTTGTTAGTGGGATACAACCAGTCCTGAGGCCACATATTTCAACTCTTCTGTTTCGAGGCCCCCTACCCACAATGCAACAGAACAGAAAGGTACATACATACGCCACGGGGTCATTACTCCGTGTCCCCACGATGCTGAACTTCTTCACATATGAGTTTTCTTTCAGGGCTTCTGCATATGCCTTGAGGGTGGGGATGGGGATATTCTGCACAAAGAAAGGCAACAGAGAGAGTGACCAGAAGCCTCCCCTGGGACAGGCTGAGGCAGGTGGATTAGCCTGGCTACTCACTGATTCCTGGCAAGTCTCTGGCCAAAAAGCTGAATGGGCAAAATGTTCAGGCTTTGTCCCAGATGATTGAGATTTGGGGAGAACTTTCTGGTAAACAGATTTAGAAAATCCTCTGTGAAAATTTCAGATAAGACCTGTAACCTCTTTCTTTGTGCACTTGGGGGCCAGAGAAGAGGCAAAAATTAAGGTGTGTAGTATTGTGCAAAGAGCTAGGACTAGGGGTGTGGGGAGGGGCTGGAACCTGGCCTTGGTCCCAGTGATTGGCAATGTTTCTGACTTGCTAAGTGTCTCTATGGAAGCCTCTTGCCCTCTCTGGCCCTGTTTCTGGAAAACAGGTAAGGGGGTTGCATATGATGCTCTTTAAGAGACATCTACCCCAGGGGGTCTCTGCTCCAGCTGCACATCAGAGACTCCTGGGGAACTTCTACAAAATGGTGATGCTTGAGCCGGCCCAGAACAATAGAATCAGAATCTCTAGGGTCAGGCCTGGGCGTTGGTATATACTTTTTAATCTTCTCAGGTGAAAACCACTCATCTGGTCCAACAGGCTCACAGTGCAGAGGAGAAACTGAGGCCCAGAGGAGGCTGGGGCCTCACAGGGCGATTCCATCCCTCTTGCAGCCCTGAGACAGCATTCACTGCCAGCGGGCAGCATTCTGAATTGTGCCAATGTCTCCTACTGGGCACATGAAAGCAAACATGGCTGTGTTTTTACCAATCTCTCAGAGCGTCACTTTAGCTCCCGTGGGAACAGAGCATGGGGAGGCCAGGTGGGGGTGAACACTAGGGTGCAGGTTTCCAATCTGATGGTGCCGTGGGGCTGGCAGCTGCTTAAACTAAAGTGGAGAAGGAAAGAAAGTGGAGCAGGGGCATGGGGGGCTGGCTTCTAGTCTTACACCCACCCCCTCCCAGAACTAATCCACTGGTCTCCGGGCCGAGCAGGTGGGTAGGCAGCTGCATTTGTCTCTGAATTCTTCCTGCGGTAGCCTGTTCAGGGTGAGACTGCCTGTCCACCTGTCCCTCCCCTGCCCCGGGATCACATAAGGAAATGTCCACAGAGAAAAGGGCAGACAGCTTGGGATATCGCTTTGGACATTTTGGCCAACAGCTCCCTTCTGTGGCTGTAAAATGAGGATGAATATGAACGTGATACAGCAGCAGCGATGGCACAGGGGAGGGACATGCCCAGGGCCTGTGTTACCCCCGAGCCTAGTGGGCACTGGACTTTTCCAGCCTTGAGATCCCGTGCAGCAGCGTGTGTCTGACTCATGATTTTATCTCGGAGAATCTCTCAGTGTTTTGAATAATGTGGCAGGTTTCCAGATCGAAGCTGGGTTGGCCCGTGCTAAACATCTGGGCCTGATATCATCCTCAGAAAGAAACCAGGACTGCCAGATGCACTTGTTTACACTGCCCACCCCTCTTAAAGGCTCCCATTTGCAAAGGTTTTGTCCCTATTTCCAATGCAGAAACACCCAGAATCCAAACAGGACCCTGTTTACTCTGCACAACCAACCCTGGACCATTTGCATTTGGGTGACATGGTTCCCCCTCCCGCAGCCACACACAGGTAAAATGAAATAAATGGACCTTACCCGGATATTATTCAGGTTAACTTCTTCAAGTTTTGGGTCATTGTTCTTTATCCGTTCCAGCGTTTCCTCTACGTCTGTTGAATTTGGTTCTTCATCGGGCACAGGCTTGTATTGTGTGGGTTTAATCACACCTAGAGTGACCGATAAAAGGGAGGTGGCTCACAGAAACAAGGGGCTCACTTTCTGCCAACACAAAGATACTGTGGAAGGGAGCATGTGCAGAGTTGGGGCACGTGAGGGCTGCACATCGCAGGCGCTGGGTGGGGGTAGGGGGCACCACTCAGAAGAAGCCCCGCAAGGGAGCCTGGAGGCCGGGGTTCTACTTGGACTCTGCCTTTGACGTCTTGCAAGAACTGGGTGAATTACTTAAACTCTCTGAACCTTGGGTCTACATCTGTAAAGCAGGGCTAGTCATTTTCCCGGGGCTCATGACGTCAGTGGACTCTTGGGAGGCTAAGATGAAGCCCAGATGGGAAAGAAATGCATCAATCTTCCAGAGGGAGGAATAATTATTTTTTGGCAGCCTCATTTCTGTTTGGGGCCAAAATGCCAGCTTTGGAACAATGCAGTAGAGTAATTAAGGCAATGCAATATTGGCACAGGAAAGGACAAAAGGGCTCATGAAACAGAGGAGGCACCTAGAAACAGATCCATGTGGATGATAAAGGCGGAGCCCAAACCAGTGGTGAAAGGATAAATCTTGCAAGGAACGGTGTTGGGACCACTGGATATTAATTCAAAAAAAGGAAAGTTTGGTCTCATCCCACAGCACACACAAACATGAACTCCAGGTAGATTAAGAAGTTGAATATAAGGCCAGGTGTGATGGCTCATGCCTGTAATCCCAGCACTTTGGGAGGCTGAGGCAGGAGGATCGCTTGAGTCCAGGAGTTCGAGACCAGTCTAGGCAATGGTGTGACCTCATCTCCATACAAAATAAACAAAATTAGCCAGCCATGCTGGCATACACCTGTAGCCTCAGCTACTCAGGAGGCAGAGGTGGGAGGATTGCTTAAGCCCAGGAGATCCAGGCTGCAGTGTGCCAAGATTGTGCCAATGCACTCCAGCCTGGCTGACAGAGCAAGACCCTGTCTAAAAAAAGAAAAAGTTGAATGTAAAAAGTAAAACTCTAAAACTTTTAGAAGAAAATATAGGAGAACATTTCTATAATACTGGGATAGAGAAGGCCTTTGTAAACAAGACACAAATCCCAGGAGACTCAAAGGAAAGGATGAACAGATTTGGCTATATAACATGTTAAAACTTCTGCAATGAGCCAGAGAACATCAGTGAGTGGAGGAAGCAAGAAGCATGAGGTCCCTCCTGGGGGCGGGCGCATACTCACTGTTGAGCCCCTCCTTGTTCATGATGGAGCTGCTGCTCAGCGCCTGGTAGTACTGCTGGTTACTCATGAGCGTGTGCATGCCCAGGATCGCTGCAGGGACAAGGGAAGCGCTCATGATGTGCCTCTGCAGACAGAAGAGCCTCCTAGGGACCCATACTCCTAACCCCGGGAACTCTGGCTCACAGAAATGGCAAGAAACACTTGCATGAAAACTTCAAAATTTTATTTTACTTTTACTCTCACCTCTATTGATGTGACTCTGAAATCCCCAGCCCCAGCCCAGGCTGCTCTGCCGCTGGCCTCTGATTCCCCGATGTCCTGCTAGCACATCCAGCTCAACGTGGCCAAACCAGAATGGCTCTTTCCAGTGACAGCCTCTTTCTTTGGAAGGCTCTCTTTCCATCTTGTCATCCTGCCTGTCCCTCAGGGTAAAACATCAGGGAATCTGGCACCTTCTCCCCCATAAGCCCATTTGACCGTCCCAGTGTCTCTGAGATCTGTCCCCCTCCCATCCCATCATCTCCGTCCTAGTGGAGGCCTGATCATTCTTTGTCTGTATTGTCACAGCTGTGTCATCACTGGTGTGTTGGTCTTGGCCTCTTCCTTCCCTCTACCTCCCAGCATGCAGCACAAAGCAGCTGGAAAGCTCTTTCTGGAAATGCCAACCTGATCTCATTGCTCCCGTGCTTAGCCATTCTTTCATCCATTCATTCGTTCAACATGTAATGAGGCCCACCCCAGCACTGTGTGCTAGGCTCTGGTGGGGACAGTGGAGAATAAGAAAGACTGGGTCTCCGCTCATGGAGCTGAAAGTGTGCTGGGGGAGAGAGGAGCCAAGCAAGTTCCCACACAATGAAAAACCAGCACAGGGTATGGTGAGTGTGGTAGAGGAAAAAGTTCAGTCCTAAGACAGCATAAAAGAGGAACTTGGGATGGGAAGGAGGAGTAAGTGTTGGTCAAGTTAAGAGAAGGGCTATAAAACATTACAGGCAGAGGAATGCAGGTGGGAAAGCTTCGAGGTTCAGAGAGTGGCAGGCCGGTGAGGGAGGAAGGTCAGGTTGGCATTTCAGGAAAGACCTTTCCAGCTGCTCTGTGCTGCATGTTGGGAGGTGGAGAGTAGGAAGAGGCCAAGGCCAGGACACCAGTGATGACACAGCTGTGAAAATCACTGCTGGGGGAAACAGGATAGAAGCTGGATGTGTGGCGGTAATAATCAGAAGCATGGCAACGCCACCCCTCTCACTGAGCACAGGCTCGGGGCCAGGGAAGACACTTTGTATCCATCATGCCCAATTTGGTTGCACACTGGAATCACTTGGGGATCTGTTGAAATTCCTGATGCCCAGTCCCACCCTAGACCAATTAACCCAAAATCTCTGGGGATGGAGCTCAGGCACCTGCGTTTTTAAAGCTCCCTGGATGGTTTCAATGAGCAGCCAAGGTTGAGAACCATTGCCTGACACTCCCTCCTTGATCTGCCCAATAACCCTCTAGAGTAGATTTTATTCACCTAGGTAAGGTCAGATTCTACAGGGTTTTCTAGGCTGAGTAAGGAGTTCGGGTGTCTTTTCCTAGGAACAGCCTGGGAAGCCATTGAAGGCTTGAGCAGGAAGTGAGATGGTCTGACCTGAGTTCTGACTATTGTGTTGAGAACTCACTACAGAGGGGAGAGATGGACGTGGCTACAGAGCTGTGAGGCTGTTGCAGCTGTCCAGATGGGAGGACGGTGGCTTGTACAGCCAAGTCCAAACCCAGAGCCTGGCTTCACAGGTCCTCCCTGGGCCGGCCCCACCTCAACAGTGTTGTTGCACTCCCCCTCCCAACAGCTTCTCTGCTCCAGCTACACAAACAGTCCCTGCTCATAGCTGCTCCTGCTTTTGCTAGTACTCTCCCTTCTGCTGGTGATTCTCTGCACCCACTTGACTTGGAATTTTAGATAAACAACAATTTTTTTTTTTTTTTGAGATGGAGTCTCGCTCTGTCGCCCAGGCTGGAGTGCAGTGGCGAGATCTCAGCTCACTGTAAACTCCGCCTACGGGGTTTAAGGAATTCTCTGCCTCAGCCTCCTGAGTAGCTGGGATTACAGGAGTGTGCCACCACGCCCAGCTAATTTTTGTATTTTTAGTAGAGACAGGGTTTCACCATCTTGGCCAGGTTGGTCTTGAACTCCTGACTTCTTGATCCACCAGCCTTGGCCTCCCAGAGTGCTGGGATTGCAGGCATGAGCCACCTAGCCTGGCCAACACCAAATTTTTTTTTTAGCTAAGTATGCCCCATTCAATATTGGGACATACTCGTTGTTCTCTGAAATTTGAATTCAGTTGAACATCCTGTATTTTATCTAAAAACTCTACGGCCTTATCCTTCAAGACTGGGAGTAACTCTTCCTCCTCCAGGGAGTCTTCCTGGATTCCTCCTCTCCCTCTCTAATTCTCCCACAGCACCTAGTGTATGCCTCAGAATCTATCTGGTGTTAGACATATATAGATACACGTGTGCTTCTGCTACTAGACTGTAGGCTTCTGGAGGTCAGAGAAGGATATTTTCTCTTCCACCTCTCCCTGAATACGGTATTTAGCAAATATTTGGTGATGATTTTTAAAAAACACCCAAGTCATTTGATTAGATATGGTTTCCTGTTAGAGAGACAACATGGGAGCCTTTAATGAAGAGTCAGGAAACCCAAGTTCCAGCCCTGACCATGCCCCTGATGTCAGTGTGACCTTGGGCAATTCCCCTCCCCTCTCTAGGCTTCAACCTCCTCTTTCCAATGAGGGGTTGAGACAAGACCAGTGGCTCTCAGTCAAGGCTGCACACATGGATCACCCAGGGAGCTTTAAGACCATATCAGTGCCTCTCTCCATCTTGGACCAACCAATCGGAATCTCCGGATATGTGT
>NW_026652285.1:69472682-69749978 GCF_009828535.3 Hylobates moloch | reverse complement strand
GATTCTCCTGCCTCAGCCTCCCAAATAGCTGGGATTACAGACACGTGCTACCATGTCCAGCTAATTTTTGTATTTTTAGTAGAGACGGGGTTTCACCATGTTGCCCAGGCTGGTCTTGAACTGCTGACCTCAAGTAATCCACCTGTCTCGGACTTCCAAAGTGCTGGGATACAGGCTTGAGCCACCACGCCCGGCCGATTTTTTTTTTTTTTAAACCTCCTCAGGTGATTCTGTTGCTGAGTGAGAGTCGAAAACCACAAGATGAGATGATCTCAAAGTCCTTTCTGTTTCTCACATTCTAAGATTCTTCTCTGCTAAAATTAGACTTGCTTGTTCATCACTAAAAGAACTGGTGGGGAGAGAGGCATCTGCATTTTTTCAAGCTCTCATGAGTTTTAATTTAGGCTGCATCTATGTGGGCAACAGGAGCTGAGGCCTGAGTCAGCAGCAGGTGAATCAGATCACCACGAAGGAGTCCCATTCTGGGGCAGGCTCTCCAGCTCCCACGGAGCAGCTCAGGGGATGTGGGAGCAGCTCTGGGATGTGCTGGGGTTTTGTACAGGTTTTGGGGGATCATATAAAAGATGTAGCCTCATATGGCTGGCTGGTGTGGCCTAGAGTGGAGAGAGGTGGAAAATAGAAAGTGCATTTGGCACACAGATGCCAGCTTCCTGTGATGGTCTAGAAAGAGGGATGGAGGCGGCGAAGTTACAAGAGACTGCCAGGAGACCAAGAGGAAGGAGACCTGCGTTTCAGGCTGAGCATTGGTATGAATTTTCTGGGTAACCCTGTATAGGTCACTTCCTTTTTGGGGGCTGAGGGGGGCTCTCAGTTTTCTCACTTGTAAAATGGAGTGTTTGAACTGATCTCTTACCTACCCGTAGGACTTAGCGACACAACAATTTCTCATGTTTTTATCCTGTTTGACTTTTACAGTAAATATCCAGGGGCTAGGCATGGTGGCTCATGCCTGTAATCCCAGCACTTTGGGAGGCCGAGGTGGGTGGATCTCTTGAGGCCAGGAGTTCGAGGCCAGGAGTTCAAGACCAGCCTGGCCAACATGGTGAAACCCGTCTCTACTAAAAATACAAAAATTAGCAGGGCATGGTGGCACACGCCTGTAATCCCAGCTACTAGGGAGGCTGAGTCAGGAGAATTGCTTGAACCTAGGAGGTGGAGGTTGCAGTGAGCCGAGATCGTGCCACTGCACTCCACCCTGGGCAACAAAGTGAGACTCTGTCTAAAAACAAACAAACAAACAAACAAACAAACAGCATCCAGAGTAGCTGTGGTAGACCCCCCACCCCCAACTTTTCCAGCAAGCTCAAGAGGGAAATGGTTCGCCAAAACCATACAGTAAGGACTCTCGTGGCTTTTAAGTTAGTATTCTCATTCACTAGGTCACTAGCAGTTCTAAAGTTCTAAAACTTCCCCTTGACTTTGGCATCCTAAGGACAGATAACATATATTTATTCTAGGAGGTTATATATGTTAACAGCAGGGCTAAGAAGAAATAAAACCATTTTGCAGCTCAGAGGAAATTAGAATTACAAAAAGGAAGGACGAAAAGAAAGGAGGGAAAGAGGAAAGAAGGAAAGAAGGAAGGGAAGGGCCCAGCTAGATTTCCATTGATGGGCAGAATGCCTGGGGCTAGTATTACCTTCTGCCAGCCCTAGGCACAAAATCGCAACTTTCCCTCTCACTTGGTTTTGTGCCACACTCCACATCAACAGGAGTGAGTGACGGGAGAAAACGGCACATCAACATTGCCTGTTGCTTCATTCTTTGTAGATATTGGCAAGGCTGAATTTAGCACTGGAGAACTTGATTTTTTTTTTAAGTCTAGATCTTCCTCAAAACTCAAAAAGGACTATTTTTGAACTCTGAAAAAGAACATTGAGTTCTGTTTCCTCTCCCTGCCTTGGCAGAGTTCACTCATTTGGTAATTCCACTCAGGATGCAGGGAGATAACAGCACACATCCCCGGCTCCTCCAGCTGCCAGCTGCTCGGGCTGGCTCTGGGCAGATGGCTGGTAGATGTTCTCCTGCATCCCAGAGACAGGTGGGAGAAACTGGCTCCGGCCCAGGACTTGGATGCAGTTAAGCTGCTCCTGGATAAGATACACCCTGCCACTGGCAGGGTAGCAGGACAGGTGCCTAAGCACATGGAAGTAGCCAGAAGCCAGGGGGTGGCCTGGCTAAGCCTGCCTCTGATAGCCGCAAGACCCCCAGGTTGACAACTGCCCTTGGGAGTGAGTGGCCCGAGGCTGTCCCATCTAAATGATGAGTCTCCCTACCCCACTTCCTTCCTGGGTCCTGCCCCACCTGAAGGGTCCCTAAAGCCAGCCAGCATCACCTCGTGAGTGGGCAGGGGAGGCACTGGGAATTACAAGTGCTTGCTGACTCCCAGCAGCCTCTGACCTACAACCCTGTAGGCTATGCGCCAAGAACTTAGCCCTGCCAGGAACCTGTGCACTCTGCTTGTCGCCCAGCAGGGACACTTTTAATGTTGAAATCTACATGTTTAAGTGACAAAAGATTTTAAGGTTAAAAAAAAATACATGTTTCTCTTCTGTCCTCCTCATCACCTCCTGGGCCTCCCAAAGGCAAGGACTGGCTCCGGTTCATCCTAGTATATGGTGTGAGTTCAATAATGTGCACTGGCTTAGTGAGCAGTTAGGTGAATGCATGAGTGACGCACCTCACCTGTGTCACACATGAGTTAGGAGGGCACACCTGAGCGTGCCCTGCAGGCTCCTACCATCACCAGATAGCAAGCCTGCCACGCCACTTGGTTCAGAGGGGCCTGCCCTCCCCAGCCCGGAACCGCTGCTCCTGCCGCTCCCAAGCCCTGGACCTTCTCCGCACTTTCTCACTGCTACTCTTCTGCTCCTTGGCTCTTCTCCATAGCTCTTCCCTCGTCTCCCCCAGCCCTACAGAGTGCCCCCTTCACACGCTGTACTGATTCTGTTCAGATGCTCACTCTCATTTGTTATTTCATACTTACCTGGTGTTTGTTTAACGTAGACTCTGTGAGGGTGGAAATTGGGCTGTTTTCTTACCATTCTTTTGCCAGGGCCTAGTCCAGAGACTAAATGGACGGCAGTGACTGTGTGTGTGAGTGAGCAAGCCAGAGCTGAGCTGATGGAAACGTTCCACTTGGGAGACAGGCCATACCGACTACAGGTGACCTGGATGCCCCATGTCCTCCTGTCCCTACTCTTCTTCCTCCAGTGAGTCACCCACACTCTTGGCCCCAGTCACCCGCCCTGTGAAAAAGGCTCCAACCACCCACCACTCTCTGGTGGGCCTGCTCCGCCCAGCACCTCCAACACCCTGTTCGAAGTCCAGCCTTCATCTCATGCGGAGTTTCTGAAGTCAGCTCTCAGCAGAGCACTCCTCATCAGCCACCCAGCCTGTTTTCTGCTGCCTCAGGCTGGTAAGCCTGGTACCATCTCAGCTGCTCGGCCTCTGAGCCGGCACTAGGAACAGCTGGGCTCTTGGTGAAGCTGCATTTCAGATGCAATCCCACAGCTCTGCCCAGGCCTCGGCCTCATCGAAGGCCTGCCTCCTCCATTCCGCCATCCTCCAGAACACCCCCTCCTCTCCACTCAAACCCCTGCTTCCATCTAGCTCTCCCTCATGCCCCTAGTCCCAAGTTTCATCTCCTTGGTGTGGCATCCAGAGCCTTTTCTAATGTGACCACCCCCCCCAGTCCCCAGCCAACTTCTCCAGCCTTGCCCATCACCCTCTGTTGCCTACCCTCTGTGCTCTGTGTCCTCCCCTACCCTGGAGGGCTTCACTGAGGTGACAGTGGGCGATGATGCTGCACATAGGCCCTAGAATGAAGTTGCCTGGGTTTAAACCCTTTGGGCAAGGCATTTAACCACACCTTGCCTACTTTCTCCATCCGTAAAATGGGGACAGTAATAAAATTTCCTTCATAGGATTGTTTTGGTGAATAAATGCAACAAGGTCTTGAGAGCAACTCACATAGAACCTGGGACATGGTAGGTGGTCAAAAATGTTCAGTCCCTCCTTCCCCAGAGATGCTGCCATCTTTTAAATGTCCAACATCAAATGACAGGCATCCAAGGTTAGCCAGTTAACACTGGTGTAGACTTACAGCTCCCCTCTCCTTCCCAGACTTCGGCAGGATATTGTATCATTACAGACAACAATAAATAGCCACGCCAACAAAAATAAAGAGAAATAGTTTCAGGAAAGCCACACAGAAACGTAGCACACAGTTGCAGCTCTGATTTGGCACAGGAACCGCAGGAGCCGGCGGTTGTGACAGCAGTCATTTGATAATCCCTTTGAGCTGCCTAATGAGGGGAGTGACGTCATGGAGGGTGATTGGAGGAGAAAGTCCAGCGTAAAAACAGCCCCAGTCCATGTGCAGATGCTGCACCAAGGCATCAGCCACCTCCCTGCCTCACAGATTAACCCGAACTCAAGGGACCCCCTTCGGGGAGATGGTTTGGTTGAAGTGTGATATATAATATATGGGCTCAATGGAGGATCTACTGTGACTCGTGTGGCTTCTGACAGAATAAATCCCTACCCTAGCAAACTAGGTTCCGGAGTTAAGTGCTACCTTCCCAGCTGGGTGAAGTACTCACTGCTTCTGTACTTCATAGTGAAAAAGAAAACCATTCTCTCTCAGTCCCAATACCCTTCAAGCCATTGCCCTTTGTCCTTCAAATTCCCTGTCTCCTGAGGAAAGGGCTGTCTGGACTTGGGGTCTACACACTGGCTCTCCGCATTCACTCCTCAGGTCCCCCAGGCCTGGCTTCACCTGTCACCACCCAGAGTACCCCTTGTGTATAGTTGAGTCTTCTCACTGCCCCTGCACATCCCCCAGTGGCTCCCCCACCCCTGAACGAATGTCACCAAAGTCATGCACAACACCACTCACAAGTCGCCGAAGGCAGCTGTGGCCAGCCAAGTCCCTGGTGCTGGTGCTGGTGCCCTCCCACCTCTGCCATGGCCTCTGGCCTCACATGCCTCTGAGTCTCCTGGCCAGCCCTGAACCCTCACTCTGTCTCTGTGGCTCCTGCATCCAATTCTGCCCATCTTGATTTGACCTTTGGTTCTCAGCCTATTTGTGGCTAACTGATCCACATTCTAGCTTTGCCCCATTTCCACAACTTGCCCCCCCACCACCAAAGGCTTCTACGAGGTCCGTGTATTCTTCCTGGAGCTTGTCAACACTAATGATGCCCAAATCTCTATCCTGAATGGGAACCCCCTGTAGCACTCCAGACCTTCCTATACAACTGACCCCACTTGGGTGGCCCACAGGTTCCTCAAGTGCCACAGGTTGTAAATTGAACTCTGTATCTCCCTTCTTCCTGCTCCTCCCTTGCCATCCGTCACTAATGGCACTGACACCACTTAGTGTCTGAGGTTACCCTGCTTGACTCTTCTACCTCGCTCTCACAGCCAATCAGTCACAGGCATCCCCTTCTACCCTCTCCCCTTCTACCCTCTCCCCTGCCCACCTGCCTGGAGCCGTTCCCCACCCCGCCCACCCTCCTGCCATCACCTGGGCTATGATTAGCAGTCTCCAAGCCCGCAGAATAAAAACCCACCCACTCCCTGGATCAGGGAGCACAGTAGGTGGGGAGGGAGTGCACAAGGTGCTGGATGTGGCCAGAGCCTGACCTTCCTGGGGATGGAACACCACAGCAGTGGGACAGAGACTAGACAAGAGCAGCAGAGAAGTCGGGGGAGGCAGGGAGGGGGGCAAAGGGCTCTGAATATCAGGCCACCTTCTGTTGTTTTGGGGATAGTTTGTGAAGATCATATGGAAACACATACGAAGACGGAGGGCATGGGGAAAATATGTGATATACAAGGGTGACCCCTCAAAGCCGGCTCGCTGAGCCAACTGCAGGCAAAGTGCAAAGTTGTAAAAATCGAGCCCTTAGTGAGCCTCCCAAGCCAAAGACATCAGAGGCCCTCTGTCTGTTTTCCCTCTATCCTCTCTTCCCAAGTGACTCGGGCAGGATTCAATGCTAATGGCTGGGATAGGGCATCTGTGGGCTCTCCCTGAGATACATCCACATCCCTCTGGCATGGGGTATCATGGCAACAGCAGATGGCTCCCTGGTGTGGTGGGTTTGTGTGGTTTTCTATTTTCCTTGTTTTGGTTTTTGAGAATGGATTTTTGTTTTAACACTCTCGGTCTCCTCTAGTTCTTGTTAGAAATAGAGAAGGTGTTCATGCTGAAATGAACCCTACAAGGCTCCCTGCAGATGTGGGTCAAATCCTTCTGGGGGCTGTGGAAAGCTGCTGGAACGCCTCTTACCTGCAATGTCACAGAGTTCTGCATCCGAAGCATTTGCCAAGGCTTCCTCCAGCTCCGGTTCCAGCGTCACACTTTCCAGCACAGGATCCAGCGGCTTCTGCTTAGGAACCCAGACCTTTCCTGCAAACACACAGGGGACCTGTTACGGGAGTGGCTGCAATGGAGCAGCCTCTGGTGATGGCCCTGCGTGGATCATTGTAGAGCCCTGTGGGTCCCTCCATGCTGAGAGTCCCTTCAGGTTTCTCCCTCTGGGGACCAACTTCCCCAAAGAACAGGAATCGGAGATCTCCAACACAGCACCCCTCACACTTGAAAAGAATGATTTTATAACTTGGTCCAAGCTGACTACCCTCTATCAAAAGCATTGGTCATGACCAAACAATCTGTAAGTAGGAAAAAAATATGAAAAAAAATATAATAGAATGCCAGGGTATGGGATACCTTAACCAAAGGTTCGGAGACCTTGGGAAATGAGAGAAAAATGTATAAACATTTCAAAACAAACAAATAAAATATGAAAAGGGAGAAAAATAATGCATCCTTGCCTCATTATCATATTTTTAAAGTGTCAGATTCATAACGGAACAAGGGGAGTAAAGAGGTATATATGAGGATGGTCACTGTCAAGCCCATCCATAGGAACTGGTGAAGAAATTATGGTGCATTCATACAATGGACTTCCAGCAGTTAGTATAAAGGATGATGGCGATTCCTACTTACTAAGAAGGAGAACGCCTAGGACAAATGTGTGAAAAAGGCAAGCTTACAAAGTAGCACGAACAATTTAATTCCATTTATGAGAAATTGCATATGTATATTTATTTACTCAACAACATTTATTGAGTGCTCCCTATGTGCCAGGCACCTTTCTAGGGGCTAGGGGACAGCAGTGAGTAAAATCCTCAAAAGCTTCTGATGTAGTGAAAGGAGACAGATAATAAACGTATAAAGATATGGAATGGTATTAAGCATTATGGAGGAACAAAGCAGGACAAAGACCTAGAAGATGACAGGGTGGGGTGTGGGTGGGGCGGGCACCGCTGTTTTGGGAAGGCTAGTCAGAGGACGCCTCACTGAGATGACAGCCTGTGACCTGGGACCTGATAGAAGTGAGGAAATGAGCCCCTAAGATCAGGAACAAGACAAGGGTGCCCACTTTTACTGCTGCTATTCAACATTGTACTGGAAGTTTCAGTCAGAATAAATAGGAAAAAGAAGTCAGTGGAATCCAAACTGGAAAGGAAGAAGTAAAATTGTTTCTATTTGTATTTGACATAATCTTATGTATAGAAAACCCTGAATTTCCACACAAAAAAACCTATTAGAACTAATAAAGTCAGCAATATTGCAGGGTACAAGATCAACATACAAAAATTAGTGGTGTTTCTGTACATCAGCAATGAAAAATTTGAAAAGGAAATTAAGAAAACAGTTTCATTTATAATACATCCAAAGAATAAAACTTGGGAATAAATTCAACCAAAGGGGTGAAAGACTTGTACAATGAAAATTATAAAACATTACTGAAGGAAATTAAAGACCTAAATAAATGAAAAAATATTTTAGGTTCTTGGATTGGAACACTTAATATTATTAAGATGGCAATGCTACCCAAAGCAATCTACAGATCCAAGTAATCCTTATCAAAGTTCCAATAGTCCTTTTCCCAGAAATAGAAAAGGTGATCCTTAAATTCATATGGAATTACGGGCCACAAATGCCAAAACAATCTTGAAAAAGAGCAAAATTAGAGCACTCATACTTATCGATTTCAAAACTTACTAAAAAGCTAAACAGTGTAGTGCTGACGTAAGGATAGATAGATAGACAATGAAATAGAATTCAGCGTCCAGAAAGAAACCCAAACATCTATAGCAAATTGATTTTCAACTAGGGTGCAAAGTGCATTCAATGGGGAAACAATAATCCCTTCAACAAATGGTATTGAGACAACTGAATATCCACATGCAAGAGAATGAAGTTGGACCCCTATTTCACACCACATGTAAAGTTGAACTCAAAATGGAATGACTTAAATATAAGTTAAGACTATAAAATTCAGGCCGGGCGTGGTGGCTCATGCCTGTAATCCCAGCACTTTGGAAGGCTGAGATGGGCAGATCCCCTGAGGTCAGGAGTTCGAGACCAGCCTAGCCAACATGGCAAAACCCCATCTCTACTAAAAATACAAAAATTAGCCAGGCGTGGTGGTGTGTGCCTGTAGTCCCAGCTACTCGGGAGGCTGAGGTAGGAGCATCGCTTGAACCCAGGAGGTGGAGGTTGCAGTGAGCCGAGATTGTGTCACTGCACTCCAGCCTGGGAGACAGAGCAAGACTCCATCTAAAAAAAAAAAAAAAAAAAACTATAAAATTCTTAGAAGAAAACATAAGCATATGTCTCTATGACCTTAGAATTGGCAGTGGAGTCCTAGATATGATAACAAAAACACGAGCAACAAAAGAGAAAATAGATCAACTGGACCTCATCAGAATTTAAAAGTTTTGAGCATCTAAGGATACTATCAAGACACTGAAATGACAATACACAGAAGGGGAAAAATATTCACAAATCATATATGTGATAAGGTCTAGTATCTAGAATACAGAAAGAACTTTTACAACTCAACAACAAAAGGAAAAACAACCCAATTTTAAAATGGGTAAAAGACTTGAATAAACATTTCCCCAAAGAGGATATACATATGGCCAACAAGCACATGAAAAGATGCTCAACATCATGGCTTGTTAGGGAGATGCAAATCAAAACTACAATGAGATACCACTTCACACCCATGAGGATGGCTACAATTTTAAAAAAATGGAAAATGTATGTTGGCAACGATGTGGAAAATTGGAGCCCGCATACGTTGCTGATTGGAGTGGAAAGTGGTATGGTTGCTATGGAAAAGAAGTTAGCAGTTACTCAAAAAATTAAACATAGAATTGCTGTATCATTCATCAATTCCACCCCTAGGTATATAGTCCCAAAGAATTAAAAACAGGCATTCAAACAAATACTTCTACAAGGATGTTCAAAGCAGCATTAATCACAATAGCCAAAAGGTGGAAATAACTGACATATCTATCAGTGGATGAATGGATAAACAAATTGTGGAATATCATTCAGGTATAAAAAGGAATAAAGTACTGATTCGTGCTACAACATGGATGAGTCTGGAAAACATTGTGCTCAGTGAAAGAAGCCAGACACACAAAGTCACATATTGTATGATTTCATTTGTAGAAAATATACACAATAAGTAAATCCATAGAAACAGATTGGTGGTCACTAGTGGCTGGGGCAGAGGGAGTGTGAGAATAACTAACTGTAATAGGTACAGGGTTTTATTTTGGAGCAATAAAAGTGTTTTGGGCCTTGATAGAGGTGGTGGTTGCACAATGTTGTGGATTGTTCATTTTTAAATGGTTAATTTTATGTTATATAAGTTTTACCTCAATTTATAAAAACCCACACAGCTCACAGTAGCTGTTGATGGAGGATAAGCTGAAGGGAGTGTGGGTGGAGGTACGGAGATGATTAGGAGGTCGGTGTGGGTGCAACACCAGGGTTGTAGTGGTGAAGGTTGAGAGGGAGTGGGAAGCGCATAGAGAAATGTCCAGAAAGATATTCCCTAAAATGGGATCAGTGCTTATTTTCAGTGAAGGAAATGATTTTGAATTACTTAGCTTTATTGTGTAAACTGTTTACAGCAAATATCAATTACCTCTATCAGCAAAACACACAACAGAATCATTCGGGGAAAAAAATGTATCATAACCTCTGTTAATATCAGATTCCAGGGATCCAGAAAAGAGGAAAACATACAAGGAAAATAAAACCCCTGAAAAGGAACTCAAGTATTAATGACTAATGCAATGGCTGAGATGAATATTCAATAATTATTTAAGACCTGTGGTTTATTATACCCCATAACAGCTTCCTCCAGTGAGGATGGTGACTCTGAGCCACTGTAAGAGGTACCTAGACTTCTTCCCTTCATCTTACTAGTGGCATGTGAATGTGATGGCTGGAGCTTCAGCAGCCAGATAGACCATGAGGACAAAGACAGGTTGTAGGGGTGGCAGAATGAAAAGCTGGAAAGGGTTGTGATCCACGATGCTAAGGAATATGCCTTACTAGCCCTGGAATGCCTAAGAAAATTAAACTCCTTCATTAAGTCTCTGTTACTTTTATTTTCCCCCCAGCACATGCAGCCAAATCTAATTCTAATGAAAACATCCTGCCTAGAGCTATATTCTGGTCTCTCCCAATTGAATGAGAAGGCCTCCCTTTCCAAATTCCTCAGGGCTTTGTGCCAGTTTATGGCTCTTCCCACATACTATCAGGTCTTGCAGTGTGGGGTGCTGTTTCCCGGCAGCCCAAGCTGACTCTAGGCCTGGTGTGGGGGAAGTGCTTGGTAGAGGCTGGAGTGAACGGCCCTGAGCCTGCCAGTCAGAGCTGGAGGGTCTCCTGTCCCACTGGCTCTGAGACCTCCACTTATTCAAGTCATAAGAACTCCAACAACTGGCATTCAAATATCCAAGATGATGATGATGATGATGACGACGATGATGAACCTTTTGGGCTTGTTGCTATATGGAAGTAGAATGAATGCTAACTATTCTCCTTGGTCAGCCTGGTTTTTCATGAAGGCAGTCCAGCTCTGGGAGGCTAGAGAGCTTTTCCCAGCTCTGCCCAGTCCAGAGCTGGAGGAGTGGCAGGACTGATTTGTGTACTGTTCAGACTCCCTTCCCCATCCCTCACACCATCCTCCAGGTCTTCCCCTGGGAGGGGTGTGGGTACATGAGGAAGTGGACGCCAGCAATGACTCACCTCGCTAGGTGTCCACCCAGGTCTGCTGCCCATCCCCACTCCCTGCCCTTGTCCTCAACTTCTCTCCTGCCACCCCCTCCAGGATCCTTCTGACCATGCAATCCTTTCAAAATTCAGAAGTTCTATACTCTAGATGCCCCTTAGGCCTCCCTGGACTTCCAGTTTTCGGTGAAACCTGGACTGAGCTCCAAGTCCAGGGTTTGGAATGGCTCAAAGTCCTCTGCACAATGTCTACCCCCGCGTGTGTCCTCATTTTATGAAGCAGCTACTTAGTGCCGGGCATTGTGCAAATACAACAGTGATACAGGGGAGCCAGCCACAGAGGTGGACCCGGGGCTCACAATGCTTGCATTCTTAGGGGTGGAGGGAATGGAAGAGACTGAAAAGAAACAATTAATTACACAATTAATTAATTAGAATTAGTGCTTTCATTCAACAAATATTTATTAAGTGCCTTCTATGTGCTACGGATTTATTAGGTGCCGGGAACAGAATGATGAACAAGACAGATACGGTCTTTGCATTCCTGTAGCTGGTATTCTAACGAAGTAGTGCACAAATCCATTAAACATTTATTTAATTTTAGCTCATCCATTCATCCAACAACTCTCTACTCAACCCTACTATATGGCAGGCCTCGTGCTGGCTGCATGCTGGGAGTACCACTTGAGCAAAAACAGCCCAAGTGGTTGCCCTCAGGGAGTTTACAGGCTAGTGAGAGAGATAGATGAAAAATAAAGAGATGCTGATAAGATGTGAGTTGCTCTGAAGGACACACACAGGCTCCTGGGTTGGAAAATAACCAAGCGGGGGAGTTGGAGAGGGACTGCCTGTCCTCAACAGAGTAGACAGGGATGGCTTCCCTGAAAGAGAAGACTGTACAGTTGAGACCCAAAGGACAATAACAACTAATACTTCAGTAGCATTCCTTTCCTGCCAGATGCTGTTCTAAGCGCTTGACAGAGAGATGAACTCACTTAACCTTCATTACAACCTCATGAGGCTGGTATTTTCATCATCCCTGTTTTACAGAGAAGGAAATGGAGGCACAGTAGGTTAAACCATTTACATATGTTCACACAGCTAGTAAGTGGTAGTGCCAGGATTGCAACTGAAATAGATCTAGCTCCAGGCTGTTTCTGACTATTATATCTTACCGGGCAGGAGGAGCCAGCCATGAAGAAGACAGCATGGAGATGGGCAGCAGGACCAGCACTCCAGGCATAGGGAGTACGTGCAAAGGTCCTGAGGTGGAAAGTTTGAGAACAGCAGAAGGAGGCCTGTGGAACAATGGGATGAGGGGGATATTGGAGGGGGGCGGAGGGTTTGGAGAGCAATGGGAAGTCCTAGAATGGATGGTCAGGGAGGCCATCTCTGTTTCCTGGGGCCTTCAAGATGGCTTGTCTCAGGCTGAAGCAGAGAGTAAAACAGGACAGATGAAGGAAGGGAAGCTGCAGCTGCCAGAGAGAGGAACTTTGGAGAAAGGGCAGAGAGAATCTGGGTGGAGATGGTTAGTGCATCTCTAGTCCCTGGTTTGCATAGGATGGTCCCTGCTTAGGCTTCATGTCCTGATGTCTTTTTTTTTCTTTTTTTTTTTTGAGACGGAGTCTCACTCTGTCACCCAGGCTGGAGTGCAGTGGTGCGATCTTGGCTCACTGCAACCTCTACCTCCTGGGTTCACGCGATTCTCCTGCCTCAGCCTCCTGAGTAGCTGGGACTACAGGCTCGTGCCACCATGCTCGGCTAATTTTTGTATTTTTAGTAGAGACAAGGTTTCGCCATGTTGGCCAGGCTGGTCTTGAACTCCTGACCTCAGGTGGTCTGCCTGCCTCGGTCTCCCAAAGTCCTGATGTCACTATTAACAGTTTCTTCTTTTACTCTCAAAACTGTTTAGGTTTGCATAAAAAAATAATCAGGACATCCTAGTGAAAGAAGGTTTAGGGAAAAGTTTTGCTGATTTGAGTGGATAGGAGTCTTTCCTCAGTCTACCCCCAAAACTTCATGAAATCTACATCATCCATAGATGCTTTTGAAGTTGGGTTTGGGTGTTTTGGCCAGGCAGGGATGAGGACAAGGAGGCCCAGTCACATTTGGCCCAACACAGGGCCTGGCATACAGTCGGCACTCAGTGGTGCATGGGGAGTGGCATATTATAACAGCAACATTGTTCAGTACCTCGTTTTTCCCCTGTGTAGGGGACCAGATCTTCTCGGTCCTTAAACTCCTTTGCTTGCTTTTCCAAGTGATCCAAGAGCTCCTCTCTTTTAAAGGGGCCCGTGGGCGCCTTGGTGGTCTGATCCTTCTGCCTCAGGCCTGCAGGCAGCAGTGCATTCTACAGTGGAGGTTGTGGGGGGCAGGAGAGAGAGAAAGAGAGAGAGAGAGAGAGAGAGTGGTCAGCTGCTGAAGACTTGCACTTCTCCAGAAACTCATCATTGAATAGAAGGGACCTCAGAGCTCATAGAATCCATGGTGTCCCTCGTTTTACATGTAAGGAATCTGAAACTCCAGGACGGGGAGGGACTTGCCCAAGGTCAAAGGCAGACAAGCGGCAGAGAGAGGCTAGGACTCAGGTCTCTCAATCCTCCAGTGCATCCCTGCCTCTAACATTTTTGAAGGAGAGGAGGTGAGGGGTCAAGGCAGCCGACTGCAGCCTGAGCACAGAGGGCACTGAAAGAGCATCTGTTGAGTGATGAATATGATTGAGATGTTGTTTGGATGCATAAAGATATTTACAGGAGTTGAGTTGAGTATCAAGTGGCTGGAGAGAGAAGGAGCCAAAAGGGGGTTAAGCTGGGGCCCTGGATGGAGAATCAGGCAGGAAGAGGCAGACCAAAAAAAAAAAAAAGCTGGAGAAAGGCCCAGGAAAGCAGCGAGTTGAGCAGTGCCCTGCAGAGCTAAGAGAAGGACGGGGCATGCTCTCTGGCCACAGCCCCTGCTGGCCCTACCCGCTGCCTTCTAACCTCCTGACGGGTCTGTGCCCACAACACACTGGTGGTTAAATATTTTGAATGTCACCCCTGGAGATGGATATCTCAAGAAACATAACATCAACCAATTGTTCCCTTCTCTTCTTCAAACATAAGCAGGCTTCTAGGTGTGGGCTTACTGCTAAAGCAGATTCCTATTAGGGGGGATTGGAGTTACCCTCATGGGCTTCACTTTAACTCAACCCCCGGTACCTTAGGGAGTCAAAGAAGTTTATAGCTGCAAGGATGCTTAGAGATCATCTAGTGCATACACTCTCCCATTAGGGGAAGCTGAGGCATGGAGCAAGGAAAGATTTGCCCAAGGAATTTCGGGACAGATCTGGAACAAAAACCAGGGTCCGTCTTCAGATTTACTGGAGGAGGATGATCTTCATTTCTAATTGTTGTGTGCTCCCTGTTCCCTGCATTTGCAGAGCTAGGGGAATACATGGGTGGCTGGTATGGGTAGAACATCACCCAAAAGATATGCACCCTCAAACTGACTAAATTGAAGAGTCATTCCACCTCCAACCTTTTTTTTTTTTTTTTTTTTTTTTGAGATGGACTCTCGCTCTGTTGCGCCCAGGCTGGAGTGCCGTGGCGCGATCTCGGCTCACTGCAACCTCTGCCTCCCAGGTTCAAGTGATTCTCCTGCCTCAGCCTCCTGAGTGGCTGGGATTACAGGTGCCCGACACCACGCCTGGCTAATTTTTTGTATTTTTAGTAGAGACGGGGTTTCACCATATTGGCCAGGCTGATCTCAAACTCCCGACCTCAAGTGATCTGCCTGCCTCAGCCTCCCAAAGTGCTGGGATTACCGTTCCCAGCCCCACTTCCAATCTTTGTACTATCAAAATGCATATCTTCAGTCACTCTCACAAACTCCATATCCTTTTCTGAAAGCCGCCTCTGTGAGGGGAATGTTATCAGGCATATGAAGATCACTGTATGACTGGCACATAGAGGGATACAGCTTGGGAGGGAATACTATTGTTTAAGGAATCTTTTTTATTTTTTTTTACTTTTTTTTTTTTTGAGACAAAGTCTTTCTCTGTCACCCAGGCTGGAGTGCAGTGGCGTGATCTCAGCTCAATGCAACCTCCGCCTCCTGGGTTGAAGCAATTCTTCTGCCTCAGCCTCCCGAGTAGCTGGGACTACAGGCACATGCCACCACACCTGGCTAATTTTTGTATTTTTAGTAAAGACGGGGCTTCACCATATTGGCTAGGCTGGTCTTGAACTCCTGACCTCATGATCCACCTGCCTCGGCCTTCCTAAGCCCTGGGATTACAGGCGTGAACCACCACGTCCGGCCTAACTAATGCATCATTTTTTAAAAGGTGTACTATGCATAACACCACAGTGCTGTTTCAGTAAGAGTCGTGGCTGTAAGTTCAGGAGACCGGGGTGTGATCTTGCCTCTGGGAGGGCTGTAAGTGAGCAGGGCCCACCCAGCACAGAGCCGGGACAGACAGATAATGGGCTTGGCAGGTGGTGCTGGTGTACTTGCAGACAGATTTAGGCCACAGATCAAAAGAGACACTGGGAGTTGGAGCTTTTTATGAGAGGACAGTAGGCAGAAAATAAGGCCTGACTGACTTTGGGGTGGGGGGTACCAGGGACATAAGTGATGCTCCACACATCCCAGTTTTCCTTAAGCAGCAGTTCTCAGATATTGTCCACCATGATAGGCAGGAGGGGTGATGCTCCCGGGTGAGCCATGCTTCTGTGGGCATGTCCCAGGTTTGATGGGACTTCCTGTAGCTAGCTGTGTGTGCCCACGCCTTCTCTTCCACAGCAGGGAGCTTACGGTGATGCAAGAGAGTGAGACAATACCTCACTGACCTGCAAACGTCAATGTGTGACTACCCATAATGAATAATCCAAAGTCTTTGTGACATGCCTGCACTTCACAGTTGACCCTACATCAGGCTTAAGCCCTGACTTGGAGTAATAATGATCCAACTACACAATCTTGGGCAAGTCCCCTAAATCTCATTGTGCCTCAGTTTCCATGGCTGTAATGTGAATAATGAGAGTTGCTCTCTCATAGAGTGGTTGAGAAAATTAAACTAGATAATGCAGAAAGTGTGCTCAGCACTGTGCCTAACATAGTAAATGGTCAAAAATTGTTACTTATGATCCCTTCTATTGTTATATAATCAGGTAAAATATATGTTAATAGGAGATTGGTTACCCAAATATGTATGTTTAACAGGGAATGTATAATCCAAATATAAATTCAAAAAACTAAAACACATAATTATAAAATGAATTAAGCACTGAAAGCAAGTGCTCATGCTTCTTAAGGATCCCCACAGGGAAGGCCTACAGATTTTCATTACCATAAAGGGTTTTAATGGCAGTAAGATGCTGGGGCATGTTCTGGCCCCAGAAAGGCTAAGTATTGCGATAGAAGAAATTCAGGGGTTGTAACTGAGGGGAGAAGGGTTTGCAAACTCTCATCTCTTTTCGAATCTATCTGGTAGAGGCCACGGATTTAGTTAAAGCAGAGTTTCTCAACCTCAGCACAACTGACATTCTGGGCTGGACACTTCCTTGTCATGGAGGCCGCTCTACCCACTGGAGATTGTTTAGCAGCCTTTCTCTCTCTATCTCCTAGATACTAGTAGCACTGTAGTAGCATTTAGTTGTGACAACCAAAAATGTCTCCAAACATTGCCACATTTCTTTTATTTTTTTTTCTTTTTTTTTTGAGATGGAGTCTCACTCTGTTGCCCAGGCTGGAGTGCAGTGGCGTGATCTCGGCTCACTGCAACCTCTGCCTCCCGGGTTCAAGCAATTCTGTCTCAGCCTCCGGAGTAGCTGGGACTACAGATGCCTACCACCATGCCCAGCTAATTTTTGTATTTTTAGTAGAGGTAGGGTTTCACCATGTTGGTCAGGCTGGTCTTGAACTCCTGACCTCAGGTGATCCACCGGCCTCGGCCTCCCAAAGTGCTGAAATTATAGGCGTGAGCCTCTGTGCCCAGCCACGACATTTCCTTTGAGGGGCAAAATTGCCCCTAATTGAGAGCCACTGCATTAAACAAAAAGCCATATAATTATAACATGTTATATAATAAAGATGTTTTTAATGTATTTCAAAAATATTATTTACATAACATAAAAATACGGCTTCATTTATTCAAGTCTTTATTGAAAGCAGTTGATTTGCAAAAACAAAAATGTCAAAAGCCTTTTCTAATAACTCTAAGCTTATCACATTTTTAAAGTAAATATTGAGAATATCAGCCTCATTAGAGGTTGAAGTTTGTTTTCTTTCTATTAAATGGTATGTTTAACAAAATATCACATGATTGTCAGTAAAACCAAAGATAGCTGCATATTTTTAAACTCCTGATTGTTTATCACTTTAACTCATTTTCAAAAACAGCATGTGATCTCCCATTATATATAAAAATTAACTCAAAGTGAATCAAAGACCTAGATATAAGAACTAAACTATAAAACATTTGGAAGAAAACATAGGCATAAATCCTTCTGATTCTGGATTAGGCAATGGTTTCTTAGATAAGATATCAAAGCAATAAGCAACAAAATAAAAAAGTAGATGACTTGGACTTCATTAAAATTAAAAACATTTGTGCTATGAAGGACACTAGTGAGAAGACAAACCACAGATTGGGAGGAAATATTTGTAAATCATGTATCTCATAAGAGTTTCATATCTGGAATACATAAAAATCTCTTACAACTCAATAATATATGACAACCCAATTTAAAAATGGGCCAGGGGTGGTGACTCACACCTGTAATCCCAGCACTTTGGGAGGCCCAGGCGGGTGGGTCACCTGAGGTCAGGAGTTCGAGACCAGCCTGGCCAACATGGTGAAACCCTGTCTCCACTAAAAATACAAAAATTAGCTGGGCGTAGTGGTGCATGCCTGCAATTCCAGCCACTCAGGAGGCTGAGACATGAAATTTGTTTGAACTCAGGAGGCAGAGGTTGTAGTGAGCTGAGATCGTGCCGCTAGACTCCAGCCTGATCAACAGAGTGAGACTGTCTCAAAAAAATAAATTAAAATTAAAAATAAAAAATAAAAACGGTCAAGTGGCTGGGCACAGTGGCCCATGCCTGTAATCTCAGCACTTTTGGGAGGCTGAAGCAGGCAGATCACCCGAGGTCAGGAGTTCGAGACCAGCCTGGCCAACATGGCGAAACACCGTCTCTACTAAAAATACAAAAACTAGCCGGGCATGGTGGCGCACATCTGTAGTCCCAGCTACACATGAGGCTAAGGCGGGAGGATCATTTGAACTTAGGAGGCGGAGATTGCAGTGAGCTGAGATTGTGCCAATGCACTCCAGCCTGGGTGACAGAGCTCCATCTCAAAAAAATAAAAATAAAAATAAATAAAGTTTTTAAAATGGGCAAGTGATCTGGATAGACATTTTTCCAAAGATTATATAAAAATGGCCAAAAAGCTCATGAAAAAATGCTCAATGTTATTATCCATTAGGGAAATGCAAATCAAATCTAGAATGAGATACCATTTCACAGCCAGCAGGATGGCAATAATAAAAAAACACAGATAATAACAAGTATTGATGAGAATATAGAGAAACTAGAACTCTCATACACTGCTGGTAGGAATGTAAAATGATACAACCCTTTCGGAAAATAGTTGTGCAATTTCTCAAAAAGTTAAACATAAAGTTACCATATGATGCAGCAGATGTATGTCCACCCAAATGCTTGTACATGAATGTTTATAACAGCATTATTCATAATAACAAAAGTACAAAACAATGTTTAATGTTTCGTCTAAGGTTCACCAGCTAATGAATGGATAAACCAAATGTGGTATATCCATACGACTGAATATTATTCAGCTGTGAAAAAAAATGTAGTATTACAACATGAATGACCCTTGAAAACATCATACTAAGTATAAGAAGCCAGATACAAAAGGCCATGTATTATACAATTCCATACAATATATGAAACGTACAGAACAGTCAAATCTGTAGAGACAGAAAGTAGATTAGTGGTTGCCTAGGGCTGGTGTTATGGACTGGAATGTGTGCCTCCAATTCATATGTTGAAGCCCTCACCCCCAGAGTGACTATAATTGGAGACAGGGCCTGTAAGGAGATAATTAAAGTCAAATGAGGTCATAAGGGTGGAACCCTGATCTGATAGGATTGGTGTCCCTATAAGAAGAGATACCAGACAGCTGCTGCAACACGTCCTTCCGCAACCAGTCACCATGAGCACACACAGAGAGAAGTTGCTGTCTGTAAGCCAGCAAGAAAGCCTCTACCAGAAACTGACCCCTCAAGACCCTGATCTGGGACTTCTAAGCCTCCGGAATTGTGCAAAAATAAGTTTCTGTTGTTTAAGCCACCTAGTCTGTGGCATTTTGTTAGAGCAGCCTGAACAGGCTAATACAGTTGGGAAGGTTGAAGGGAGATGGACAGTGACAGCTAATGGGCATGAGGTTTCTTTTTGAGGTGATGAAAATGTTCTAAAATTGATCATGGTGGTTACACGACTCTGTGAATATGCTAAAAGAACAAGCCAATGAATGGCGCATTTTTCTTTTCTTTTTTTCTTTTTTTTTTTTGAGATGGAGTCTCGCTCTGTCACCCAGGATGGAGTGCAGTGGCGTGATCTTGGCTCACTGCAAGCTCCGCATCCCTGCCCCCACCCCGCCCCCCCGGGTTCATGCCATTTTCCTGCTTCAGCCTACTGAGTAGCTGGGACTACAGGCGCCTGCCACCACGCCCAGCTAATTTTTTGTATTTTTAGTAGAGACGGGGTTTCACAGTGTTAGCCAGGATGATCTCGATCTTCTGACCTTGTGATCCGCCCGCCTCGGCCTCCCAAAGTGCTGGGATTACAGGCGTGAGCCACCGCGCCTGGCCTGAATAGTGCACTTTAAGTGGATGATTGTATGCTATGTGAATTGTATCTCAAAAAAGCTGTTATGTTTTAAATGGCATATGTCATCTATGGGAAAATGATAAAAGTGGCTAATGCAGTAACTGCACCAAATGGTCATGGAATGCTGAGGACAGAAGGCTCTTCATGTGCCAGTGGTTCACAGTGATGCTGAGACTGGCCAGGCTAGAGCTGGCCAAATTTCAAATGGTGCCTGTTTTACAATGTGATTTATCTTATTATGTAAATTAGTTGTGGAGAAGTTAACTGAACCTGAAAATATCGCCATAGAGCTCTCATGATTATTAGAACCTAATACTGACTCTCAGACCCGGGCTACTCAATAGGTGAGGAAAAGAGCTCCCACAATCATTCTGTTGTTGGCTCTGGCCAGGAGACTATTTGGTGATCACGCATGAATAGAAAAGCACCTCTCATTATCTTATTTCTTATTCATTCAATAAACATCTGCTAAATGAATGCTATGTATCCAGGCAGTGTGTTAACATGTAGGGCTATGACCCCACAAAGAGAAATTTAAAAAATTGGAGTAACCAGGGAGATGAGAGGCGAATGGAGAAAGTAGAGTAAAATTAAAGTTTTTCTTTGTTGATCTGTTTTGTTTGTTTGTTTGTCTGTTTTGTTTTGTTTTTGAGATGGAGTCTGGCTCTGCTGGCCGGGCTGGAGTGCAGTGGTGCTATCTCAGCTCACTGCAACCTCCACTTCCCAGGTTCAAGTTATTCTCCTGCCTCAGCCTCCTGAGTAGCTGGGATTACAGGTGCATGACACCATGCCCGGCTAATTTCTTTTTTTTTTTTGTATTTTTAGTAGAGATGGGGTTTCCCCGTGTTGGCCAGGCTGGGCTCAAACTCCTGACCTCGTGATCCACCCACGTTGGCCTCCCACACTGCTGGGATTACAGGCATGAGCCACCGCGCCTGGCCTAGAGAAAAATCTTAATTACACATAGTTATTCACTAAACACATGGTAAGGGAGGAGAAGGTGTACTTTACTGAATAGCAAAGAAGAATCTGTAACAAGCCTATACATTATATTTAAAGGTATACTTTCATGGTGCCTGTGGGAAATTGAACTCATTTAACCTATAAGGAATTTAAATCTCAATCTTAAAATGTTCACAGGATAAATTTGCTGGGCAAGTGCTTTTTTTTTTGTAGTTAGTTCAAAGGGAAGCATCAATCTGACCCCACCAAAGCAGCCATCAATTCATTAGAGGCACTGAAAGTCACATGCACGTGTCATACAAACATCCTTACCCCAAAGACAGGTTGTGAGATTTGTATATAGAAATCCGAGGAAATCTTCATGTCCTTATTTAACAATTGGAAATTTGCTCATCTGAGGAGGGCAGTGACTAATACCTGGATGATCTTTTTATCATTACCTGACAGGAAATTTAGTGCAGGTTTTAAGGAGGAGGAAATTCTAGATTATCTCTGATCTTAGGCTAAAATTGTATAATAGCTGTGAGTTACCTGGGAGTGGTGGGGACTAGGGCATACTGGAGCGTTCGTGCCTCCACACTACCCAGCTCCAGTGAACTGCTGACATGTGGGAATGTGGATGTTATTAGATCTGCTCAGTTTTGTGTGAAATCTCCTGATTTTAAAATATTGACACATAGTCCAAATATTTTAATAACAATGTTCAGGCCAAATAAAACATATCTGCAAGGCACACTCAGCTCATAAACTGCCATTATGCCACATCTGATCTAAGGTTCCTCGCAAACTAAAATTCCATGTAAGAAAGCCAAAATATTCATTCATTTATTTCTCAGATATTTACTGTGTGTCCTGCCCATATCAGGTGTTGGGCTAGAGAAAGCAAGAGGTGTACACATAGGTTTTAAATTTAGAATTTTTAAAATTTTGAAAATACAAAGTTTAATTTGTTCTTGAAAATGACTATAGAGGTGGAAATTGGCAACCTTTCCTGTATGCAGTTCCCAACTCCTGATTTTTAAAATGGTGACCCCCCCTTAAATGTTGTAGAATTATAACTCGGATGTGCAGCTTGGCAGGCTAACATCGCAGTCTAATTTTCACACCCACACTCTGGAGTCCAGTTGTTCAAAGGACAATGGAAACTTGGACAGATCCTTAACTGTGCCGTTAGGAGCTCTAACACCCTGCAAACAGGTGCCAGTAAAGCTAAATATCAAGTATCTGCACAGTTATCGTTGCTATAGATAGGGCTACGTGAGAAGCCATCCTGGCTAGAAGCTTGTGGGCTGGTTCAGATGCGTACACATAGGCAACACACATGCACACACGTACATATACACGCACACACAGGCACACACATGATCACGCATGTGCACACATGTGCACACGTGCAGATATGCACACACACACAATGCATTAAAAGGATCATAGACTCCTGGCAGCTCGGAAATATAAAGCCCTAAAAGATCCTCTAGACCAATGATATTTTTCATTTTCCAGTGGAGAAACTGAGGCATAGAAAACTGAAGTCACTGACCCAAAGTCACATAGCTTGTTAGCCTCACAGCTGGGAAGGTTGAGCTTACATAAAAATGACACTGTATATAATTAGCATGTATATATACTAGCATGGTCAAGGATCTTTATAACTATCTTCAGACTGGTGGCTCACCATGCATAAAACCATGCAAAACCCCTAACCTGGTTCCTCACAGTGACAAAAAACAAGGAATTTTTATCACTTTTCCCAAATACATCAGCTATATCTAAGAACGAGGGAATGCAAAACATGATGCCTGGGTCTGGGCTCTGGTGGTCCCAGGTTCCTATTCTGTGACTGAATTGCACACAGCTTCTTGGAAGGGGACAGGACAGGTGGTACAACCTCTTTATCAGGGACTGGAAGAAGCCGAGGGCCGGGGAAGGGAGGGGCCTCGCCTGAAGTCATATGCTGGACCGAGAGCCCAGGACTCTTGACTTCCATCCCACAGAAAATTTTCCATCCCACCTGACTGCCGTCCTCTGGGAACAGATCCTGGAAACCAGATGTGGCCGCACGTGAGAGCCAGGTCACCTCCCCAAGTGTTAGAAAGCCGGCTGTCCACTCCCCTGCTTATCAAATGAGTCTCAGTTTACACATGGAGAAACCGAGGCCCAGGGCCATTGAGTAATTGTCCCAGGGTAGGAGTGAAACCAAAGTGGCCTCACTTTTCGAACTTCCAGCTGACTCCTCTTCCCTCTTCCCATTTCAAACAATTTAACCTAAGTGTGCCCTAGACACCCACCCGCCTCCACATCAGGCCAGGCCAGGCCAAATCTTTCACAGGCCAGCAACTCCCCTAGTTGCCTTTTACAAGGGATTTGACTGGAAAACAAAAGTTTTTAACTGGACTTGAGGATTTTATTTTCCAGTTATCTGCCAAGTCTGTTTCTCCTTATGAAAAACTTAGGCACTTATGGTCCCCTCCCAATATACAGAGTTCTGCCTCTGCATTACTGGCCAGCAGCTTCCAGATCCCACTGGAAACGATGCAGTGGAGCACTCTTCTCACATACTTTAGCCTGAGGGTGTGGCAGGGGCAGCGGGGTGAGCCAACTCTTGCCCCAGTCACAGCGTCTTGACGTTACAAAGGGACCAGCAGGATCCAAACCTCTAAGAGCCCCACCTCCTCCAGACACAGCCTCTGCCCTAACACACACACTCTGGGACTCTTCCTCCCCCTCTTTGCTTTCTCTCCACAAAGTGCTAGGCCTTCGGCTCAGCTGCCCTGACCTTGATGCAGGGCTGGTGAAACGCAATAGCTGCCATTTCCCCAGTCAACTTTATAGGGCATTAGTGCTGACGTCCAAAGGCACTCCTGTAGCCCAAACTCAGTAACTGCTTGTGGTGGTACCTATTTGTCATAGCAGCACAGTCTCTCTCTGGTATTCACAGTACAAGGTGGGGACAAACCTTCCCTCCCTGGCTTTCCCCAAATCCTCCTTTCCTGCCTCATGCACAGGGAAAATATTCTATGTTCCTGTTGTGCTGGGGACTGGGTATCCTGAGACAATGACGGTGCAATCCCAGCCCACAGGGGCTCACAGCCACAGGGGAGATACACATCTCAGTGGTGTGGTCACCTTCCTCAGCCCTGGGCTTCCTGGAGGAGGTGGTCCTGAACTGAGTCTGAGAGACCAGGGAGGAGCTAGCTTGGTGAAGAGAGGGAGTGGAGGGGCATTGCAGGGAGAGAGAAAGCACAGTGCAGCAGAGGCCCAGCAGATGAGGGTGGAACGGCCTGCTGGGGCAGGCATTAGGGTCTGAGGCTGCAGTGTTCCGAAATGTCTCCTTCCATGGGCATCACCCTCGTTCCGGCCCTTGTGACTCTTGCCGGGACCACCAGAGTAGCCTCCTGCCTCGTTTCCTGCTTCAGGCCTCTCCACCTCTGCTCCTTAGATTCCACCGACATGTACACCTGACCACATCACTCCCCAGCATACTCAGAGATACTCACCAACTTCCCTGACCTACGTACGGATTCTTGACCAATTCATCAGCCAGGCATGAAGAGCTTTTCGTGATTTGACTCCAACCTACTCCCACCTCTCCAGCCTCCTGAGCCTCTTCCCTTCATCAAGTAGCCCATGTTCTAGCCAATCCAGGCTGATCCACATTCCACAGCCACGCCCTGCACTCTCCCACTGCCATGCCTTTGCTCAAGGCTGTGCCTTCCACCTGGAATTCCATCACTCCAGCTCCCCTGCATTCATCTTTCAAAGTCTTCCCTTGGGCACCCTGTTCAGCCTTTGCAGCGTTCTCCAAACTGATCTGGTGAATCTTGCTCCAAACTCCCCTAGGCATCTTGCCAGTTCTTGTATAATGCTCATCTTACTCTGTGGAGCATATCTATGCTGTATTTCTCTCGCCAAGGATACTGGGTGCCCCTCAAGGGCCAGCTGGGATATATCTTAGTTTTCTCTGAATCCCCAGCACCAAGCCATGAGTGCTAAGAGAATGTGGTCTGAGTTGTCCAGTCACACAACACTGATGCTCCAGCTGGGAACAGGATGGTATGACTTGGACTCCCTTCAGGCCCACGTCGTACCTGCTGTCCCAAGCCATTGGCTTTTCCACCCAGCTGCTATCCCCAAGTGGGTTTTGGGGAGAGGGACATATTATGAAAGGTGTCAGAGTTGGGGAGTGTCTAGGATGAGACCAAGGTTCACTGTTGTGGGTTTTGCGAAATGCCAAGCTAGAGAGTGAGACCTTTATAATGTTTACTTTGAGGGCCTGGATTTGGTTAAATTCCTGCCAACTCCTCTCAATCCGTCTCAGGGCTTTCAGCAGAGCAGAACATCAGGCCATCACACTAGTGAACCCACAGTGACAGACTCCAAATCGTCCCTGATTCAAGCTTCCCCTTCTTTAGCAATAAAAGAAAGCCTCCACTTTTTAGTTGAGCTCTTGGCTGCTCAGATAAAAGGCTACACTTCGCAGGCTCCCTTGCAGCTAGGTTGAGTCATATAATTAAGTTCCAGGCAATGATATGAGAATTGTCCAGTGGCAATTTCTGGTAACTTTCCTTAAAAGGGACTTGAATCATGGCTTTTCTCCTTTCTTTTATCCCTCCCCGTTCCCTGCCCCTTTTTCTCTATTTGGATGCCTGGAATGTGGCTATTATGGCTACACCTTAGGAATGGCAGAAAGATGAGTTGGACAAAGTCTAGGACTCTGAGAAGTCTGGGGAGCTGAGCTCCATCCCAGCCCTAGATTGCCTACCTGTGGACTTTTACTTGACGGATGGATAAAACACTGCACAAATCACATTATTCTGAGTCTCTGTTACTTGTAGCGAAGCTGTGCCCTACCTGATAACCTGGGTCCTCAGCCCAGGGCTGTGAGGCCACAGACAGGGCACTGGTGCTCTCTGGTTTTGAATCCCTCATCTGTAAAATGAGGGTCCAGAGCCCTTTTATCTTGAAACCTCAGAATAAAGGTTTGAACTCCATATGGAAGCAGCTTCTTGCTAGTCAGTTTTACCATCACTGGGTATGATCATTCACTTTCATTCAACTGAACAGACACTGCATTATGGAGGTGGTCTGTCAGGGCAGTCACATCTGGTTGTGCAGGTTGTGCACCGCACTAAGCCAAGGACATTATTCACTCTCTAGTCTATGTGAACAGTGTCTCCTGGCAACTTGCACAACTATACCTGGCTGCACTGTATCTGTGGCCATATAATATGGTTCCCGTCTCAAAAAACTTAGATTCTAGTGGACAAATCATATACTCAGGCTCACATCTATTAAGGACCACCATGTGCCAGGCACCGGGCTAGGTGCTTTTCAACTAATCATACATGTATATATTTGTGTATGTGTCTATTTTTTATGCTAAAACAAACACCTGCCATAGGAGGTAGAACCAGAGCTGCAAACTGAGAGGCCTACAGGCCAATTAAATGCTAACACTCGGTTGGGTTTGTTTGGTCTGTGCATTTAAATGAGCTGTCAGCATTTTAAAATAAGGAGCTTACACATTTTTTAAAAACCCAGATTTCCAACATCTCTGGAAACATTAGGTGACGTGGCAATACCAGGTCTGCACTCTCATACTGGCAACAATTAGTGGAGCTGAAAATGGTGGGCCCTTTAGACAAACTCCCATTTGCCTCAGTCCCCACCACTCCCTTTTGTCTCTAACACAGAGGCCAAGGTCAGTTACTACATAGCACTGGCTTTGCTGTTGCTTTTAGTTCTGAAAATGTACACGGTAAGTGAAAATTTTCTTACATACACATACCTTTAAAAAGTGAGAAAGTAATAGATAAGCCAAGATGACCACATGGCTCAAGAAAACTAACCCATCTTCCTTCCTTCATGTAGGTCACTTACATGACGTTGTGGATACTTGGTTTGCTGCCTCCCAATAGAAAGCGCTCAGTAGAGTGGCAGAGATGATGAATAGAAAGGGAGACAGAAAGGCAGGGTTTAAATTTTATCTGTAGTGATTTCTTTTTTTTTAAGAATGATCAGAACCAAATAAGGCAAAATTTTAACATTTGCTAAATTCAGATGATGAGAAAATAGGTATATACTGTGCTCTCCTATGTGTTTAAAATGTTTCCTATTCAACATGTCAAAATCAAAAAGGAAACAGCTCAGTGTCGCCAGGGTGGAGCAGGTGTTGTGCTAGGGGTGTGAAGGTGAAAGAGTCTAAAAGGCTCCCCGAGGGAGGGGAGGAAAGGTCAAGCCTTGAAAAATGTGAGGAAGTGAGGGGGTCCAGGTCGAGGAGGTTCCCCGGCCAGAGGAGGGGTTGGGAGAGGTGGTCATGGGTCCAGAGGGCAGAGAGTAGGGTGGGGACACACAGACGCCTGGCCTGACTTGCCCTCACCCCACCAGGCCCGTCCTCGGCTCTGTGCACAGCCGGCAGTGTTTCTAAGGATGTGTGCCTATTTTTAGAGGAGAGATTTATTTCTTTCCATTTCAACTGTTTACTTCTGTCCTGGGCTTGCGATTCTGCCGGTTTGTGTTACAAAGGAGAATCACGGCCCTGTGGACCAAACTTGGCTGCTTCTTGGATGGCCAAGAGTGTCTTTGCCTTAAAGGATATGATTTGGGGCATAAGTAGGGAGGGTTTTATGATCGACTGATGGGAAGCCATGTGGAGTGACAGGAAGTACCAGGTGGGCGCCTTGGCTCTGCCGCTGACTTGCTGTGTGACCTTGAACGAGTCCTTTCCCCTCTTTCCACTTCAGGGTTTTGTTGATGCTTGGATGTCTCATCAGTGAAATGGTAATAATGACACCTCACAGGATGGATATGAGGATTTGATGAAATACATAAAACACCAAATGTGTCCAGGACAGACTCCAAAATCAGGCTTTCTCTACCGGTATCGCATATGTAGATGCCTGGGGTGGGGTACTGTTAGATGATTTCTAAGTGTCCTTGGAGCTCTGGGATTCTCCAATTCTGTTTTCCATATTTCGTCCTGCAATTCATGGCCCTTTGTTCTCAGAACTCTTTTTTTGAGATGGAGTCTTGCTCTGTCACCCAGGCTGGAGTGCAGTGGTGTGATCTTGGCTCACTGCAACCTCCACCTCCCAGGTCCAAACAATTCTCCTGTCTCAGCCTCCCAAGTAGCTGGGGTTACAGTTGCATGCCACCATGCCTAGCTAATTTTTGTATTTTAAGTAGAGACAGGGTTTCTCTATGTTGGCCAGGCTGGTTTTGAACTCCTGACCTCAAGTGATCCGCCTGTCTTGGCCCCAAAAAGTGCTGAGATTACAGGCATAAGCCACTGCACCCAGCCTGTTCTCAGAACTCTTGACACATTATGGACTAAGGAAGGCAGGGTCTGTCTGAATTCTATCACTTAATAGCTGTGTGATTCTGGGAGCCTATTTCTTTATCTACAGAATGACATTAAACCTCATCCTATGAGGATCAGTCTTGTAAGATCCTTGTAAATATTTTATGAAATGATGCCCATAAAATGCTTAGCATAGCACCTGGCATGTAAGAACACCTTAGCAGAGGCCAGGTGCAGTGGATCACATCTGTAATCCCAGCACTTTGGGAGGCCAAGGCAGGTGGATCACCTGAGGTCAGGAGTTTGAGACCAGCCTGGCCAACATGGTGAAACCCCATCTCTACTAAAAATAGAAAAATTAGCCGGGCATGGTGATGTAGCTGTAATTCCAGCTACTTGGGAGGCTGAGGCAGGAGAATCACCTGAATCCAGGAGGCAGAAGTCGCAATGAGCCGAGATCACACCATTGCACTCCAATCTGGGCAACAAGAGTGAAATTCTGTCTCAGAAAAAAAAAAAAAAAGCCAGGCACGGTGGCTCACGCCTGTAATCCCAGCATTTTGGGAGGCTGAAGCGGGTGGAGCACGAGGTCAGGAGATCGAGACCATCCTGGCTAACACAGTGAAACCCCGTCTCTACTAAAAATACAAAAAAAAATTAGCCAGGTGTGGTGGCGGGAGCCTGTAGTCCCAGCTACTCGGGAGGCTGAGGCAGGAGAATGGCGTGGACCCAGGAGGCAGAGCTTGCAGTGAGCCGAGATCATGCCACTGCACTCCAGCCTGGGCGACGGAGCGAGACTCCGTCTCAAAAAAAAAAAAAAAAAAACCTTAGTAGAAAATCATCATTATTATTATTCAGGCTCTGCAGAGGGTCCGTTGTTTTCCATTATTGTTTCTATGGTTATATTGTGTCACAGATTCCTGACAGCTGACTTTAAAATCAACTCTTAGGACCCAATTTCTTTATAAGGTTGAATTATCTCTACCATCTTCTCTCCTGCGAATATTTTGAGCCTTTTACTGAGACAGTTTAAAAAATGTTCTGCCTTTCCCCAAAGCCTCATTAACAATCAATATTTACAGTTACATTCCTTGTGTTGGTGGATTCTTCTTTTCTTTAAAGATTAGTATTTATCATGAAAATAACAACAACTTCAAAAGAAATCAAGTTGGAAATAACAATTTGCACAGAATTCCCCAATCTGCTCTCTGAGTTTCCTTCTGGGCAAGTCTCAGGGGTGCTCCCAGGGGATGGTGGTTAACAGCACAGGTTACCAGGCCAAGACCGTCTAGGTTGGAATCCCAGCACCGCTCAGATTGCATCCTGGGCAGGTTACTTTATATCTCTAAGCCTCGGCTTCTCCATCTTTAAAATGGGGCTAATGACCGAACCCTCCCAGAGGACTAAATGAGATAATCCACGTAGGGCTTTGCTCATGGCACACCCAGGAAGTATTGAGTGTCTATTGCTCATATGAAAACTGTACACTGCTCCTGCAGAAGTCACGATGACTTGTCATTCTCAAAACCTCTCTCTGTGTTGCCCCCACTGCCTGGTACAAAGGCAATCTGAACTGAGAGGCTGGCTCCGCTTCAGAGCAGCATCCACTTAACTCCAGAGAGACGAGAAAGGGCAGATCCTCTGGGGAATCAGTCAACAGCGGATACTTTTAGCACATGAAGCATTCCTTTCCCGAGGGAGTCCAAGTGCAACAATCTCATGATAAGCTCGAGTTTTTCCAGAGTGAGAGATAGAAAGTTTTGGGGACTTTTTTTTTTTTTTTTTTTTTTAATGTGCACAAGTTTGGAATCCTCTGCTGCAAACAGAGCTGCTTTCCAAGTCCTCGTACTCCATTCTGTCACATGACACTGGGGCTTAACAATTGCATAACCAGAAACGTCACCCCTTGAAGTGTTTGCTGAATTCAGGTACTAAGACAGCCAGGAATGGTTCAAAGAAATCATATGTGTTTAGAGCTGGAGGGGGCTTCCAAGGCCATCTAGGCTGACTGCACCCGTTTTACAGACAGGAAAACTGAGATCCAAAGAAGGAAAATCACGTGCCCAAGTCCTGAGCAGAGCCAGGACTGGAACCTGGACTTCTGCACCTCAGGCTCTTTCCCAGAAAAAAGAGGGATGACCAGAGCACATCTGCAGCCTAAACTCTCTCCCTGAACACTCCCATGAGGCCTTGGAGTGGTATGGCTAAGTCGTGGACTCCAGACCCACACATAGTGGCTCTGCCATCGCCTAGCTGTGGGACTTTGGACAAGTTACTTCACCTCTCAGTTTCCTCATCTGTAAAATGGGGATGATAACAGGGCCTGCCTCCTAGGATTATGATGATGGTGAAATGAGTTAATATTTTCAAATTCCTTAGAACAGCACCTACGCATAGTGAGTGCCATCTAAGCACTCATTAAACAAAAATAAAAACAGGAGGAATATGGACTATAATAGAGAGGGCAGTGGCCTAGGTGCCAAGGGACCAGGGTTCTGATCTGGTTCTGCTTGGATGTGTGACCTAGAGCAAGTTTTTCCCCTCTCTGGGCTCTGCTCCTGCTCTGAAGCCGTGGGAGGGGTGGACACCTGCTGGCCGGCTAGGAGTCTCTCATTGTCTGCATATCTTTGGCCTCTCCCTGTGCTGTGATTTCAGAGCATGGGCCAACGGAGGGTGAAACTAGAACTGGAATGTTTGTGCTCTCCAAAAGAAGGGAGGCCCTCTTGGCATTTTCAAAGCTCACATACTGTCTTGCAAATCAGGTAACAGAGCTGATCTTAATGAAGGGGCCGATTGTGTGGCTGGGACAGAAACTCACTGGCCTCCATTATCTCCTATCCTCTCTCTGGTTTCTCTTCTCTTTTCTTTGAACTGAGAGAGAAAGGGGTCTTTGAAAATGCCAACTGGGAAACCACAGTGGTGTGAGAATCTCAGGTCTCAGATGGCCCATGCCTGCTCCCACGCCCCTGTGCTCAATTACTTTTCTCCTGCCAGAGCGGGAGGTGCACACACTCTGGAGCCTGCTTGAAATCTGAGTCTCCATGCCTGCCAGGGTCCTGCGACCCTCAGCAAGCCGAGCCCCAGGTGCCCTGTCCTTCCAGTAGCACAAGTGGAGTGTCCCTTCCCTGCTAATCACCTGGGCAGGAGAGCTGGCTGTGTGAGAGCTGCAGGGCCCTGGGTATTTGCTGCTGAGGTTGGATGCTCTGATATGTGGGGTGGCAGACCTGCGGGAGCTCTTTGCCAGTTTGGGGATGAAACGGAATGCAGTTGCTGATGGATGCACTCTGGGTTCTGAGAGGCCTCCTCCATCTGTCCCCCTCCACTCCCAGGTCTGTCGCTTGGCTCTGACTCTTGTCATCACCTGCCTTATTTGCAGCCACAGCCTGACCTAACCTCATCTCCATGCAGCAGCTCAGGGCAACTCAAACAGCCCAAAAGGCCTGCAGGGCCCTCAGGTGCACTTCTCCCTGGGAATGGCAAAGATTCCCCTGCGGGAGCACCTCCCACCTCTCACCCATCTCCCTGACACCCCTCCAGTCCATTTGTCCCCAGCATCAGCTCCCAAAACCAATGAACCTTCTGAGTCTCTGACCCTTAAGGGCTCCCTAAACCCACTGAGCAAAGTCTAAACCCTTCAGTCGGCCTTGCCACCTCCTCTTCCCCTGCATTATCTATCCCAACCCCCGTTTCTAGTCGCATCTGACCCTCCACAGAAACCACACTAAGATTCCCATCCCCAATTCCTTCCCTGCACAACACTCTCCTTGCAGCCTTTCTCAAGGCCCTCACTCGGCATGGAATTAGAAAAATCCAGGGCTCCGTTCCAGTATCACCTGCTCTGTGATGCCTCGCACCAGTAAGAGTTAATCTCCTGGCACAGCTTCCTATCTGCTCCATGTCGAGCCCAGTGTATTATGCCTGTGTCCCCACCAGCCTGTGCTCCTGAAAGGCAGAGTCCCAGCCAGGCTCCCCTGTTGGTGCCCAGCACAGTGCCTGGTGCTTGGCAGGTAACCGAGGCACATTTATTGAGTTAACTGGAAGTGGCTACATGCCTCTTTTGTTCTCCCTTTATAAAGTTGTTTGTTCTTGGAATTCTGTGTGACAGTGATCTAGGATAGAATTAGAACAGAATAATTTTACAGCTTGATTTTTTCTTGCCTACATGGCTTGTTTTTACTGAAACACAGGCTAATGGGGAGAGATGATGCGGGGGAAGAAAGAAATGCAAGGCTCTTTCCACCAATGCTGACTTTTGATCAACTTGAGCAGCCTCATCAGCAAACCATCTTCTCGTGGCAGGCAGGGGAAGGTCGCAAATATCAGGAAGAGGAGGACACACTGTTGGAGGGATGTGTAATTCTATAGGGCCTGGGACCCAAGAGCCCTAGGCAAGGATTCTGAGTTATCTGGAATGAAGCCACTTAATCACACCTGGGTATAAGACCAGATTATAAGTCAGGTTAGCTTAACCCTGAAAATGACCAACCAATTCTGTTATTCCATGGCTGGGGACTTTGAGGTCTAGGAAGGATGGTAGCTTGGTCCAAGGTCACATGGAGTGGAAGAGACAGGGCTGGGATTGGAAGCGAAACACCTAACTTCTAGTCCTGCATTTTTCCATCTGAACTGTGCTCCCTGGATGTTAGCAGTGACCATCTGTGGGTGAGTGAGACTGAAGTGTTGTTTTCTTTATGGATCACTATTAAACCAGAGTTGAGCAATGGCTGGTTTAAACAAAGGGTGTGATACATTCCATTTTTAATTTAAAATATATAACATGGAGCATTTACTCAGTTCAGTACCTTTCATTATCTACCTTCTCTGTGCTGGTCATTGACCTGGGTGCCTGGGATATAGCTGTAGGATAAAGACCCCTGTCTAGGAGGCCACCTACAAACCCCTCTATGTCCATGCTCACAGTTCTAGTGTGACTTGCTAAACCACATACACAACCAAAGAGACTTCTGACTCTTGATACTGTGTATCCTGACTGCAGGGATGAATTCTAAGCACTTCTAAATCTGCCAACTATAAAATGCAATGATACAACATCAAACGTTAAATGAGAAGGATTCTTCTGGGCCTTTATTTCTCAGCTCATTCATTCCATGACACATGTTCTCCACCATCCTGAAGCTGCTGGCTTGATACAATGGGGTAATGGCCTTTTGAAGACTCAGTTACAGTGCCAGCTAGGTGGCCACACCTTACAGGCTGGGGCAACATTCTGCAGAAGGCTGTATATGCTCTGAATCAGTGGGCAATTGCTGATGCCATTTCTCCCATAGCTAGCATTCATGGGTCAGGGAGTCAAGGTTGGAAATAGGAGTGGCACCACTCACCATTACTCCTAGTGACCCACTAGCAAAACTTTTGTTCAGGCCACTTTGGGCTCCTCATGACTCTGAATCAATGAGCAGAGAAGGGAGTTACTGGGCTGGCTGGGGTGACAGATACTGACTACCAAGGAGAAATTGGATAGCTATTGCACAAAGGAGGTAAGAAAGTATATGTCTGGATACAGGAGAGCCTTTAGGGCATTTTTTAGTATTACCATGCCCTGTGATTAAGGTCAATAGAAAAACTACAACAAACTAACCCAGGCAGGACTACTAATGGCCTAGGCCTTTCAAAAATGAAAGCTTAGGTCACCCCATCGGGTAAAGAACCACAATCAGCTGAGGTGCTTGCTAAAGACAAAGAATGGGTAATGAAACAGGGTAGTTATAAATACCAGCTACAACTACCTGAGTAGTTATAGAAATGAAGACTGTAGTTGTCATGAGTACTTCCTCCTTATTTTATGAATACTTGTATTGTGTGTGTGAGTGTGTGTAGCAAATATCTTTGCTTTTTCCCTCTTTTATTCCCTTATCATGTAACACAAGATTGTTTGATACCGACTTTACTGTTATTGATTGTATTGGCTTTGTATAATAGGATTTAAGTATTGTTAATTTTACATTATAATATTTAAGTTACAGGACAGCAAGGAGAAGAATAAACATCACTCATGGACTTTACCTCCTTTTCTGGGGAAGGTGATAGTGTGTTTTCCATTGTACCCAGGATAGTTGTATCACGTTAGGCAAAATTATGACATCGTTACTGTCTTTATTTGGAAATTAAGTATGGTTTAAAGAGATGTATATGTGTGCCAAGTTGACAAGGGGTAGACTATGATGGTTAATTTTGGGTGCCAACTTGACTTGGCCATGGGATGCTCAGACATTTGGTCAAACATTATTCTGGGTGTGTCTGTGAGGGTGTTTCTGGATGAGACTAATATTTGAATCAGTAGACTGAGTAACACAGATTGTTCCCCCTGATATGGCGGCAGGGGGGCATCCAATCAGTTGAAGACGTGAGTAGGGAAAAAAAGCTGACCCTCCTCCAAGTAGGTGGGAATTTCCTCCTGCCTGACTGCCTTGAGCTGGGACATTGGCTTTTTTCTGCCTTAGGATTCAAACTAAAACATCTTTTCCCAGACCCAACTCTTCCTGGGCCTTTGATGCTGCTGGTTATTTGTATTTGTATTCGAACTGTACCATTGGCTTTCCTGGGTCTCCACCTTAGCAACTGCAGATCTTGCCAGTTTCTATAGCCTTGTGAGCTAACGCCTTATAACAAATCTTTCTCTCCCCTTCTCTCTCTGTCTCTACACACCCACACACACACACACACACACACCCTATTGGTTCTCTCTTTCTCTTGAGAACCCTAATACAACACATTAAAAGAAAAATCTGCAAAGGCAAAGTTATTCTAATGTCATTGCCATGGAAGGAAAAAGGAAGTGGTGGCTGTAGGAAGCATCCATCTGTCCCTCCCCAGGTCCCCTCGCTAGTGACAATGTGCTTCCCTTTAGCACCTACTCACATCAGGGTCCAGCTCATCCAGCTCATTTTCCAGGGTCCTGAGCTCTTCCTCTGTTAGAGCTCCAAGGATTTCATCTTCATCCAGGTCACGGTATTTCTCTAGTTCTCGTCTGTACGACATCGTGGAAGAACTTGTCTGTGTCTCCTGAGTTTCTCTGCTGATTAATACCTATCAGAAAGACAAGAATCTTAAAAAGACCCATCTCAGATTTGCTCTCTCAGAGCAAATGGAGGCTCGGCTCGTCATTCACACAGTGGCCTGGGTACATTTTATGAATCGCCAGGATAATCATTACTATGGTGGAATACTACACTAAGTTTGGCTAATTCTCTAATAAAACTGTGCAAGGTAAAGTCCTGAGAGCATGTAAGTTAATGAATTGTAATTGGTTATAATTGGCATGGACATTAATTACAAGTAAATGGGCAATTATAAATGGCTTATGAGTGCCTGAAAACAATGTTATTCTTCGAGGAGTTCAAATACTTTTCTGTATAACTCTCCACCCTTCACCCTACACCCCAGAGGGAATCATGAATGTTGGAAACTCTGCCAAAACTGAGTTTAAAAGGGGCAGGGGAGTATCGGTGGTTAATTGAGCACCTACTGCATACAGGCGCCTCACCTACACCATCTCATTCAATCCTTACAAAAAGTAGTTTATAGAAATAGCTAACTTTTACTACTGCATATCAAGCTGTGTGTTAAGTACTTCACAAGGACTTTCTCATTTAACCTGTGAGGTAGGTATTTACTGTTCTCCCCATTTTATAGAGAAGGACTTAGAGAGATTAAGTGACTTACCCAAACAACACTACTAGGAAGCAGCAGATCCACATTTAAACTCAGGTCTGCTGGCTATAGACCTTCTCTGTGGAGTCACCCAATGGCATGGCCAGGGGATTGCCTAGTCCAGAGCCCCCATTTCCCCCCACAGGGAGCCGGTTCAGAGGGAAGAATTGGTTTGCCAGCAGGACCCTGGGGACCAGGGTTCACCTCTGCTGCTTCCCAGACTGCTGTCTCTTGCTGGAGAAGCCTACTGTTCATTTCCCATTTCACAGATGACACCCAGCACCTGTGTTTGGACCCTGTCTCTGCTACTTCCCATAACCATGACATTTTCAGACCTGTTAACTCATCTGAGCCTCTCCACACACCCTTTATTTCCCCCCTTTTTTATACCTTGAAGATCTTCTTGGATACTAATGGGTCTTTTAATTAAAACATTTTTATTAGTGAAAAAACTAAGGGATGGCCTAGGGCTTGACTCAGGACCCCTGACGTCAGTCCGAGGGTGCTCTCTACTCCACCACACTGCCTCCGCTGAGCTAGGAGGGACGGCAGGACCTCGAGCTCTATTGTCCTCCAGCTTGGCTAAATGTAGTACTGTGCATAGAATCAGTGTGATGAGTTATATTGTGTCTCCTAAAAACTCATATATAAGGCTGGGTGTGGTGGCTCATGCCTGTAATCTTAGCACTTTGGGAGGCTGAGGTGAGAGGACTGCTTGAGCCCAGGAGTTTGGGACCAGCCTGGGGAACACAGTGAGATACCGCCTCTACAAAAAATACAAAAATTAGCTGGGTGTGGTGGTGCAGCGCCTATAGTCCCAGCTACTCAGAAGGCTGAGGTGGGAGGATCGCTTTAGCCCAGGAGGTCGAGGCTGCAGTGAGCCATGTTCCCGCCACTGCATTCCAGCCTGGGTGACGGAGTGAGATCCAGTCTCAAAGAAGTAAATAAATAAATAAAATACAAATAAAAGTTCATATGTTGAAGTTCTAACCCCCAGTATCTCAGTAACCTAGTATCACATTGCAAGTTAGAATGTGACCTTACCTGGAAATATGGTCATTGCAGATGTAAGTAGTTAAGTTTGGACAAGGTCTTACTGGATAGAATGGGCCCCTAATCCAATCTATTTTACCTGGGATCCTTATAAACGGGAAATTTGGACACAGATATAGCACACTAAGAGAATATCATGTGACGATAAAGGCAGAGATTGGGGTGATGCTACTACAAGCCAAGGAAAGCCAAAGATTGCCAGCAAGCCACCAGAAGGCAGCCCCAGAAGGAAACCACCCTGTGGACACCTTGATCTCAGACTTCTAGCCTCCAACACTGTATGACAGTAAGTTTCTGTTATTTAAGCCACCCTGTGTGTGGAACTGTGTTACAGCAGCCCAGGCAAACTTATGTAACAGATATGACCTTCTTCACAGCAATGTACATATTTAGACCTCCATGCAAGCCAACTAACCAACCCACCCATGGCTCATCTGTGAAATGATGATGGAATTTTCTAGAGTACAGAAAAATGAAAACTAGGAAAGGACAGTCAACCAATCGATCCAAAAGCTGGGAATAGTTGTTAATTAAAAATAATTAAAGTCATCTAAAATAAATGAAAACCAAAGTTCACTAAGCTAACAGAAAAAGTCTCTGTCTCAGAAAGCAGAGAGCACATTTTATCAGTGTAAGCCTGTGCATGTGTGGGCCTATTTGCAGGAGAAATCCAAGTATATGACAGCTGGCTTGATAAGAAGGACTTGCTTCCCAAATACAGAAACCCCAGTGCCATCCTTTTCTCTAAGAATGGCTCAGCTTGGCCTAACGTCCTCCTTTGACCAGGCCCCAAGAATGCAATGCTCAGACCATAAATGGCCCCCCATCACTTGATCCATTTCTATTACTTCCAAAGAAAGCACAACCAGCTGACAGTGCTCTGGTTATCGATGAAAAAACCTTCCTGAAGGCCCTCAGAAAACAGCCTAATTTGGCTTTTCCTAAGTGAAGCCAGGATGAGGAGAGGATCCATGATCTCTGTGCTGAGGCCAAGAGGGACTCCAGTGAAGGGCTTGGAGTCTTCCAGAACCAACTCACAGAGATGTCCAGAACTGCCTTAAAACTAGCATCTCTTAGAGGGGCTGCAAACACAAGCTTTTGGTGCTTAAACGGGTTTTGGGTTATATGAAGTTCCCTAGGACTCTGGACTGCAGGACTTCTCAAAAATGTTGGTATGTGGGTATACAATGGAGTCTCCAAGAGGAATAGGTTGCAAGCAGAATTCCCCCAGTCTTTTTTATCATAAAAGCACGTCTCTGAGAAACTGCACCCAGAAATGGAATCTCACAAAACCAAGTTTGGAAAACACACTTTTTGCCTCACCTCTGAGTCACATCAGAACCATACAAGAAGGGACACAAGGACAGGAGCAGCTGGGACACACTTCTGGGGAACATCAGACAGGCTGGGAACCCTGGGCGCTTCTCATACTTGTTACCTCTTCCAGCTGCCTCATTTTCTAGATGCTTTATAGTAAAAGCCTTAGAAAAAGAGTCATGGACAGACCCTGGAGAATGGACCAGCCAGGCCGATGGAGCAGGAGAGAAAGAAATCCTTTATCAAAGCCAGCTTGGGGAAAAGGGGCTGGGAAAAGAGCCAGAAAGGAAAGGAGGTGGCAACTATGAGGACTGCTGAAGGAGGGATATGTGGTGGGGCATTAGGCCTCTCCTAGAGATCCCACTCCGAGGGGTGCAAATCATGAAATTTCCTCAAGAAGTCTCCTCTTACTGCACCCAGGAAAGTTAATGCACCATGTACACACCCCAAGGTGCTGTTGATTTCTAAAATCGTATTTCACAGGATTTAAAAAGCCCTTTCTAATGTCAACAGTCCTGTGAATATTATGGAGCGATGAGGCACAACATGAAATAAACTGAGAAGAACCAAAAACTCTAAGGTAAACTATGAAGCTGTCAGTTTCAAGCCACACTCATCGAGTTGGCTCACTAGGATGGTTGCTACGAAGCAGGATTCTCCTCCTGTGGTTGAGGAAATGGGAGTACTGGAGGTAGGGAAGAGACAGGGTGGGAGGGAGGCGAAAACAGTGTGTTCAGAGAGCCCACAGCAAGCTCCGTCTTAAAATATGGCTTGGAAGAGATTGTATTTTACAGCTGCTAATAAAAGGCCTCCATTTCCTAAGAGAAGAGGTGTCAGGGATAGAGCTTCATAGGACTTGTGGTTCATAGGACTTGCGGTTGGAGTGTTAATTGTGACAGTGATTCCCTGGGTGACCCCTGCTAAGTTCCTTCCCTCATCTGGGCCTCTATTTGCTCCTCTGAAAACTGAAAGCATTGACTGACCTGGCTGGTTTTTAAACTATGCCAACAGGAGATCTCAGGCTCTGAGAAAGTGCCTCCAGGGCCCCGCAAAGGGTTAGGGATAAGTGAGGGGGACTCACTTCTGATTTTACCTGATGTATTTATTTGAGTTCCATATAAAATTTCACTTGAAGAAAGGATTCTGTGGCTCAAATAAAAAGTGGAAAATCCCTGGACTGGGTTTCTTGGTCTGCGTAGTGAGAGGCTAACCGTACTCGCCCCCGTAGGGTATCGTGAGGATCATGGGGCAGCAAGCAGATGAGGCTGTAGCCTGGGGTTGACTGGTGCAGTCAACTGGCTTCACAGATATTAGCCATTATTATGAGGCTGTCGCTGCTGGAGTCTCTACCTTCTTTCCCTGAGCCATGCTGTTGTCAGGCTCTGAGGTCCCTCAGGATAGGACCCGTGTTCTATGTGTCTTCGTGTTCCCAGTGCCTCGCCCTGGGTCTGGCCCAGCAGTGTCACCTGAGGAACGGGCAATGAGCACCTCTGGGTCCTGGTCTAGGGTACTTGGAACCCTGGGCAAATCCCTTATCTTCTCAGAAGCTCTATTTTCCCATCTTTACCACGGAAAGATTGGACCAGATCTGAAGGGACTGAAAGTCTGAGAGGGGAGGGATGGGCAGGAAGAGGGTGATGAAGCCGCTGGGGCTCCCAGCATGGCCCACGTGCAGCAGCTCCTGGTGACCCTGAGCAAGAGTTAGTGACAGCAATAAAAGGACAGGTAAATATATTTAAAACACCATTGCAAACTCAAGTCTTCCGAATCTGGTGTCTATTTTACACTTACAGCATATCCGGCCACTCCGCTTCTCTGTGGCAGAAGCCTTAAGCCTCCGTTAAATATGAAAAAATAGAATTTACAAGCTGTGCCAGGAAGTAGCACTCGGCAGGTTGGACAGTAAAAATGAGGGAGTCAAAGGCTGAGGCCATCCATCAGGAAAGCCTCAGAAATGAAAGCTCCGAGAAGGAGCAGCTCCTGGAGTACACGAGGCTCTTTTAAATCTTTCACGGGCAGCCGGTCCAGTCACTTCTGCTAATGGCTTCTCCAGCATTGCCCGCCCATGTGGGAACACTCCGGAGGAGGCACTTATGCGGCATCATCTTGATTTATGGACTGCACTTCCTTGAGCTCAGGAAGAGCTGAGTCACAAGTTCAAATAAATATTTTCCAGTTATACTGACTTGTTATTTCAGCCACAGTGAACATCTTGAGGATGGGAAGGCAAGGTTGACTTAGAAAGTCCATCCTTTATGCCCCAAATATTTGTGGATTTGTCCCTCTCTTCCAGAAGACACTTTGGCCAAAGGGATTTTATGTCGGTTTCCCTCGTCACTAAATTCTGTATCCCAAGACAATGCCATCTACCTCCCTCTCCAGAATCTCTCTTCCCTCGGCTTCAGAGATGCAAGAGCACCTGCAATGTCCCCTGTCCCTCCTGAGAGAGCTGTCTCCCCGCTACTCCCCTGCACTCTTTAAGAGGCACCTCTCAGGGCAGCCATGCTTCATATCATGGGTCACCCCTCCACTCTCAGATGACTGGGCAGAGGGGTGCCTGGCTCAAGTGTAGCCAATTGATTGGAAGGCCAGTGACAAGGTCCCAAGGTGGCCCAAGACAAAGAAAAAACCAAAAACCAAAAAGAGGAGTTGGGTAAAAGAGGAGTTCTTAGCTCATTCATTTCTTAGCATTTGTATGTTTCCTGCGGATGCCCTCATCAAAGCCCCACAAACCGAGTGACAGAAACAACAGAAGTGTGTTGGCTCTCAGTTCTGGAGGTGGAAGTCAGAAATCAAGGGTCAGCAGGGCTGGCTCACTCTGAAGACGAATCTGTTCCCAGCTGCTCTGCTGGCCTCAGGTGTTCCTTGGCCGGCAGAGGTTCCTTTCCCTGTTTTTTTTCCTTGCAGTGTCTACCCCCTGCACGTGTCTGGGTCCAAATTTCCCCTTTTTCTGAGGACAGCAGTCATATTGGATTAGGGCTTCCCTAAGGACCTTATCACATTCACAGGACACATTCACAGGTGCAGCTTTTTTGGGGACACAATCCAACCCATAATAGCATGGAACTGGGACAGGAGGAGAAGAAGGGGCAGGTGTTGGGGCAGCTGTGGTGAAGAGAAGCTGGGGGGCCCATGGCAGATGTGTGGAAGCTGAGGCGATGGGGATGAGACTGGGCAAGGGAACCGAGTCCTGAGGGAGAGCTTGTGCTGCCCACAAGTGACGGAGCACACAGGACCCACCAGTGCCCAGGCCCCCCTCCCTCAGTCCTGGATGGTACAGCTCAGCCTGTTTCCCACGAGCCCCCTGTCCTCCCACGAGACTGTCCAGGCCCACTCATCTGGCTACGCCCACTCACTGTCCTAAGGGACCTTAATGAGCTCCCACTCTATGCAGCGAAACTCTCCTGGTTTCCCTGCTTCCTTTCTGAATCCTCCCAGGTCTCCTTGATGACGCACCACTCTTGGCCCACCTGTTTCTCTGGGCTCTGCCCTCTTCTCATGTTCTCCCTGGCTGGTTCTCATCTTCTCCCATGTGGGGCCTGCTACCTGCGATAAGCCAAGGACACTCAGATGGTGTCTGTCCAGCCCAGGCCTCTTCCTGAGCCCCTGCTCCCCGCTGGGTACCTCCCCCTAGAGTCCTCAGGCCCCACATTCCCAACCCTGCGTGCGTGTCCAGCTTCGGCACCACCGCCCTCCCCTGGCCTGGTTTGCAGCTCCTCTTCTGCCTGTCAGTCACCCAGGCCAGACCCTCAGGGTCAGCATAGACTCCACCCCCCACTCCCTAGCTCAGGGCCAGCCCACACTTGACAAGGCTCTTTCTCTTTTTTTAAACTTTTTTTTTTTTTTTTTTTTTGCTCTGTCACCCAGGCTGGAGTGTAGTAATGTAATCATAGCTCATTGTAGCCTCCAACTCTCAGGCTCAAGCAATCCTCCCTCCTCAGCCTCTCGAGTAGCTGGGACTACAGGTGTGCATCACCATACCCAGCTAATTAAAAAAAATTTTTGTAGAGATGAGATCTTGCTATGTTGCCCAGGCTAGCCTTGAACTCCTGGCCTCAAGCAATCCTCCTGTTTCAGCCTCCCAAAGTGCTGGGATTATACGTGTGAGCCACCATGCCCGGCCTCTCCCCCCTACCCCCACAGGCCCACTACCTTTTTGTTGTTATAGTTGCTTTTCAAATTGTGGTAAAATACACATAACATAAAATTTACCATTTTAACCATTTTTAGTCACACAGTTCTGTGGCATTAAGTACATTCCTGTTGTGCAACCGTCACTACTATCCATCTCCAGAACTTTTTCATTTTCTCAAACTAAAAACTCTGTCCCTATTAAACACTAACTCCCCTTTCTCTCCTCCCCCAGCCCCTGGCAACCTCATTCTCCTTTCTGTCTTTGTGAATTGGATTACTCCAGGGGCCACCGATGACTGGAGTCATGCTGTGTTGTCTCTTTGTGACTGGAATCCTGTCTCTTTAACATCCTTGGATCTGTCCCTCCTCTCCCTTCTCACGGCACTGCCTCTTATGATCTCGGTGAGTGCAGCAGTCTCCAAACTAGTCCCCTGCCTCAGTTCTCTCTCCTTCCTATCCTCACTCAACTCAGCCTCCAAATGATCTTGGAGAAAATCAGTCCTCATGCCACTCCCAAGCTGAAAACTCCAACTGCTTCCCAAGCTCCAACTGCTTCCCATAGATGGATAGAGAGCATGTCTTTAAAGCGCACCCCTCCACACAGGCTCCTGGCACCCCTGGTTGGGATACTGCCCCCCTCTGCTCCCACACCTCTGTGGGAAGCTCTAAGGAAGCAGCGCTGCCCCTGCCTAGCGGAGGAGACTAGGACTTCCCACATCTCTCTGTGTCCCCAGGCTGAGCCAGGGAAGATCACATCTGACATCTGTACATCTCAGCTCCCAGCCCCTGCCTGGCTCAGAGTGAAGGTGAAGTTACTGCAGATTGAACTGAATTGTCAGTCAGGGATACAGACCCCCGGGCGAGGGTGGAAAACTGAATCCTATCTCAGGCCAGTGACCGGCAGGGGAAGAAAGTCAACCAGCAATCGATTGGGTGGGCAGGGGTAGGGTAAGGTGTGGAAGGAGTAGACAAAAAGTAATGGAAGTTTGAGGGGACTTGGCTTCCTTAGTTTTTAAGGCTGAGATCAGGGTCATAAAAGGTGGTGCAATAATTATGCCAATAACCACTCCTCCGATGTGCAGAGACCTTTGCAGCTCATAAAAATATAACTACTTTTATGCTTGCAGTTTCATGTCCCCGGGGGCGTGTTGTCACCTGTGATGGGTTCCAGATAGAAGAGAGCAGAGGAGAAACAGGGAGAGGGAGAGAGCTGAACTGAGAGGACTGAGCTCTCTCAGTCACCAATGTCTTGATTCCAAACCATCCCGCTTCCCCTAAGGATGCCCTGTGTAAAATAGCCTCAGCTTCTCACCCTGCCTTGCTGAAAGATCCACCCAGGCAGGACTGGCTACATAATTTGCTGGGTCCAGTGCAAAGTAAAACAGTGGGACCCTTTGCTCAAAAGGCAAGAAAAAAGTGCCATTAAAGGTACCAAAATAGGCTGAGTGTGGTGGCTCATGCCTGTAATCCCAGCATTTTGGGAGGCTGAGGTGGATGGATTGCTTGAGCTCAGGAGTTCGAGAATAGCCTGGGAAACATGGCAAAATCCTGTCTCTAAAAAAGATAGAAAAATTAGCTAGGCATGGTGGTGCGTGCCTGTAGTCCCAGCTACTTGGGAGGCTGAGGTGGGAGGATTGCTTGAGCCTGGGAGGCAGGAGTTGCAGTGAGCCAAGATCATGCCATTGTACTCCAGCCTGGATAACAGCGTGAGACCCTGTCTCAAAACAAAAACAAAAAAAAGTATCAAAATATAAAGCTCTTCGTTTCTCCCATGGTCTCTCTCTTGATCTGGCATGGTGGTTTTTTTATTTTTCATTTTTGTTTTAGTTTACAAACTTGGTAGAGACAGGGTCTCGCTATGTTGACCAGGTTGGTTTCAAACTCCTGGGTTCAGGCAATCCTCTTGCCTCAGCCTCCCAAAGTGCTGGGATTACAGGTGTGAACCACCATGCCCAGACTGTCATGGTGTTTTTTCATTTATTATTAATACCGTGATCCACATAGTTGTCCGTGTACTGCACGAGAAGCCCACTGGCTGCCAATTTCTTTCTCTTATCACACCCAGGACCGACACATCCTGCCCTAGGGGAGGGCCAGGAAGTCATGTCAGGCATTTCCCCTTCCCACAGGCCACTGGCCCAACACAATCTTCTTGTCTGCCCCTGATCCAGGTAGCGAGTGTCCTGGTCCTGGCCGCTGCCGCAACGCAATCCTTTCGTCCACTTCTAATTCGGATTACCTAATGTCCTGGCACAGCAGCTGCAATATCATGGGCAATTCCCAAGGGTATTACAACCCCTGTGCCAGGACATTAGGTACCTGGATGAGCAGTAGATGAAAGGCCCTGCAGAGTTTTGAGCTGAATACACCAGGGGGCCTCACTGGCAGCCCAGCAGGAGTGGGAAGGGGGAACGAGAGGGTGCGAGGGGCAAGGGAGCTCTAGTCCAAGGACCCATCCCCAGGAAGCAGTGAGGCAACAAGAGGTGGGATCTCATGCAAGCTGAGGTTCTGAGCCCTGGCACATACTCCATTGGAACTTCACTTAAAAATATAAATTCAAAGATAAAATTATTAAGAATTTCAGCCGGGTGCGGTGATTCACGCCTGTAATCTCAACACTTTAGGAGGCCAAGGCAGACAGCTCACTTGAGGTCAAGAGTTTAAGACTAGCCTGGCCAACATGGTGAAACCCTGTCTCTACTAAAAATACAAAAAGAAAAAAAAAAAAAAAAAAAAGAAAACACACACACGCAAAAAAAAAAAAAAAAAAACCCACACGCAAAAAAAAAAAAAAAAAAACCCCAAAAATTAGCCAGGTGTGGTGGCGGGCACCTGTAATCCAAGCTACTCGGGAGGCTGAGGCAGGAGAATCACTTGAACCTGGGAGATAGAGGTTGCTGTGAGCTGAGATCGTGCTGCTGTGCTCCAGCCTGGACACAGGCTGTAATAAAACTGTAGTGCCAAAGTAAGGGCAATGACAGTCTTGCTGGGCTTTGTGCTAGAGCTCAACTCTGGGCCACACTCTTTTGTGGGGGGTGGGTGGTAATTATCTTTTTTAAACAAGACACTGGCTATATACAGTCAAGTGTGCAAGGCTTAAGTATACAACTCATGTAATTTTCCCACATTTATATACCTATGTAGACACTCAAATGAAGATACTAAACATCTCCAGCCCCCAAGAAAACTTCCTTAAACTCCCTCCTAGTCAATCTCCCTCAAAAGTAACTATTTATAATATATATAAAATAATATATTTATAGTACTATTCTGACCTTTAAGACTGTAGATTAGTTTTGGCTTTTTGAACATTGTATGGAAACATACAGTGGATGTGTTTTTTGGGCGTTTTTTTTTGCATCTGGTTTCTTTCATTCAACATTGTATCTGTGAGATTCACCTGTGCTATTGCGTGTAGTAACAGTTTGTTCTTTCTCATTGATGTGTAGTATTCCATTATCTGAAATATACCATAATTTATTTATTTACTGTACTTTTAATGGTCATTTAGGTTATTTCCAGTATTTGGTAATTATAAACAGTGCTATGAATATGTCTTTTGGGAGAAATAAGCACTTCCTTCTTTTGAGTGTGTACCCAGGAGTGGAATTGCTAGGTCATAGAGTGGGCATACGTTTAGTTTCAGTAGATGTTGTCAGTTTTCCAAAGTAATTTTACAATTTTACATTTCTACCAACAATGTATGAGAGTTCCAGCTGCTCCACAACCTTGTCAACACTTGGTACTGTCAGCACCTTCCTGTTAGCCATTCTGGTGGGCAGGTAGTGGGAACTCATTGTGCATTTCCCTGATGACTAATGATGCTGAGCATGTTTCATATGCCTTCTGGACATGTGGATGACCTCTGCTGTGAATTAGGCCTTCTCTCTTGAGTGGTGCTGAGTCCAGAGAAGGTGAACAAGGTGTCATATGAAGAACAGTTGAAGGACCAGGAGGAACATGGTCACACTCTCCAAACCTCTACTGGGCTCACCTGGGGAAGAGGGAACAGAAGAGGTCTGTGGCTCCCCAGAGGGCAGAAGACATAGATTTATTGAAATTACCAGGAGGTAGATTTCTGATAAGCACAAGGAACTTTCTAACAATAAAAACTGCCCAAGGGCCAGCTGGGCACAGTGACTCACACTGGTAATCCCAGCACTTTGGGAGGCAGAGGCAGGCAGATCGCTTGAGGCCAGGAGTTTGAAACCAGCCTGGGCAACATAGTGAGACCTTGTCTCTACAAACAATTTAAAAATTAGCTAGGTGGGATGGTGCACTCCTGTAGTCCCAGCTGCTCAGGAGGCTGAAGTGGGAGGATTGCTTGAGCCCAGGAGGAAGAGGCTGCAGTGAGTCCTGTTTGCACCACTGCACTCCAGCCTGGGTGACAAAGTGAGACTTAAAAAACAAACAAACAAGAAAACAAACAAAAACTGCCCAAGGGTACACTGGGCTAAGCCGGGAAGTAGTGAGCACCTGTCTCTATAGGCTGTGAGCAGCGATGGCAGAGCCCTGGATGAGGTCCTCCAGAGAGGGTTGATGTCTTGATTGATGGTGGTTGTTGGGGAGTTGACAATACAGGATTTAAGGCCCTTTAAGGCCTAGTTCTATTATGACAGATGTGTGTGGAGCCCCTGAATGGAGGAGGATGGGGACTTAGAGACCAGCTATTGTTAACAGACTTGTTTTCTGGCTCATTTGCAGTTATTTTCACTGGCTGATTTCATTCTCTTAGTCATTTGGGAAAGTACCTTCTAAAAAAACAAACACACTAAACATAGTGTTTGACTCCATCACTTTCTGCAGTTGCTATGAGCTTCATCCCAGAACACAATGAGCCATGCTCGATGCTCTAAACGTCAAAGTTGTCAAGTGGTTTAAATTGGAAAAGCCTGTGCGTGTGCGTGTGTGCGCGCAGGTGCATGTTTTCATTTTGCATCTCTTGGGGTCATCACGATGTCTGAGTCACCACAGCAATCATTTGTAAGCAACAGCGTTCCAGGAAAAGAGTCTGAAGACATCTCCCTGTCTCAGCTGGCCTGCCCACCTGCCCTCAAACCATGCTGCACTCCACTCCTCCCACGTCTCTGCAACTTTTCTGGTTCAGGCCACACTTAGCTCTCCCCACGCTCTGCCCCTTCCATTTCATTTTCCTCCACACCAGCAGAAGAGAGTTCTAGGAAGCCAACGATTGTAATACAAACGAGAGGCTATCAGAGTTCTTTGGGAGTTATTGCATTATCTTCGGGCACCCCTACTCCCACAAGAGTAAAAGCTACTTGAGGACAAATATCTCTGTCTCCCATGGTCCTTCACAAAGCCCTGCACCTGTCCAGTGCTGAAGACATATTCATTGAATGAATGAATGAATAAATGCCTAGCATTATTATTAGCTTTGATAGCCATAAGTCAAAAGCACTGGTAGAATAAAAGCTAACCTGTAGGCCGGGCGTGGTGGCTCACGCCTGTAATCCCAGCACTTTGGGAGGCTGAGGTGGGCGGATCCCCTGAGGTCAGGAGTTCGAGACCAGCCTGGCCAACATGGTGAAACCCCGTCTCTACTAAAAATACAAAAATTAGCCGGGCGTGGTGGTGGGCACCTGTAATTCCAGCTACTCAGGAGGCTGAGGCAAAAGAATTGCTTGAACCTAGGCAATGGAGGTTGCAGTGAGCCGAGATTGTGTCACTGCACTCTTGCCTGGGCAACAGAGTGAGACTCAGTGTCAACAACAACAAAAAAAAGCTAACTTGTAGAAAAGCTTGTGAAATTCATTCCTATCCTCATTCTCCATTTTACAAACATGAACTTCATCACGTTGCCTCATAGCAGGTGTTAATGTAAGACAGAGCTTTATGAAACACGTTTTTGTATTTTCTGAAAAACCAATATGAAAATTAATATGAACAACACCAAAAAGCAAATGGCAAACTGGGGGAAAATATATTTGCTTCATATTAAACAAAAGGATGATTTGTTTAATAGACAAAGAGTTCCTCCAATAAAAAAGCAGAACAGGCCAGAAAATGTGGAAAGAGGAAAGGAATAGACAGTTCACACAAAAGGAAATACTAATGGCTAATACACATATAAATAATAATAAAACTCACTTATAATTATAAAAAAGCAAATTGTGGAATGAGATATCAGTTCTGTCAGATTGACAGAGATTTAAAAGTCTGAGAATTCCCATTGTTGACAAGATGTGGGGAGACCAGTGTCCTCACACAGAAGAGAAGTTACATTGGTATACCCTTTTTCAGTTCGAGACCAGCCTGGGCAACATGGTGAAACCCCGTCTCACCTAAAAATACAAAAAATTAGCCGGGCATGGTGGCATGCACCTGTGGTCCCAGCTTCTGGGGTTTGGGGGAGGACCACTTGAGCCCAGAAGGTGGAGGTTGCAGTGAGCCACTGCACTCCAGCCTGGGTGAAAGAGTGAGATCTTGTCAAAAAAAAAAAAAAAAAAAAAAAAAAAAAAAAAAAAAACTCTATTAGCCAAAAAAACCCGAAACCCCCCAAAACAGCATAAAAATTCAATAAGACATTGAGTAAATAAATTAGAGACATACAGCAGACTACTATTAACACCATCCTTGAGGCTACTGTTGGCCACTTGTCACTGTACCTTATAATAGCAAGCTTTGTTTTGTTCTTACTGCATACCAGGCACAATGCTAAGCTCTTTACATGGATTATTTCTTGCAATCTTAATAATTGTGAAGCAGATACTTTTATTATCCCCATTTTACAGATGAAGAAGTGCAGACTATGTTAGTTTTATAGGGCTGTCATAATAAATGACCACAAACTGGATGGCTTAAAACAACAGATTTACTCCGTCTCAGTTCAGAGGACCAGAAGTCCAAAATCGAGGTGTCAGCAGGGTTGATTCCTTCTGGAGGCTTTGACGGGGAATCTGCTCCATGCCTCATTCCTACCTTCTGGTGTCTGGTGGCCATCCCTGACACTCCTTGGTTTGCAGCCACGTCACTCCAATCTCTGACTCCATCATCATCTGTTCTTACTAGTTATGCCGCCTATATAGGTTTAGTTTAAGCCATCTCAAGCCTTTTTAATGGCGTGTGTCCACTCTTCTTAAGACACCAGTCATAGGGTAGTTAGGACCTACCCTAATCCAGTGTGACCTCATTTTAACTTCATTAATTACATTTGTAAAGACCATATTTCCAGAGAAGGGTCACATTCTGGGGTGCTAGGTGGGCATGACTTTTGGGGGGAGCCTGTTTAACCCAGTAAGTATACTGACCAAGGTCACAAAGCTAATAAGCGGTAGAGCCAGGATTTAAATCCAGGCAGGCAATCAGTACTCATTACCAGTACTCCATGCTGCCGCCTTCCAATAATATAACAGCTCACACTTACATAATGTCCCAGGCACATCCTAAGCATTTTACATATAAGAACTAATTTCATCCCCACAACAACCCCACTTTATAGATGGGGACACTAGGCACAGAAAAGTTAAAAGTTGGCTGGGTGCGGTGGCTGGAGCCTGTAATTCCAGCACTGTGGGAGGCCAAGGTGGGTGGATCACCTGAGGTCAGGAGTTTGAGACCAGCCTGACCAACATGGCAAAACCCCATCTCTACTAAAAAATACAAAAATTTGCCAGGTGTGGTGGCGCATACCTGTAGTCCCAGCTACTCGGGGGGCTGAGACAGGAGAATTGCTTGAACCTGGGAGGCAGAGGTTGCAGTGAGCTGAGATCACCCCACTGCCCTCCAGCCTGGGTGACAGAGTGAGACTCTGTCTAAAAAAAAAAAAAAAAAAAAAAAAGAAATGTTAAAAGTTACCTGAGATTACAGAGCCAGTAACTAGTAGACCTTGGATTTGAATCCAGCAAGGTGGTCTCCAGAGTCCGTGTGTGTGTGTGTGTGTGTGTGAATCAGGAAGATAGATTGTGTCTCATTATGTGTAAATTGCTATTTAAGGCCCCCCAAAGGACTAATGAAGGATTTGAGTCTGCCCTTCATTGCTCCTAGTTTCCCTGGCCTTGTGCAGACTGATTCGGAGTCCGCCCTAACCACTATGCCCTCTGTCTAGTGGCCTGTCTTGACAGTATACTGAGGATTGGGGCTAAAAAAATAGTTCCCTCTCCTGAAAGACTGATTGATGTTCTTCCTTCTACTATCAGACACCAAGAGTCCTCCCATTCATCTCGTCCCCCCTTTCCCCTTGGCTGCCATGAGTCATCTCAGAGCCAATTTGAGTGTCCAAATACAATTGTCATCTTCAGCCAGGGCGCTGGCATAATTTTCTCTCTTTATTCTCTGTGTCGGGTGTTCTTAACCCGGACTTTTGAATAGGCTTCACGGGAATCACACACCCACTGAAATGATATGCAAATTGTTGTGTATATGAATATATTCATTTTTGTGGAGCAAGAATTCATAAGCTCTAATCAGATTCTCCAGGAGTTTCGTGATCTTTTTTTTTTTTTTTTTTTTTTTGAGACGGAGTCTTGCTCTGTCGCCCCAGCTATAGTGCAGTGGCGCAATCGCGGCTCACTGCAAGCTCCACCTCCCGGGTTCACACCATTCTCCTGCCTCAGCCTCTCCCAGTCAGCTACTGGCGCCCACCACCACGCCCGGCTAATTTTTTTTTTTTTGTATTTTTTAGTAGAGACGGGGTTTCACCGTGGTCTCGATCTCCTGACCTCGTGATCCGCCCGCCTCGGCCTCCCAAAGTGCTGGGATTACAAGCGTGAGCCACCGCGCCCGGCCGAGTTTCGTGATCTTAATCTGCAGAGTTTCTGCCTATCTTTCTAGAATTTCTGTTCTTACTAGTTACATTGGCCATGTAGTTTATTTTTTAAGCCATCTCAAGCCTTTTTACTGCTGTAAGTGGAATACAATATAAAACCATAGTAAGCAAATGCGTGCAATGTTGCTATCCATTCTGAATTTTTAAATCTCTCTTGGTTCGCATGGAGGAAGTCTGTCCTCATGTCTCCCTCTCTCTTACCTTCACTTTGCACACTTCTGAGTGGTTTTGATGTCTCAGGGTCTCAGATGTCTCAGGTTCCCACCCCAGCACTGGCCAGGCACCCATCTTGTGCTCATAGATCCAAACTTGCAAGAAGTTTGCTGACCAGAAAGAGCCCTTGATTTTGATCCAAGGCACAAATGAATTCATTTGTAGATTTAAAAATCCACTATCTTAATGCAATGGCCAGGAGGAAGCTTTGTGGTAACTAGCACTCATCTTGGTGTTCAAAATGTGGTAGTTTGTAGATACTAATCAATACCACCTGACTAGATGTTTATTAGAGCTTATTAGGAATTATTAAGTTTATTTTCTAATCAACTTATTAGAGCTTATTAGAAGCAAGGAGCTTTTTAGAAACTCAGAATCTCAAGCCCCATCTCATACCTACTGAACCAGAATCTGCATTTCTGAAAAGATCCCAAGTGATTTCAATGCACATTAAAGTTAGAGAAGCACGGATATAAAACAAGAAAATTCATTTCTCAAGTTTGTCAAACCCTGGAGAGCACTTCGGTTTTCTGGAATTGGATGACCTGGGACAATGCCTACTAGGGTTCACTGTCCTATTACAAAAGGTAGGTAACAATACTTGCTGTTCCTCCCTTATGGGGTTACTGTGAATTTCAAATGAGCTCTTGGATTCACACACTAGCTACGTATCATGATGGGGCTGATAGGAGCTGGGGAGCTGGCAGTGGGGAGCAGAATAGGTGTGGTCTCTGCCCTCACAGAGCTGATGATTTGGTCGGGTAGGAGAACATGCTGTAAATGCTGGTTGGTGTTGTGTGACTGTCATGGTTATCACAGAGCCTTCATTCATTTATTTCATGCATTCATTCATTCATTCAGTGGTCAGCCATTTATTAAAATCTGAAGTGCCTGTACTATGTCACACAGTAGGCTCTGAGCTGCACATGGGGAAGCAGAAATAAAAGAGTCAGAAACCTCGTCCTCAGGGATCTTTTAGTCTAGCCAGAGACAGAGATACATCATTGGGTGATTCCATTTAGAACACACTCAGAGCTGGTGCTCTGAGTTGGCACAGGGGGCTGTGGGGGTACAGGTAAATCAATGAAGAACTTTGCTTTTAAGGGTGATTACAAGTTCACAGACTGAGAAGAGGGAGAACAGCACTGAAGGCTGAAAGAACAGCACGGGAAAGGCAGGGAGGCATGAAGGCACAGCATGCTTTTGCCATGACCAGAAGGCAAACAGAATTTGGAGGAGTGCCTAGAGATGATTTTGGAGTAGTAGCTTGAGGCCTGATCTTAGAGGCTAAGGAATCTGGTCTTTATCCCTTCGGAAATGGGGAGTCCCTGAAAGAAGAGAATTGACGCAGGTGAAGATCTTTTAAGAGCAGCATGGAAGAAGGAATGACTTGAGGCAGAAATACCTTTAAGAGGCTCTGAGAGCAGCTTACGGGAGAGATGAAGTCCTAACTGGGGTAGTGAATGTGGCGATAGAAACAGATGTAAGAGAAATTAAGGAAGGCAGCATTGACAGGACTTGGTGGGCAAATGAATGGGGTGGTGAAGAGAAAGGAATCAGGAGGCAGAGATGTCTATAGATGAGGAGCACAGTCCAGCTTGATGCAAGAATTAGGGAGCTGTGAGGTGATTGGAGTTGTGGGAGTGAATGAGACTGTGAGAGAGTGTGCGGTGGAAAGAGAATAGGGGTAGGAGTGGCACCAAGGCACCAACAGCAAAGCGATGGGCAGCAGCGATGAGTCTATGAAGGAGGCTGAAGGATGCCCAGAGGCAGTTCTGCTTTCCTTCGTTCCTTTAGGCACAGAGAGCAACAATGCAGTGGTCACAACTCATCACCCTCCAGAATCATCTCTAGAAATGGCCCTGGGGTCACCATCCTTGAAGCCCCAGAGTGAGTGGGGCCTGAGGCTGGGACCCCTGAAAACATGAACTGAGACAGGGATGGACACGCGTGGACGGACGCAAGCCCTTGTCTCCCTCTCCCTCCCTCTTTCCTCCTCACAGATGGTAATGTCCAACCCTTTCACAAATCATTTTTTTCTCTGAAAGAAAACCAAAAGGACATAAGAGAAGGAGAAACAAAAGGCATGCTTGAGTTTGTTCAGTTTTTCAGATCAGACAAAGACCCAACACCACCTAACACGAAAGAAAACCTCCCAGACCGTGTCCTAAGTTGACTCCAATGAGCTCATTCTCTCATTGTCATTAAGAGCAAAGAGAATTAGGTTCCATCATGATTAGCCAAAGGAAGATTTTACAAAACTAAACAAAAGAGAGGAAATGGCCCCGGAATTGTGCTATCTGGTTCATGCTTTTCCATAGAAACAGGCCTGTGGTTTTAAACTGATAATGGCTCCTAGCCGCCCAATAATTGATGTATCTGGTGTTCTGGCTTTAAGGGAAAAGTGAACTGGCCTCTTTAGAAATGTTGGCAGCCTGGCCGGTCCATTAGTAAGACTGAAAAATCAAAACATTGACTGGAAAAGGCCATTACGACTGGGCTCAGCAGGAGTCATCGATATATGATGTCATTTCAGAAATAAATAAGCCAAGGTCATGAGGCCCCGGAGCAGGGTCAAAACACTCTTCACTGCCCATCACCATCCTCCATCGCAGATACTGGTCTGCCAGAGACACAGGGGTCTGAGCCAGGATCTGCTTCATTTTACCTTTTTTTGCTCATTCCAGGGGATGAAGGCCACCTGCAGAGTCTGTGGCATTCTGCAAGTCACTAAGGAAGGTCCCCAATCCTCATTATGGGCACACCTTTTAGATTCTTCTTTAACTCTCTCCCCTTTCCTGGGTTCTTCTCACTTCTTGCCATACTCTTTATCCTAGAATGCCTGCCTCCCTTCTGTCCCTTGTCCTCAGTTCCTGCTACCTTCCCTCTCCCCTCCTTTCTCATCCAAGCTTTTAGAAAAGAGTTGCTGGCTGTGTGGACAGCCTTCTTCAGTCTACAGCCTGAAGAAGTGGAGGACTTCTTCAGCTCCTGTTAGCTCCTGCCTTTCCCCCTCACCACAACTAATACTATCATTGCAATATCAGGCTCTGGGCTGAGGGCTTGCCCTGAATCATCTCACTTAATTCTCACAAGTAGCCCCTATGAAATGGGGCTATTGTTATCTCCATCGTATAGAGGAGGAAACGAGGCTCAGACAGGCTGAGTCACAGGCAGATCCCATTTTTGAGCCTGCTGCAATGCCCTGGTCAAAGTCACTCATGATCCCTGCCAATCCTGATGGTCCTTTCCCAGTCCTCATCCCCCTACTCCTGTCTCTCCACAGCAAGTGACACTGCCCACCTCTGTCCTCCCTTGGCACTTGGGAAAGCCACTCTCTCTCACTCCTTCCCCAGCTCCTCCTTACAGGATGGGTCATGCTAGAAAGGCTTCCAAGGAGACTCCAAGGCCTCTCCACTCCAGGTCCACTAGAGACCATCTTGTCCACCCCCTCATTGCTCAAGGTTGCTCTGAGTGGGTGGCAGAGTTGGGGCTGGAGCCAGGTATCCTAACCTCCAGGCCAGTCCACCTCCCATTGCTCAGAGCTGCCACACCTACTTTGCGTTTTCTGTTTTTGCTGCGCTGCAAGAAAACGCCCTACCCTGGAGGAGGGAGAAGGTGTGAGACCCTGATAAGGTGGGGCGGAGGCTATTTTTAGAGGACACTGGCTTTCATCTTAGGCTGGGAGGAACTCAAGGGTCAATGGCTTTCTAAAACACGGGTTCGTAAGACTAGCTCATTAAATACACCAAAGTGACAGTGTTCTTGTTTTCACTCTGCCTGTTGGTTGTGTGGCTCTAACTGATGGAAACTTTATTATCTGACTCCATTTCCTGTTAACTCTTTTGTCTGTAAGTCTTTGAGATGGCTTTAGAAAAAAACATACAACAGAAAGTAAAGTAGAAGCAAAAAGGAAACTTCAGGATGAGGGCGCTATTGTCCAGACAAGGTAAAGTCCCGAACAGCAGCAGATTCAAGAAGAGGGGGCATTGATCGGGTGCTCCCAGAGCTCCCGGATCTGCCTGAGCAGTGGGAAGGGTCCGGAAAGAGATGGGAAAGGCTGGGAGACTGCAGACCTTCTGGCGTGACCGGCCCTGTGTGACCTTGAGCAGGGGGCTCTGCGGCCCAGCACGGAGGACAAAATGGCAGTCACCTCTGCAAGAAAGATGGGGTGGGGGCCCTAGGGGTTCTCACGCCGAGGGCCCAGCACCTGGGTTCAGGGTCTGGTTCTGCGATTCAGACACGGAGGAGCTTGGGCCAGGTCGTCTCCGAGAGTCTGAGGGCATAGGGCGAGGGCCGGAGACAGGGTCTGTAATAGTAGCGGTGGGTGAAGGGTGTAGGAGGGGGCGGCGCTGCGCAGATTGGAGGACGCATCATAGGCCCGGTATAGACCGGGAAACTGTGGCCAAGGAGCGGCTGAACTGGAATCCCTGCCCCTGCCCAGCTCATCGCATCTGAAGCTGTATGGCTCACAGGCTGCTTTGCCAAGGCAATGCCGGCTACGCAGCAGAGAGATGCCCATAGGCACCCCAAAAGTGCACTTCCTAGGGTTGTACGGCTTAGGATATCCGACGGCCTTAGTGAGTCCCAGTACACGATCGAGTCTGGGGCAGCCAGTCTCCGATTTCTGCAGCTTCTCCGGATGTGCGCGGCTGGGACCCCAGCGTCCCAGGCCCGGAGCGGGTGAACAGGTGGGGGGAGCGCAGGCGGTCAAGAGCGCGCCCTGCAGCTCTCATGGCTTGGGCTCCCAGCTCCATCTCGGCTACCAAACCTCGCCCCTACAAATGGGAAACTGAGATCCAGAAACAAGAGGGGGATTGCCAAGGCTATGCCGAGACCCGGCGTCAACCTGGGGCTCCCGCCTCCAAGCTCTTTCCAGCTCCACTTGGCCGCGTAGCGCGTGTCGTGGTGCTTTAAACCTTGTCTCTCGCAGTTTGGGAAACTTCTCCTGTCCCAAACACTTTCAGCGCGAACCTGGGCTCCACGTCCAGTCGAGCCCTTACGCCCCCACTCCCACCCCCAGACTCTTGCAGGCGGAGAAGAGGCCGCGCCCCCGAGCCCGGCTCCGGCTGGCACCTGTACCCAGCTGAGCGCCCCGCGGGCTCAGAGCCCCGCCGCGCAGGAGTCCTGCGGGCGGCGGGGGCGCCCCTCCGCCAGGACCCCAGCCGGGAAGCCGCTCCTCCAGAACCCCGGGTCCTTCTCGCGTTCACAGACGCGGTGCGGAGGTCCAGAGCGGAGGGCGCCCTGGCCAGGGCTGAGCGCGCGGGGAGGCGGGGACTGGAGCGCCGGGCTCGGGACCCCGAGACCCGGGCTCCCTAGCCCCAGAGGCAACCCGAGGCGGCAGCTATTTATAGAGGGAGCCACGCTCAGTCCCTCTTGGCGGCGGCGGCGACAGCTGAATATTTTGCCCAGATATGGCTGAGGCCCCGGAGCGGGGGCAGGGAGCCCCGCGAGCGCGAGGGGGACCCCAGGCGGGGTGGGGGCTTACCCGGACGCAGAGCGGTGGGGCCGGCGCGGACGCGGGCGGCGGGACAGGCGCGGGCGGCGGGCAGATGGACGCGGGCGGCGGCCGCGGTGCTCCGGCGGACGGCGGGCGGGCGAGCGCAGCGCGGGGCTGGACGAGCTCCCGGGCGGCCGCGGGCGGGCGGGCGCTGTGGGCTCCGGGGGTGGGAGCCAGGGGCGGTCCCGGCTCGCGCTGTCACCGGGCCCCGCCCCGCCCGCCGCGGGCTCCCTCCTTCCCTCCCCCTCCACTCGGGGGCGCCCGAGCGCAGCGCACCTCCCTGTCGGGACGCGGCCCTGGGCCGGGAGCGCCGGGAGCGCCGGGGAGTCGGGCTGCAGCCGAGCGAGCGCGGGCCCCTGCCTGGGTCTCCTCCGCTTCCCCGCTGGTACCAGGAAGAGTTTGAGCGACGGTAGAGTTATGTGGGAAAAGGTGGGCAGATTTGCATTCCTCTGGGGTTTAGAATTTAAGATTTTGAGAACCTGAAGTCCTCAATTTTGATGGACCAAAGCCAGCTAAGCGGCCGCTGCACCTTCACCTCTGATTGAAGCGCCGCTCCGTCCGTTTCCCAGCAGCGCGGCCAGGTGGGCTCTGAGCCGCAAGCTTTAACCGCGATCGTTTTGTCTACACGTAGTTCCAACACGCAATCGAATGCATTCTCTTTACACTGAGAGCGAGTGGAGTGTCTAAAATACTGATTTTAAATGACCACAACAAAAAGACCCACTTTCTTAAAAGGCTTTTTTTTTTCCCCAGAACAAACCACTTTAGGTGGTTTATCCCAAACACAATTTTAAGTATTTTAATAAACAAATGTCTTATGCAAAGGAATTTATATAGAAATAGGAAAACATCTTATTTTGGATTATTATGGGAAAGCTTTTGGTAGGGTAGACCTTAATAAAATCAGCTCTTAATCCTGATGTATAGATTATAAATGAGAAACACTCATTAACCAAATTTTGTTTCTCAAGAAAATGAATTCCTCTAAAGTCCTCACAATTAGAACGCTCGTTTCAAGGGGCATATGCCGTACATTTAAAAATAAGCAATGCTCTAATATTTCAGATTATTTTAAAATATTTTTTGTTGTGAATCAAACATAAAAGAACATACAACGTAAGTTATGTTGTATGTGTAAACAAAATAAATGTGCAGCTTCATGACTTTTTACAACGTGAACACCTGTGCAACCATCACTCAGAGAACATTGCCCGCAGCCCAGAAGCCAACCTGTCCCTCCTGGGTCCCGACTCCCCTCTAAAGATGATCACTTTCTTGACCCTTACGGTGATCATGTCCTTGTTTTTTTCTTCCCTCTGTAGTATGTCTTCATTTGTTCGAATCTGTTGTTAATTTGTGGTTTCATGCAGCTGTAGTTTTCCACTGTATGAATATACCACAGTTTTAAAAAAAAAATCCATGTGACTATTAATGGGCATTTAGGTTGTTTCCAGGTTTTAGCTATTACAAATAGTGCTGCTGTGAACATTCCTTGCCGGAATCCTCCTGTCCACGCGCACAGCCTGCTGTTGGAAGTGCTGGGTGATAGAGAAAGCCTAACCTCAACTTCGGCAGAGATAAGGCTGAACTCTTCCAAAGTCATAGTACCATTGTACAGTGCAGTTTCCCATCTTCAACAACACTTGGAAGTTACAAAAATTGAAACACTTTAGAAATTCTGATACGTGAGTAATGGTATCTCACTGCGTTTCGAACTTGCATTTCCCTATATCCTAATGTGTTGAGCATCACTTCATATTTATTGGCCAATTGGATTTGTTTTGTGAATTGTTCAAATTTATTGTCCATTTTTCTTCTGGATAGTCCTGTGTTTTGAACAGATTCAATGGTGTGTGTATCCTCAGTTATATTCCACTCTTTTGCCTTTTCACTCTATTAACATATTTTGATAAACAGGTGTTCTTAAATACAGTCTATGAATCTTTTCCCTTATTGGCAGCACTCTGTGTCCTGTTTAAGAACTCTTTCCTGTTCCTGGGTTATAAAGTTATCTTCCTGTGTTATCTTCCCACCTTAGCCTTTCATGTTTAGGTTTTTTTTTTTTTTTTTTTGAGATAGGGTCTCGCTTTGTTGGCCAGGCTGGAGTAAAGTGGTGTGACCACGGCTCACTGCAGTCTCAACCTCCTGGGCTCAAGCTAACCCCTTAACCCCCACCTCAGCCCCTCAAAGTGCTGGAATTACAGGCATGAGCCACCATGCCCAGCTATTTAAAAAAATGTAAACAAATGTTTTCTGTAGAGATAGTGGACTTGCTATATTGCCCAGGTCAGTCTCAAACTCCTATGCTCAAGCAATCCTCCCGCCTCAGCCTCCCAAAGTGCTGGTGTTACAGGCACGAGCCACTGTGCCCAGCCTCATGTTTAGGGGTGTGTGTGTGTGTGTGTGTGTGTGTGTGTTTTAGACTCTCATCCAGGCTGGAGTGCAGTGGCGTGATTTCAGCTCGCTACAACCTCGGCCTCCTAGGATCAGGTGATCCTCCCACCTCAGCCTCCTGAATAGCTAGAACTAGTTGTGCACCACCACATCCAGCTAATTTTTTGGTAGAGACAGGGTTTTGCCACGTTGCCCAGGCTGGTCTCAAACTCCTGGCCTTAAGTGATCCGCCCACCTCAAAGTGCTGGGATTACAGGCATAAGCCACCATGCCCGGCCAATGTTTAGGTTTTCAATCCACCTGGAATTGACTTTTGAATATGGTATGAGGAAGGGTTCACATTTCATTTGTTTGTGTCACACTGACTTAGCACTAATTTTGTGGTTACATCAAGAAACGATGTATTGCTTTATTTTAAAAAGTAATGGAAACATTTCTAAAGTCAGTGAAATAGAAACTACCTTTTCCTAACTTGTAGACAATTTGAGGATTTTTGCATTTTTTATTAGAGAATGAAACAATTATTAAAAACATACCAGTTTATTTCACTTAAACATTTCTGTGTTGGGATATTTTTATTTCATCATAAATGATTAATCACTGGCATTCAGTATTCCTGAATTTTGAATCACTTGTTGTAAATATTGAGTTTTAAAAAGCTAGAGATAACTTTGACATGTTTAAAATGAAAAACTTCAAATATTTGGTCTCTACCTTCCTCTTTCTGTTCTCATTTGTTTCTAAGTTTTTCTCAAATAAAAACAACAAATGACTTTGAGAATTTTTATTTCCAGCCTGGTTTTTGCCCCTGAAGTTTATTCCACATTTCCAAGATTCTGCATATCTTCACATGGAAGTCTATTAGCTCAAATTCAGTGTGTTCAAAATCAAATTTTTAAGCTTCCCACTCCCCCACTCCATCTGAGTAAGGTCCTAGGCTCTCATACCTTAAGACTTGGCTTCACTCTTCCCAATCTGTATCTAAGCTGTCTAATAATTATAATTAAAAACTTTACAAGGTCATCAACACTTTTTCTTCAACACCATTGCTCCACTCTTAGTCCAGGGCCTCCCCACCTCATCTTTGGACCACTGCTAAAGCCTATAACCTGTCTGCCGATCTATCTGCCCATCAATTAGCAAGCACAAAAGGAGTGCCTGATGTGTGTAAGATGCCATTCTGACGGCTGTGGATGCTCAGACGGTGGTGTGCTGGACAGCCTGTCATATGGGGTCTCAAGAGCTGCTTAGGAGAGTCTCTTCCCAACTCCACATTCAGTCATGTCATATTATTAGCTGAAAATCAACAATGGTGGGACTATTTACAATATGAGAATTTTCAGACACTACAAATCAAGGCTCAGCTCCCCACTCAACAGAACCAGTTGTCAAACATTTACCAGTATATCACCAGAGATGACTAAGACCCATCCCTCTTTCAGGGAGACCATGATCTAGCTGGGGTGATCGGTGCACAGACTAGTCATATACTATAAAGCACAGTGACATATGGGCACCAAGAGAGGCGTGATCAAAGTACGATGGAGTAGAAAGGGGCACCAGAGAAAGCTTCATGGTTGGCCCAGGAGGTCAGGCAGGACACTGACAAGCAAAAATAATGGGAGGAGAATGAGATGCAGGTTGACAGAATGGAATAAGCAGGGGTTCAGTGACCAAATAAAGGTACAGTGTGGCAGGGAGTGGTAGATAAGGAGGTTGGGTAGGAGGATTGTAGAAAGCCTGGGTCCTAGCTGGATTCTGTGGGCAATGAGAAGAGAAGCCACTCAAGATTCAGGTTGAGGGTCACTTTGGTTTGCCTGGGCTGCTCCTCTAGAAATGCTGATGTGTTAAGACTCAGGATAAGTCCTCACGTGCTTTGGTGATCACTTGCTTTGAGATACACCACTACATCAGGGTAGAGTTAAGTCATAGTAGTCTCAGCTTCACTGGAGAAGAACCCAGCTCTGCAAGGAAGACAACATGAAACGGAAGCTTTCATCTTAAGATCATGAAGCCTAGAAATTACAAGGTAGTCAGCTTTTATACTGATAAACATTTTAATTCTAATATTATAGTAATAATTCAAGTACAATTTTCTTTGAAAAGTCAACTGTTAAAACAAAACTTGTTAAATATCTTTCATCAAACATAAGTATATTCTTTTCAATCCCCCACAGCAGTCAGAGCCATGTAGCAGAGATAAGATTTTTTTTTTAAGCCTACTACATTTTGTTATTGCTAAAAAATCTGAATTAGTTGTCAAGGTTTCAGAGGCAGTCATTAATTAACTTTTGAAAGCTCTATCAGATACTCTGACATAAAATCATGAATCCAGATATCGGTGTCTGGCAACGATGTGTCCACTAAATAGACCACTACTTTCCGGTCCCAAGGGTTAGCATTTTCAATGACTGTCTGCACCAGTGCCACCAGAGGTTTCTTCTCCACATGATTTCGAAACACCATCGAAGCCTCCTCAGACCACTGGTTGCTCTTCACTCCTAGGAGGAAGAGAGGAAGAAGCAGTGAGGAGCCAAAGGAGCTTTTCTTTGATCCATTATGATGGAAAATTATTTAGTCAATTCCAAAGTAACTTAAGCATCCCAGGTTAGACTTGCCTGAACTGAAAAACGGTTACTGAACAATCTTAAAACACTCCAGCTTATAGTTTTTCTACTCTGAATGGAGTCACTCTGGAAACCTTTAACTAAAAAACAAGTTTCATTTGAGACTTAACATTGTATTATAAAATGAGGTAATAATGACTACTGTACAACCCCCATACATAAAGTATATGCATATTTAAACTAATAACAGAATAAAATATCAATATCATATTAAATGACATTTCTTTCATTAAAAATTTTTTTCCTGATGGACCAAATATCATAAAAAAAGAAAAAAGAATTATTGTATGATTCATTTACAGTATAGTTATTTAAAATTATACATAGCATCGTGGGAAAAGCACTGAATTGAAAGTCAACAGTCTCAGTTACTATTCCCAGCTTTTCCTCTATCGGTTGGCGTGGTCTTGGGCAAATCAGCTGATCTCTCAGGCCTCATCTATGATAAAAGAACCTGATTGGATCAGATCATGAGAAATCAAGTTAGAGAATTCTAAATTAGATTTTAAAACAAAATTGGGACAAGAAGTATATATTGGCCGGGCACAGTGGCTCACACCTGTAATCCCAGCACTTTGGGAGGCCAAGGCGGGCAGATATCTTGAGCTCACGAGTTTGAGACCAGCCTGGGCAACATAGCCCAGCCCTGTCTCTACAAAAAATACAAAAATTAGCCAGGTGTAATGGCCTGTGCCTGTAGTCCCAGCTACTCAGGACGCTAAGGGAGGAGGATTGCTTGAGCCTGGGAGGTCAGGGCTGCAGTGAGCCTTGACTGCATCACTGCACTCCATCCAGCCTGGGTGACAAAGTGAGACCCTGTCTCAAAAAAAAAAAAAAAAAATATATATATATATATATATATATTTCAAGAAATACAATTAAAATGAAGTCCACACATACTGGATTACATAAACTGTAAATTATGCCCCAAAGTAATTAAGGTATGGAAGTTTCAGACATAATTTTGGAAGACTTGCTACCTATATAGCAAATGAGCTAAATCCTCTGATTATGAATTTCCCACAAGAGAAGCCTAGAAATTTCATTTTATCTGTAGCAGCCCTGACAATCTTTGAGCCATGTTTTTTAAGAAGAAAAAAGGTAACCCATTGGTAAGGTAAAAGATGATTCCACAGTATGGCTCCCTTTCTTCTAGGATTCAGAAAATTTTGTGCATGGCCATGGTGCACTGATGCAAAGAATGCCCATGTCAAGGCCAGATGTAATAAAGCAACAGCTCACTGGTGTTGTGGGAAGTCAGGAACCCTGAATGGAGGGACCGGCTGAAGCCATGGCAGAAGAACGTGGATTGTGAAAATTTCATGGACATTTATCAGTTCCCCAAATTAATACTTTTATAATTTCTTACACCTGTTTTTACTGCAATCTCTAAACATAAATTGTGAAGATTTCATGGACACTTATCACGTCCCCAATCAATACCCTTGTGATTTCCTATGCCTGTCTTTACTTTAATGTCTTAATCCTGTCATCTTTGTAAGCTGAGGAGGATGTATGTCACCTCAGGACTCTGTGAGGATTGCGTTAACTGCACGAATTGTTTGTAGAGCATGTGTGTTTAAACAATATGAAATCTGGGCACCTTGAAAAAAGAACAGGATAACAGCAATGTTCAGGGAACAAGAGAGATAACCTTAAACTGTGACCGCTGGTGAGCCAGGCGGAACAGAGCCATATTTCTCTTCTTTCAAAAGCAAATGGGAGAAATATCACTGAATTCTTTTTCTCAGCAAGGAACATCCCTGAGAAAGAGAATGCGTCCCTGAGGGTAGGCCTCTAAAATGGCTGCTTTGGGGGGCGGCCATCTTTTATGGTTGAAGCTGTAAGGATGAAATAAGCCCCAGTCTCCTGTAGCACTCCCAGGCTTATTAGGACGAGGAAATTCCCACCTAATAAATTTTGGTCAAACGGGTTGTCTGCTCTCAAACCCTGTCTCCTGATGTTATCAATGACAATGCGTGCCCGAAACTTCATTAGCAATTTTAATTTCGCCCTGGTCCTGTGGTCCTGTGATCTCGCCCTGCCTCCATTTGCCTTGTGATATCTTATTACCCTGTGAAGCATGTAATCTCTGTGACCCACACCCTATTCATACACCCCCTCCCCTTTTGAAAATCACTAATACAAACTTGCTGGTTTTACGGCTCAGGGGGCATCATGGAACGTGTGGACATGTGATGTCTCCCCTGGACACCCAACTTTAAAATTTCTCTCTTTTGTACTCTGTCCCTTTATTTCTCAGACCAGCCGACACTTAGGGAAAATAGAAAAGAACCTACGTGAAATATCGGGGGTGAATTTTGCCCGATATCTGGCTGAAATTTCCCCCAATACACTGGGAACCTTGAGAGGGTGGGCATCCAGTGATCCCATTTGTGAGTGGGTAAGGGGTAATCCCAAGGTCCTTGGAGAATCCTTAAAGCATTCCAATTTAAACACTCAGGGCATTCCCATGGGTTCCACTTAAGATTCCACAGAGCTCCTTTGCATCTAGAGATATTCCTAAATATGTCAAAGGGCTTGGCTAGGTGTAAACCAAGTATACCAAAGTGATGACTCCAATGGCCATGTCACAACCAGTGACTTCCATGAAACTTCTAGTCTACCTCGCTTTTCTCTAGTGGATGCCTATGTTGGCCCAAGAGAGACATACTCTCCACCACATACAGTTTAATAGTTCCGGTACATAGGTTTTCAATTAACTATAAAATGGAGGTCCTGCCTTCAAAATAGATAATGTGATGCCCAGGAAGATTTTGTGACTTAGGAGCAAGTCAGTAGGAAGAAAGAAGGCTTAGCAGAGGTGAGCCTAGAAAAGGAACTGAGGACATGGATGGGACCCAACAGCAATGCTGTTTCAGATGTAAGTATACAAAGAAACTTTCATGTATTTGGACTATGTGTTTTAGTTCACAAGGCAATTTCATATTCACTTTTTCATCTGATCCACATATTAGTTCAGTCACATAGGCAGGATCCCTATCCTTTTACTAAATTTATTGTTTATTATTTATTTATTTATTATTTTTTTATTTATTATTTACTAAATTTATAAAATTTACTGGTAATTTTATAAATAATCATTGGGTAGGTTTAGAAGTTAAATGACTTGAATCTCGGCCTTTTGACTTCAAAAACCACACTTTTCATGGAGAAGGAAGTATACAGTGTAGAAAGGCACACACTGAAGAGGCAGAGTGCTGAGTTTAAGGCTGTGGGATCTTGGACAAGATATTTAACTTCACTAAGCTGCTGTTCCCTGATGTGTATAATAGTTACAGTAACAGTACCTAAACCTCCTAGCACGGGGAGAGTTCAATGAAGTAAAGCAGTTGGTAGAACTTCTGCCTACCCACCTGGCATGTAAAGAGCTTAGAAGTTGCTACTGCCTCCTAATAAGAAACAAAAAGCTGAACAAACAACTATTCCTAGGTCCATCAGAGAAGGAAGGTCACAGGGCAATTCACTGTCCCAAAACCAGAAAGACAGACAGGAAGATACTGAGAGTCAAAGCATACTAGAGCAGAAACCAATGAGCAGAGGCCTGGAAGCCGGAGGAGGGAAACCTAAACTGTAACTGACAAATTGCTGGGGGCACATGTAAATAAGTCTGAGAGTTAAAAACTCCAGGGGAACCCAGTTATAGGGCCCTGCCTCCCACACTTTTGAGAGTTTTACCTCCAGAAGCACTACCTGGTACTCACAGTGAATATCAGGGGAAAATCTCCTCATGCTTCCAGCTGGGGGAGGAGAAAAGGAACATTTTGAAATACACTAGAGCTTTCTGTTTTTCTTAACAAGCCCTGTCCTCAGAAGAAACTATTTTACTAGAGCCTGACCTGCCAGGGTTTTATAGAGCTAACCTTCCTGGGGGAAGGGAAATACCCAACTCCACTCCCGTCTAGCCATCCTGCTCCACCTAAGCTGAGGGGAAAAACCCCAAGGAGCACTGGTGAAGTTCCCAGTCCAGGGGCACAGGCTCAACAAAAGACAGACCTAATAATAGGACTACAGAACATCCCTCACACCCCAGACACACATTGCTGCTGCTACATTAAAGCCTTATTTACCCAGATTTCCTTTTACCCAATGTATCACGTCCACCTTTCAACAAAGAACTACAAGTGATATGGAAGGAAAAAAACACAGTTTGAAGAGACTGAGCAAGCATCAGAATCAGAGTCAGATATGGCAGGAATGCTGGAAATAATCAGACCAGGAATTTAAAACAACTATGATTAATATGGTACCAGTGTTAATGGAAAAACAGACAAAATTTAAGAACAGATGGATAATGGAAGCGGAAAGATAGAAATTCTAAGAAACAATAAAAAAGAAACGTGGGCTGGGTGTGGTGGCTCACACCTGTAATCTCAGCACTTTGGAGGCCAAGGCGGGAGGATCACCAAAGTGGGTGAATCACGAGGTCAGGAGTTCGAGACCAGTCTGGCCAACATGGTGAAAAAGCCTGTCTCTACTAAAAATACAAAAATTAGCCAGGCATAGTGGTGCACGCCTATAGTCCCAGCTACTCAGGAGGCTGAGGCAGAAGAATTGCTTGAACCTGGGAGGCGGAGGTTGCAGTGAGCTGAGATCGTGCCACTGCATTCCAGTGTGGGTGACAGAGCAAGACTGTCTCAAAAAAAAAAAAAAAAAAAAAAAAGAGAAGAAAAGAAAAGAAATGCTAGAGGTCAGAGGTCAGAAACACTATAAAAGAAAATAAGAATGTCTTGGGCTTCTTAGTAGATTGGACTTGGCTGAGGGAAGATCTCTGAGTTCAAGGATATGACAACAGAAACTTTCAAAACTGAAAAGCAAAGAGAAAAAAGACTGAAAAAAAAAAAAAAAAAAACAGAACAAAAATCCAAGATCTATCAAAGGTGTAACAAATGCAAAATGAGAATTCCAGAAGGAGAGAAAGGAACAGAAACATTTGAAACAATAATGAGTGAGAATTTCTCCAAATTAATGTCACACACTAAATCATTGATGCAGGAAGCTCCTCAAAAACACCAAGCAAGATAAATGTCCCCCACCCACCACCAAAATATATCTAGGTATATCACATTCAAACTTTAGAAAATCAAAGATAAACAAAAGTCTTGAAAGAGGCCAGAAGAAAAAAACCACCTTATCCACAGAAGAACAAAGATAAAAATCTTTGTTCTGACTCCTCAGAGAAGCATCTGACTTCTCAGAAATCATGCAGCAAGAAGAGACTAGAGGGTTGAAAGGAAAAAACCCACCAGCTAGAGTTCTGTACCTTATGAAACTATCCTTCAAAAGTAAAGGAGAAATACAGGCTCTCAGACAAACAAAAACTGGGGGAATTTGTTGCCAGCAGACCTGCCTTGGAAGAAATATTAAAGAAGTTCTTCAGAGAAGGAAAATAATATAGGTCAGAAATTAAGATCGACATAAAGAAAATCAGCGAATGAATAAGTGAAGGTAAAGTAAAACTTTTATATTTATTTTTCTTAATTCATCTATTAGGGTTTGTTCAAAATAATAGCAACAATGTATTTGATTCTGTATGTGCGTGTGTGTGTGTGTGTGTGTGTGTGTGTGCGCGTGTGCGTGTATGTGCTTATATGTAAGTGAAGTAAATGACTGCAACGATACAGGAGCCTGGAGGAAGGAATTAACATTATTTTGTTATTATACAGTACTTGAACTGTCTATGAAACAGTGTAATGTCACATGAAAGTGGACTTGGATTAGTTCTAACTGTACATAGCAAACTCTAGGGCACTCACTAAGAAAAGGAAAAAAACAGAGGTATAATTGATATCCTAAGAAAGGAGAGAAAGTGGCATTACTTAAAATGCTCAATTAAAATCACAAAAAGCAGAAAAAGTGTAGATGACAAAAATTAGAGCAAAGAACAAGGAAAACAAATAGAAAACAGTTAACAAATATGGTAGATGTTAATCCAACTATATTAATAATCACTTTAAATGTCAATAGTCTAAATACACCAATAAAAAGACAGAGATTGTCAGAGTAAATAAAAAAAAAAAAAGACCCAACTACATATTATCCACAAGAAGACCACTTTAAATATAAAGACACATACAGAGTAAAAGTAAAGGGATGGAGAAAGATATACCACGTTAACGCTAATTGAAAGAAAGCAGGAGTAGGTATATTCATTTCAGGCAGAGCAGACTTCAGTGCAAGGAAAGTTATCACGGATAAAGAGGGGCATTATATAATGGTAGAGGGGTCAATTCTCCAAGATGACATACTAATCCTTAATGTACATGCACCTAATAACAGATCATCAAAATACATGAGGCAAAAACGGATAAATCTGCAAGGAGAAATGAAAGAATCCACTCTCATAGGTAGAGATTTTAAAACCCCTTTATCAGAAATGGACAGATCCAGAAGGCATAAAAAGTAAGTAAGGACATAGTTGAACTCAACAGCATCATAAGTCAACTGGATGTAATTAACATCTATAGACTACTTCATCTCAAAACAGCAGATTATACATTCTTCTTAAGCTCACATGGAACATTCATCAAGACAAACCACATTTTGGGAAATAAAACACACATTAACAATTTAAAAATAATACAATGTTTTCTCTCAGACCACAATGGAATTAAATTAGAAATCAGTAACAGAAAGATAGCTGGAAAATTCCCAAATACTTAAGAGATTAAGCACAATTCTAAATAACACATGGGTCAAAGGATACATTTCAAGAGAAATTAAAAAGTATTTTGAGCTAAATGAAAATACAGCACATCAAAACTTGTGGGATGCAGCCAAAGCTGTACTTAGACGGAAATTTGTAGCACTGAATGCATCTATTAAACAGGAAGAAAGCTCTAAAGTGACTGGTAGAGCACCTAGCACACCATAAGTACCAATAACTCTTAGCCACAATGCTGGTGATGGGGATGATGGTACCATGCACTCATTCTTCACAGAGAAGCCTTCTCTGGGGAGTATAACTGTCACATTTAACAAAATGTGTTGTTAGGAAAACCTGAGCATTAGAAAGTGAAAATGAAAAAAAAAAAAAAACCATTAAATCTGAAGAAGGTTTGAATCCAAAGCAGACTAACTGGTGGCCATGCTATATGAAAGTGTTATTTTTGCTTTATATCCAATTACCATGGGATTTGCCTTTGAATTCTAGTAGGAAGACACAGAGAAGCTGGCAAATATTTCAAAATAAGGCAATACATAGCCTTTCAATAAAACCTGGTCAATAAGTAAAAGAAGAACCTATATACACAATTTCTTTCATTGCAGACATCACATCACTTCTGTCACTGTGTTCCACATATGGGGCAAGGTGCTGAGGACTGTGAGCAGCAGCAAAGGGATCAGGGAAGCACCCCTCAACTCTTTGGGCCTCAAAACCCTCTGCTAATGCTACAAGGTCTCTGGGTTGAGCTTCATCCAGCTGTTCATGCTACATAATGGCAGGGTGCTCACAGGGGAGCCACCAACAGTTGTACTGCTTTCACAAAAGATAAAAGGGAAAGTCTCATTAGACCACATTACAAAGAGGTGTCATTGTATGCATATTAAATTGGTTCCTCACATTTTAATGATAATCAAGAGGCTGATGTGAATGTGGTGAAACTGCTCCCTTGTACGCTGTTAGTTGTGCTGCAAACTGGAAACTCACTTGGTCATGAAAATGGTCATATATTCCATGACCCAGGAATGTTTTAAGATTGCATAATACTCTATTATGTAGATGTATTATAATTTATGCGATAATAATAAAGTATGATCCTCCTACTGGTTATTATAATAGGTTGTTTCCATTGTTTTTTGGTTCGTTTTAGCTAGTGTAAAGACGCAGGGTTTTTCTTGATATTACAATAAAAATGTTCATCAATAGGGAAGTATTGATTAAATAGAATTTTTGCATCCATTAAAAACAAGTAGGAAAACCATAAAACCACCCAGAAAGTCATTAGAAAACAATACTAGATGAAGAAAAGCAGAATGCAATATTATACCTGTACTAAGATTACAGCTTTAGAAATATACTCATGCTTGAAACCAGAGACAGAAGGAGTAGAGAAAAGAGAAACAGCAGATATAATGATAGAGCACGACTGTAAGAGATCATTAAAATTATTTCCATTATGGTTGCAATATTATTAGTACAAAAAAAAAACCCAACATACCTAAACTCAAGAGGCCAATGATTCAGTACTTGCTAAGTACCCAGGACAAAATGACAATATTGCATTGTTGTAGCATGAGCTCAGATTCCACAGAAATTACCTGCAAGTTGAGCTGTGACTGCTTGGAAGGGCAGCTTTCGGAACATGTCCACTAGAGGCTGTACTTTTCTTATGTTGACTAATTCGTGTTTGCCATAATCCAGCTCATACACAGATACCAGTCCATTGGTCAGGATTCCTTTTAAAAGCACCCTGTGCCACCTAGATGTACATTAGATTAAAAAGGAAGAGAAAACACATAAACTCAGTACCTGCTTTAAGGGCCAGAAATATTTTATGATAAAAAGAAAAATTAATGCATATTATGTTTATCAAAATTTAAAACTACATTGTCTAAAAAGTTTTAAAAGCATTTCCTGCTCCTTTTTCCAAAGCTTACTATTCTCTGCTTTGCCACTGTCTTATTTGATAGAATTTGCTCATTCAAGAGACTTTTATAGGCCTCATGGAGTTAGTGAAGGAAAGACATATAGACTGTCAACCATCATTAAGTAGAAGAAACTAACGCCATGGAGGATGACCAGGACAAAGCCAGGGGATCCCTTCACTGAAGGAGGGTGGACAGAAGATGGCCACATGTTTGGATATGGTACATGCTTGGATGATGGAAAGAGAGAGGCAAGCAGGACAAGCTGGGGATGAAGAAATGCTTGAGAAGAAAAGCACAGAGGACTGGAGAGGGCATAGTGTTTTGGAGCAGAGCAAACCTTCCAGTATAGTTAGAGAGTGGAATGTGTGGAAGAATGGAAGAGAAGTCAGACTAGGAAGGCAGGCTGGGGACAGATCAAATAAGTTTTGGACAAAAAAAAGTTTGCAATTTTAATTATGAGAAGGACATTAAAAAAAGAACAAAACACAAGATTCAACCCACCACCTAAAATAAAGAACCTGGAAAAGGTAGAGGAGTATGAGGGAAGTGGAGTAGGGCTTCAGATCTGGAGCTCGAGGCACCAGAAGGAAATCCACAGGAATCTACTTATCCCTGCTGAAGCTACATCAACATCATTAAAATGAGAAAAACCCAGACTTCAAGGTTAATATATGAAAAATAATTTTAAAGTCCTATAGTCTCAAATACATGATTAAAAGTATTACTACATGAAGGAAAGGAAGACTGTTCATAACAGCTAAAAGAAAGTGTCTATGGAGGTGGTCTCTGCTGCTAAATGGTGTAAATTGGCCTCTAGTTCAGGTGGCATGGTCAGTCATTCTCTGGAACAGGTTTGCCAGCCGGAAGCCAGAAGCCCACCAGAACAGCAAGCCCTGTACCACAACACGCTGCTGGACTGGGGCTGGCTGGAATGGACTGTTTCTCCAGCCTATAAACACCTAGTATAGGAAACCCATGCAACTGCTATAGGATGAACTACAGAGAAACCCCGAAACAAAAAGGTCAGCTTTCAACACTGTAACTGGGGGCTTCTGAGGGAACTCCAGAAACTTTCAGACAGGCTCAAAGTGCAGCAAGCAATACTCCATGAGTCCCAGAGACAATTGGGACACAGAAAGGATACATGGTATGTACACGAGTTTTGGGGGCCAAATAGACCTGAATTAGAGTCCCATCTGGGCCATTTTCTAGTTGTGTCGCCTGGGCTCTTTAAGCTCTGAGCCTCGATCATCTCATGTTTAATATTTAATGTAAATTCACTTACAGAAATAATACATGGAAAGTGCCTGGGACATTACTTGGCTAATAATAGGCACTTGGCAAATGGTAGTTATCATCATTATTATTAAAATGAAGACAAGCTACTATAAATAAGAACTTCAGATCAAATCGAAGAGAAATTTTCACATGTGGAAACACTTTCGGTATAGGTTGCTAATTTGTGTAAGCACAAAAGGAGGTAAAAACACTTGGTGTCCACCAATAGCATCATCTTAAAATTGTACAGGGCAAATTGGCAGTGGTCTGTGTTTTTAGTCTATAAATAAGTGGTATAGAGCAGTGAAGAGAGAGTCCCAGAAAACTGATGTGTTGTATTTCTATTTAGTTTTCAACTTTCAAAACTAATAGCTTAAGTGAAGACTTCAGTTTTGACTAGATTACTAACGTTCAGTACTGGCATCACCTGGAATTTGTTAACAACAGATTCTGGAGCTCCACCTGCAGAGATTCTGATTCAGAATGCCTGGGGTAAGGAAGAAGAATCTGCATTTTTAATAGGTTTTCCAAGTTGTTCTTATACTGAGATAGATTTGGAAACCGCTGTAATAAAAATATGTATCTAAAATTTCTAAGTCTTAACTTACCATAGTTGGGAACAAAGTTTAGTAAATAGTCCTGAGTCTTAAGAAAGACAAAAGCTCTAAACATTTTATACTGATTCAGTTCATGAAGTTTTAAAAAAATCAGATTATCTGTTTTTATATACAAAACATCCCTTGATTATCTGGGACAAATTAACTAAAATCCAAGAGTCCTGGGGCAGAACGGTTCAAAGCCACGGAGGGCAGAGTAGGGAGTGTGAGGGCTCATACTATAGGTCTCCAGTTGATGTGTTCTCCTTCCTACCCAACCCCTTTCCTCCAAGGAGGATCTCCTCACCTTTAATCATCATTAATCTGCCCCCCCAGAAAATGATGAACATTAGTTTGGTTTTTAACTGTGATTGAATTATCTTACAAAGAGCTCTGATTGAGGCAAACCTACACAAACTGAATTAAACCTATTTATGCTTGTGGTTTTAAATAACACGACAGTAGAAATGGTTTTTTAGAGAAGAAAAGCTTATGACATACAAGTTGTATGTTTTTCAAAATGAGAGCTTTTATACACTTCACATTTGAGAGTTAAAAGTTAGTTTTTTTTCTCCCATGAAAATGACAAAACTTTATACATGCCTATGTTTGCTATCTTAAAGAATTAAAACATTTCATATAAACAATAAGCAGTTTGACCTTTTAAACTGAGTTTTGGGGTGTGTGTGTGTGTGTGTGTGTGTGTGTGTGTGTGTGTGTTGGGGAGGGGTGACTGTTCTTTGTGTTCAGCATCAATAAATAAGCTTGTTCATTTCTCCCAAGCAAACTGGCAAAGGAACAGGATGGGCATTGTGCCATTTCCCAGGGCTTCATGGCCTGAGTGGAGAGTGGACAGTGGGGTGTCTGGGCTTCACTTGGATGAAACCAGCACATCCTGCAGGGCTTTGGGGAGGAGGGTGTGGACCCAAATGTGAAAATATTAGAAAAAACACTGAAGTGCTAAAGAAATGTAAGAGAAAGTATGTTCTCACAGCCCCAAGGCCAAAGAGTAGTGAAATAAGCATTGTTGCTCCTTATGAAAGATGGCACAGATGCCAGGATGCAGCTGACAACATAAAGCAAGAGTCTTGCCATCTTCCAACAAGTGACTTTTCTTCTAGGAATCTATCCTGTAAATAAATAATCACAAATGCAAAGATTTACATTCACTATTATTTATAATAGTGAAAGATACAGGAGAGAAAACCTTACATAACAAAATAGAATGGTTAGTAAATTATGATTTCACTGGGAGAAAGGAATTCTGTATATCATGATTAAAATAGCCATTATAAAGGTTCCTGAAGAAATTTTATCACATGGAAAAATGTTCATGACATAATGTTAGGCCAAAAAAGCAGGTACAAAATTATATATACTAATAATATACCAACTATATAAATATGCACATATAAAATTAGAGGAAATACATAAGTAGTTTAACAAGTGTTATGTGTGGGTGGTTGATTTTAATTTCTTGTGCTTTTTTTATATTTTAAAAATTTTCCATAATATTTTTACTTTTAAAATAAAAAATCATTAAATGAAAAAAATCTGGTTATTTTCTGAATAAAAATATTTTTCTAATAGAAGAATAGAAAAAACATTTAAACATTCATTTTAGTTATATAATTGGGTTTTAACAGAAATATGGCCAACAGATTTTTTGATAAATGACATCATTTTAAATACTAGAAAATCGCAAAAATTACTGGGTTTGTTTCACATTCAAAATTCCCATTAGTACAGTTCAAAGTCCCCCTGCCAAGATTAAGACTCTGGCATCATTTTACAAATTTTTCTTAGGAGTAGAATAAAATGCTTTGTCCAAGGACCTACTTATTTTCCACTTTTGCAGCATACACTTGGTCTTTCTCCACTGCTATGTGGCGCTCTTCAGACACGCTGTAATATAGAATCATCTCTTCCATCAGAACTTCCAACTTATGTATCTCCTGCCAAGGCTGGATGACGAAGTAGCCTGGGTGACAGGCCACAGGCACATACACATCCATGTGTTCCCCTGGCTTTGATAAGTGGACAGGAGGTGGCAGTTCCTCTGTGGAGAAGGAGCTCGTATGGTCCACCATGGACTTTTTGATGACATCTGTGAGGTTCTTTCTGAAATTCTCTCCAGTGTTGCCCGACACGGGCATGTTGCCATTTTTGCTGTTGGGAGAGCCAGCTCCACTGGATATGGCACTCAAAAACACATCCTTCTGATGCTTCCACAAGTCTGCATTTGTAATCTGGTGATTAATACTGCAATGAGGATCAGGGAAGTTCTTAGGGGTAAATAAATAAACATGTGCGATCCCTCTGGTTTCATCCACTTTTGCAACCTTTGGAAAAAAAAAATATAAGAAATACAAGTTCACATTAAATTTTGAGAGGCAGTTATAGTAACCTTAATTATTAAAACACAGTATTTTGCCAAAACCCTTGCTAAAATCCATTTTATTTAAGGAAAGATAAATTATCACAGCTTGGCAATGAATGGGCTCTGAAGTCAAAATAGTCTAGGAAACAGTGCAGGCTTATGGAAATAAAAAATTTACTAATCTTTAAAAAGTCTGAGAAAACTTTATAACTTGCTATAGGTCATTATCATTGAGAGAAAGGATTCTATATATCAGGATTAAAATAGTTTACATTAATGACATTTCAAAACAAAGTAGAAATGACAAGTATGATGAACCCTGATATACTCATCACCCAGCATCAATAATAAAAAACAATCACAATGATGGCAAAATGATTTATGAGCGTTCTGCTTAAGGCTGGTGTGTCCTCAAGACTGGGAAGGGAAGGAAAAAGTTCTGACATCCACCATATCTGTAAGCACCCCTCTTTCAAATTCCTTGTCTGGTCCTAGTATATGTCCTCACCCCTTTCCCCATCTCCAATTACATGGGAAGACAGGCACCTGGGGAAAAAAAGAGGAAGCAAGCTCCACAGAACGGGTCAAAATTAGTTTACACTTTTTGTGCAGGAGAACTTCTGACTACCTAACCATCTTTGCTCTTTCGGCCAGAGGGGTGTTTGTATGGAAATATCATACATTAATAATTGGGACTGTACTGCTGTGTGTCCCAAGGAGCTAGGTGACTGTTGGCTATTCTCATCAGCAACTCTGGTTTATCTTAGGAATGATAAAGATAAGATAGTTCCAGCCATATTTATCTTTTGCCAAATAGGGCTAGAAATGAAAGGCAGGAACACAGGCCTGAAGAGAGGGAGATAACAGCAAGGCAACCCATCTACAGTAATTTACTTAAAATTTTTTTTTTCCAACAAGATGCCTCTATTACATTCATCCTCTGAAGTACTAATTAAGTACTGACTGCGAATTCATTTTGATATTTATAATACAGAAGTACAGTTTTAAAAATTAACAAAAAGTATTTTTATTGAGTAACCATCCAATATTCTGGCTTTAGGAGCTTAAAGAGTAGCTGAGAAAACAGTATTATCATGTGACAATTGAAGAATATGGAATAGTATATAATTAAGCATGTAATTGTACACTACAAACCGCAAAGGAATACAAGGACAGAAAAATCACTGCTAGCTAGAATAATTTAGAGGTCTTCATGAAGATATTTTTCAAGGACATTTCATTTTAAATGTTTATATAAAACAGTCATACAATTTCCATCAGTTAACAGAGAAAAATTATCTTCTTAAATTTGTATTATTAGATATATGAGCAATGTTTTTGATTTAAAGATGCAAAAGTACAGAAAAAGAAACAATAGCTAGTGAAATAAGTACAGCAGATTAAATAAACTTTAGGAAAAAGAGGCTAAGGACCACAATTATAAACAAATGATTTGTTTATAATCTATTCTACATTGTGAATAAAAAAGAAATAGAAGACTTATTTAAATGATCTTTAGAAACATTTATCAAGCGATCTGTGGTCCCTCTGTTGGGGACTTAATCCCTTATCATGAAGCAAAATAGAAGTGGAGAACCATCTCTTCTACATTAATAATGGGAAAAATTATAAGAAGGATTTAAAAATAATACTGGAGACATAGGATAACTTCTTAAATAAGAACTAAACCATAAAATATCTTACAGCTACACATGTAGCCAATTTCCTGAATATAAAAAATGTGTTGGATGTGGAAGCATCCATTTTACAGTGAGATAAAATTCCTTCACAAAAACTAAATGAGCCCTGACAGCTGCCAGCTCCCTTTCTAAATGTATCAGGCCCAACAAGATAACTAACCTTAATGCTACAGTCCGAGCAATTCAAAACAGAATCTCTTAACCAAAGCACTGCATCTGGTGTCCACATGCCAATAGATTGTGGAAGATCTGCTAAACAGCACTTAATGGCCTGAAAAGAAAATATGATGGAAAAGTGAACACATCATGTTAAAATACCTAGTTATGAGTAATGTTAATATTATTTTCCTACAAATCAAATGTTACCAAGATAGACAGCAAGCAACAACAGCTAATAATGACAATCACAGTTCCTGGTTTGAGCATCTGCTATGTTCCCAACTCTATTTATATAACTACTATTGTCTTTACTCCTTTAAGAGCCAGGGCTTACCCCCAGCACTCCATACACTTCCCACCGTACAATACTTCTGCATGACAGGTGTTGCAGCCCCATTTCACAGATGGGGAAATGGACTCAGAAAGACTGGGTAAGATACCAAAGTTGCAAAGACAGGGTTGGGACTTTTATCAAGGTCTACCCTCTAGCTCAACTTAAAAAAAAAAAAAAAAAAAAAAAAAATTGTCATTTGGAGGAAATCTGATTCCTGTTGCTTCATTCAGCATTTCCTGAGTACCTCGTGGATACCAGGCACATTTGTTTGCCTTTTGAAGGAGGTTGTAATGAGAATTAAGGAGGGTAAGAAAAACTGAAATCCACAGGTCCCTAAAAGCTTCATTTTCCCCAGTGCTTTTTAGCTCCTACCACCACTATACAACCATCTGTAGAATGGCTACAACAGAGGCTAAAAAGTGAACTCAGGGATTTCCTTCAGCTTCAAGCAAACCCTCGAATCAATGGAAGCAATTTTGTGAAGGGGATGAAACCTAGTTCCAGGATTCCTTTTCCTCTCTGAGCCCCTTCCTGTCTTCCTGCCTTCCTCCCTCAGGAGCTCTAAGCCTCTTGCTCTGCTGGCTGGATGTGGTACCTTTCTTGTTGGAGAGGTGGTCACTTAGAGCAGACAGCACACTTGAATATCTGCAGGGGCTGGGCAGGCAATGAGGGAGTAGGGCAGACTCGATGGGGCCAGCAGAGGAGAAGGCCCCAAGCTCCTAAGGAGCTCTGCCCCACAAGAAGAGTGCTCAGTAGAGTCAGATTTTCCAATTTGTCAAGAGAGAAGCCAGAAGTAGGAATTTTTGTGTGAAATTTCCTAATTTTAAAATCCTGGCAACCAATTCACATTTTTAAAATACTGTAAGAGCCAAGAGCCAAAACTCAGTATTTAAGGGTTGGCTTTGGCTGACAGTCCATCGGTTTGGTACTCTGATTTAGACTCTTGGAGAGATGTTGTGAGCCAGAGGTTGGGCTAGCTGGCTTTTAAAGTTCTCCCAACCAACAGTCTTCACATTTGTCAAATAATAAACCTAGATAAGATTATGAAAAAAAATTTTTAGTGATTGTTAATGCCGTAGCATACAGGTGGTACTGTTGTGGACTTTCAGACAATCACAGTGGTGGAACAGATTCCCAACTGCCCTCCAGCCCAGGGGATCTTTTCTAGGTAAGGCTGGCCCTGCATGGCTGTTCCAACAAGAGGTATTATTAAGTCAGAGTAGCACTTAAAGGCCCATCAATTTCCAGAATCATGGCTGAACAATGGACAGTAAAAATGATTTTGAAAAAAGCTTCTCTGTAATAGTCATGGCTAGAAAAAGCAATGGTGATGGGAGGGAGAGATATGTCAAAAGCCATGCTACAACAAAAGCCAAAATTGACAAATGGGATCTAATTAAACTAAAGAGCTTCTGCACAGCAAAAGAAACTACCATCAGAGTGAACAGGCAACCTACAAAATGGGAGAAAATTTTCGCAACCTACTCATCTGACAAAGGGCTAATATCCAGAATCTACAATGAACTCAAACAAATTTACAAGAAAAAAAACAAACAACCCCATCAAAAAGTGAGCGAAGGATATGAACAGACACTTCTCAAAAGAAGACATTTATGCAGCCAAAAAACACGTGAAAAAATGCTCATCATCACTGGCCATCAGAGAAATGCAAATCAAAACCAAAATGAGATACCATTTCACACCAGTTAGAATGGCCATCATTAAAAAGTCAGGAAACAACAGGTGCTGGAGAGGATGTGGAGAAATAGGAACACTTTTATACTGTTGGTGGACTGTAAACTAGTTCAACCATTGTGGAAGTCAGTGTGGTGATTCCTCAGGGATCTAGAACTAGAAATACCATTTGACCCAGCCATCCCATTACTGGGTATATACCCAAAGGATTATAAATCATGCTGCTATAAAGACACATGCACACATATGTTTATTGTGGCACTATTCACAATAGCAAAGACTTGGAACCAACCCAAATGTCCAACAACAATAGACTGGATTAAGAAAATGTGGCACATATACACCATGGAATACTATGCAGTCATAAAAAATGATGAGTTCATGTCCTTTGTAGGGACATGGATGAAAGTGGAAATGATCATTCTCAGCAAACTATCACAAGGACAAAAAACCAAACACTGCATATTCTCACTCACAGGTGGGAATTGAACAATGAGAACTCATGGACACAGGAAGGGGAACATCACACTCTGGGGACTGTTGTGGGGTGGGGGGAGGGGGGAGGGATAGCATTAGGAGATATACCTGATGTTAAATGACGAGTTAATGAGTGCAGCACACCAACATGGCACATGTATACATATGTAACAAACCTGCACATTGTGCACATGTACCCTAAAACTTAAAGTATAATAATAATAAAATTAAAAAAAATTTTTTACAGGTAATTAAAAAAAAAGCCATGCTAATTATGGACAATGTTTTATTCACTGAGTTTGATGGCAGAAGATGTCTTCTTGAAAATGTTAGTAAATGGGCATCTTGAAGTTGTAGAATACTGCATTGTTTTATTTTTTAAAAGATATTAATTTCTGCACAAAGTCCTCTATTTCTCCTAAAGGTAGTGAGTAGTTCTAAACAACTCAAAATATTCAAAATCCTTATCATCTGAACATTCACGAATAAAGAAAGGATCGGCTGAAGTTAATCTTTTAATTAAAATGTATGGTGGGGAAGTCACCGAGAAAATGATTATGTCTAAACAGATTTCCAAAGAAAATGGTTACCTAATTAAACTAAAAACTCTAAAAATAAACATTTATACACAATATTCTGGAACTGTATATAAGTCAGTACTGGCATCTAATTATCAAAATGGAACCTGTAACTGGACAACACAGCTTAATGACTGGATGCTCTTGAAAACAAATATTTCTCAAACAACAGTCTGTAAATATGACTGGCCTTCTTGTCTAAGTCAGTCATGTTTTACTTCTGAAAACCAGTAGACAACCACATTTGGACAATTTCCAATTTTCTTAAAAATTAATGAGATCAAAACTGAGAAGGCGTCTTACAATAAGATTATGAACACATCAAAATCTGTTCCAGCAAATCTCCCAGGCTGGTAACACAGTACCTGAGGTGGTATTGCAATCATTCCTTGTAGAAACCGAGGTGGAATTTCCCTGAGCTCTGACACTTTTACAGATGTCACAGTGCCAGAGTCCAGGAACTGAACATCAAGAGCCCGGCTGCTGTGAACGTTTGTAATCTGAAATGAGATAAGTGTTGGCTCATTTATTAGCATATTCAAAAGACCAAAATGCTTCTGTGCAATTACATTTTGTACAATCCTGAATTGCATATTAAAAGCAACAGACTATCAATGTTAAAATTTTCCCTTAATTTAAAATGTATTTATTTACTAAATATTATTATTATTATTTTGAGATGGAGTCTTGTTCTGTCACCCAGGCTGGAGTGCAGTGGTGCAATCTCGGCTCGCTGCAACCTCCACCTCCCAGGTTCAAGCGATTCTCCTGCCTCAGCCTCCCAAGTAGCTGGGATTACAGGTGCCCACCACCACAACCAGCTAATTTTCTTGTATTTTTTAGTAGAGATGGGGTTTCACCATGTTGGCCAGGCTGGTCTCAAACTCTTGACCTCAAAAGATCCACCCACGTTGGCCTCCCAAAGTGCTGGGATTACAGGTGTGAGCCACCATGCCAAGCCTACTAAATATTGTTTTAGAGTAGAATTGCTTTCAACATCTAGTTAATCAGTAATAATCAGAAAACTGATCATAAACAGTAAAATAAGTATAGTAATATTTATTATTTCTCCAATTCTAGGATGTGACTTATTATAAAATGATTTGATACATTATTATATATTGCTGATTATAAGATACAGTCTGTTCTCCAAAATATTAAAATATAAGGGAAAAACTATTGTTTTGGGGTCAAAACAATAATTACCTTTGCAATTATTTGTATAACTATCAAGAATAAATACATGATTAAACATAGGATCTGCTTTTCACTAATTAGTTTTCCTTCCCTGACTTTCCATACATCACTAAGAGAATGAGTACTCAAACCTTTTATCTACCTTGAAGGTAGACAATATACAATTTGATAATAACAAAAATAATACTAGATATTTATCTAAAGTATTTGGACATACACCAAGAAGGCTTCTTTTTGCCAAAAATGCATAACCTAAATTTAAACATGAAGATACTCAAATTGTGAGATACTTTACAACATAATGCTATTCTTCAAAAAGTCAGGAATAGCAAAGAAAGGCTGAGTAACTGCCAGGCTGGAGTATACTAAGAAGACATGACAACTAAAGACAATGTGGGATCCAGATTGGATGCTGGAGCAGAAAAAGTACTTTGTGGGACAATTTGGGAAATGTATGTTCTGTGGATTAACTAATGGTTTTGTATTAATGTCAATTTCCTGGCTTTTATAATTATGCAATGGTTATATAGATGTTAACATTTGAGAAGGTAAAAGGCCAATGAGACCTCTTTGTGCTATTTTTGCAACTTGTAAAAAAGGAAAATTATTTCAAAATAAAAAGTTTAAAAAGTTAGTATGCATACATTTATATATTTTAAATTAAATCACACAGAACTTTAAGATCTGAAGAATGCCATGATCTTTTCAACGAGTCATGTTTTTGAAGTTCATACCTAGGCACATACCCCTTGGTCATATGACCCGAGATTTCAGCCTTCTGACATACATTCACATTAATAGCAATAATTACTTCAAAACTGCTACTCTCATTAAAGTAGACATGACCAAGTTTTATTTAAATAATGAAAAAAATCAGTTCAATTAAGTTATCAAAATGTTGCTGTGCAGCATTTAAAAAATTCAATAAAGCAACGATTCTTACCTTTTGGGGGTTGATTTGAGAATCTTACAAAATTATGCATACTTTTCCCCCAAAATATATAATACATGCACACACACAATTTGCATACAATTCCAGAAGGGTTGAGGGACCCCCCCTGAAAGTTGAGATCCTTGAATCTAGGTTAAGAACCTCTGTATCAAAGAAAAAAAAGAAAAAAAAAACAAGCCAATGTTTTTTTCTTAATTTTTTTTTTTTAGGTTTTTTTTTTTTTTCTTTTTGGTTTTGTAGAGATGGTATCTCACTATTGTGACCAGGCTGGTCTCAAACTCCTGACATCAAATGATCCTCCCGCCTTGGCCTCCCAAAGTGCTGGGATTACAGGTGTGTGCCACCTCAAACTAGATGAAGAGAGGGAGGGAAAGCAACCACAAAAATCCAAAACCTGCCTTTTTAAAAACATATAGAAACGCAAGATAAACCATAACAAAACTCCTTTCAAGTTCATAACTGAGCTTGCAAGAAAATAAGACAATTGTTAGTGACTAGAAATAGAAGAGTATGTGAACATTAAAGCCAAAATTGTCCTGGGCAGGAGACATGGCCTTAGATCCACGCAGGAGGCAGGGAGGATCTGATACTGCCCTATGAAGCCACAGTTCTTAAAGGGATATACTCTCAATGGAAGGGCAACTTTGGAAAGCAATTAAGCAAGATATAGTAAAATTGAAGATATGCATTCCCAATACCTAGAAACTCCATTCCTATGTATGTACCCTGGAAGACACAGACAGGAAGTTTCAAAAAATTAGGAACAATCTAAATATCCATCATCAGGAAGATGGAGTGATAACATTGGCATATTAATAGTGCTGAATCATACAGCAGTAAAAATAGATGAACTACAGCTGCACACATCAACATGAATGAATCTCACAAACATAATGAATGAAAAAGCATGACCAATACCTCTTACTACTTATATAAAGTTTGAAAATATTTATTCATTTAGTTACACTTATTCATTTACCTTTATATTATATACACATATTCACTAATATATTTCCACTATTTAAATATTAAAAATATATAGTAAAAGTGTGTATCTACAAGTACAAATACAGTAAGAATATAAACAAGTAAGAATGAGAAAAAACAAATGAAACTGGGGTGGAGGCAGAAGAAAGGGGATGTAAACTTTCTTCGACCATAACTTCAACCAGGAAACTTCAACCATACTGGTCATGTTTTATTTCATAAACTGGTGATGAGTCTATGAGTATTTATTCAATTTTTTAAAAAACCTGTGTGTATATTTGAAATATTTCACAGTAAGTTAAGATTAAAAAGCCAAGTGACTGATTTTTACCTCTACTCGTAACCATTTTCCTTTGCAATGGAAGAGGCAGATTTTCCCACAGAAGGGTAATGAAACAAAGCACTCGGAGGTCATGTGCTACAAAACAGAAATGCATGATACTCTTATTACTCTTAGCAAAGAGCATATTGCTACACCATTACAAAAACAGATCGCTGTGGCACTGGCAGACTTAACCGACATGTAGTCAGACTTCCAGCAATGGATGCAGCAAACACACAGGGTTATAAAACTTGTCTTGTTACTCATACATTTGTTGACAGTAGTTTACTCTCCCTACATGCACATGGCTCATATATCAGCATTGTTAACATGTCTAAAAACATTAGCATAAGATCATTATGATTCACTTAGGCACTGGCTCCATCAGTTACACATGAAGAGAGGTGTTGAATCTGATAAAAAGGAGAGCAGCATGGATGAAAAGTGAGGAGGTTGCGAGAGCTGTCTGTAGGCCTATTCTTTTCATCTCTTCACATTTAGATGCAAAGATAACATTTTAATTCCAAAACAAAGAAATGTTATCAACACAAATATGTATGTCAGTGCCAGTTAAATACCAACAAATCACAGCTGTAAAGATGAAGTCTCCTCATCTTCCTCTTTTGAAGTTGGGGGTACCTGTCCATGGTCTCTTTCTGTTCAGGGTGTGTGTTTCTACTCTCCCCAAAGGCAATGTCTCACTTAGGTTACAAGCGCAGTAGGAAATATCGAGTCCTTTTCACCACCAAAGGTTATAAGGACAACATCCATACAAATGAGTCACTGGAGTCAGCCAAGCTGGGGGTTTCAGATTTTTCAAAGATAGACTTAAAATTAAACCTCTGTAACACAGAACAAGATAAAGCTATAGGAATGTCTCAATTCCAGACTGTACTTTGAATGCGGATTTAACCTGATTCAGCGCATATTTTGGCATACCTATTCTACATAAGACACTAGATGAGATACTGTAAGGGACGCAGAAAATTGGTAAGGCACAGTCTATGCCCTCAAGAAGCATACGCTCTAGAAAGGCAAATAAGTACCCAAATAGCTAAAATATAAACCTGAATATGAATGCCCTGAGGTGCCTGATGTGCTTTGTGGGTGAGAGGGAAGAGTTCACTTCCAGGGACGAGGGGGTAAGGGCAGAAGTGGCAGTAGGGTTTAGTGATTTGGAAACCACAGCATATTCTGAAATATGACCATAATGTCCTAATGGAGGTAAGGAAACCATTTTAGAAACTTAAAGCACAATAAAACCTCTACAGAGCTTGATTCAGAAAAAAATAGTAGAATTAAAGGATAAGCTTATTAATACAATTTGAACTGCAGAACCACATTTATCAGGTGGCAGGTTCTCAGGGTCCACAAAGAGCTCAAGGAGTGATGGCTGAGAAGGAAGATGAAGGCAGAATTAAGGAGGAAAGTTTTATTATCCTCCTAAATTCCAAGGTTTCTCCTTGCCTGAGGCAGAAGAGTCAGCTGGCTCTAGCAGACAGTCACAGGCAGCTGCACTGTGGCATCACCAACTGCATGTTATAAATAACACATCTACCGATTGCTGAGCACTGACTACATGCCAGGCACAGTGTCCTCAGGACAATCCTATAGGGTACACACTATTGCTATCTTCGTTTTACATTGCAGAAACCAGTGTTGTGTTTTTCTTTTAAAGCTCTGAAGTCTGGAGCTCTTTACCTACTATTCTAGGGATTCCATTTCAGAATACTAAAAAATTGTTCATACAAAAAAAATTGTTCATACTTATGCAATTTAGTAAATTACTCTTGTTTGTAATTTTAGGGCTAATTTTAGAGGTAGAAGAGGTTCTGCTATACCTTGCAATGGAAGTAGTCCTCTATCTTATGTAGAAGATCACTGAGCTTGTTCAGACCCTTACAAGGCACCTGGCAGTAGAGTGTCCCATCAGAGCAAATATTAGTTACTTTGACATTTGTGTACATGGCGTCAACCTATAACAGACAAAGGATACCTCGTGAATGCTTGAGAGCAGAATGCAGCTCTTACCTACCTAAAGGGTATCTACCTAAACATCCCATAACCAGTCTTTGCATTTTAAAATCTTTAAGTTAGAGTATACGTAAGATGAAATGCAATATATAGCTTAAATGTACAGAACTAATTTGGATTCTTTTTAAAAGAAATGTCTAATATCATTTATGCCAAGCACAAAATAGACATTGTGTATACATTCCCATACTCCATTGTCTGAAAGGCCAAGACTGTCTTTAATGTTGGTTTATTTTCTCCCCATTTATTTAGAAAAAGAATTACATAAACCATGTTTTGCAACATTAACAGAAGTGAAAATAAACTCTCACAAAATCAAATCCATCATCAGCCTACTTTCTAATCTGTGTCCAGCGGCCACATGAATTTGAGTAATTTTAAAAAACCATAACCAAAATAAATATTCAATTTTACCCATTTTTAGTCAAACCATAATAAAGACATTCACAGTGGTTCTACTTATTAAAACAGAAGTTTTCCCACTGTTTCTATGAAATCTTTAAAATGACCATTTTTAACATCTCATCTTATTCTCCTGGGTAGATATTCTATAATTTATTTAAAGGCTTCCTTCTTTTGGGGCATTTATGTTCTTCACATTAAAAAAAAAGTTAAAGCTAATAATCAACATCTTCGTGGACCCAATTTTCCCTTCTTTTGTATTATTTTTCCTTATTATCTTTACAAAATAATCTCATAAAATCAACAGATGCTCATTGCAGGAAATGGAAAATAAAAATTCCAGTTCCTAAGAAACAATTACTCTGAACATTTTGGTACTTTTTTCCCTTCTAGCCCCACTCCCTCCTTTTTTCCCCTCAATGTAAATGTAATCTGTCTCTATCAACTGTTAGCCTAAAATGTATAATATTCTGGTGATTTTTCTCTCATACAAAATGTGTAACAAGCAACAACAGTGATCACAGTGGTACCTGCAGGTGAACTTCTAGTGACTTGTCACATATAGCCTTCAAGCAGGTGGCATTGATATTGATATCATCTTCTCCTGAGGTATCATACAGAACAACAAGTGGAATGTCAGCTTTGTCAAGTATTTCCACTGCAAAGATCTTTCCACAAGTTAAAGATTCAACCACCTTCACTAGATCAGGGTCATCACTTAGGACTTCCAAGCCTGAAAAATATTGAATCTTTTAATTTCTACTTAATTAGAAAAATCATTTCAAGATGAACAGATGGATTGTGTCTGTTTTGACCATTATTAAAATTATAAGCCTACTGCAAAATTATTAAATTTTATATGAAAGCTTTGTTTTATAATCTTTATCTTACCTCTTAGGTTTTAAAAAAATATAATGTAAATGCCCTTTTGAATGATACACTAAGGCAGGCAATGTTAAAACAAGCAGAAAAATGGATAATCAATCAGAATTTCTACCTTGGGAGAAACAGTCTTCACTTTATACATGAACACATATTTAAAACCAAAAAACTAACACATATGAGAAGCCATCAATTATGTCTTCTAGTCATATGTTTGTAATGCACTTCCTACATATATACAATTATTTTTCTTATGAAATGAACACATATTTATTGGAAATTGAGACAACCACTATTGTTTCTTTTTTACTGACCCTTAGGATACCAAAGAACCTTCTGATTTATCAAAGAGAGATTAAGTAGTGTTTAACATAACACAGGTATTAGATGAATTTTGTTGTAGTCCAACTACTCCTTAAATTCTTAGAAAATTATAGTTCCACATAATATATATGACAATCCTAAGTTAATGTATTAAATGCATTAAAACTAGCTCATATTTCCCCCAATGGTACTATAATGCCTATTTCCATATTTTTCTACTTTAAATCCACAAGCTAAAATTCAGACTCCTCCTGAGTTTTTTCTTCTTGTTCTGTTCTCCAGACTTATAACTTTGAACTTTTCTCAAACATTTAATTTCAACACCCTAAATCCTGTCCTATGCTCTTGATACATTCTTTCCAACACCAACTTCTAAAAGTTGTTAACAAGTTTTTTAAATTTCTTCAGGTTTATCTCACAGATAAGAGTCAAACCCAGCTCCTGTGACATAAGAATTCATCCCACTGGGAAGGAGGCATTTCTTCAGAGTACTAATTTTCATGAAATAATTATGATCATTTTCTGCATTTGGCTCAAGTCCCCCCAGCATGGTGCATATTTCAATGCCTTTCCTTATCACGAACATGACCAATGTGTCATCTGTCCTTTAAGTTTATCCCTACATGGCACTCTCATATAGGTGGATTCCTCTGTTTCCTTTAGGAGGAAGGAAAAGAACAATGATACATCTACTATGCCAGAAACTGCATGTGACCTGTGATCAAACTCATGCTTGGGTGCGTGAGGGTGTGTCAGTCACATCCTCATAGAATCACCACAGTCCATCTCAGTGGGAAAGGGGCTGAGAGTCAACTCATAACATGCTGAACAACATATTGAAACTGATCAAATGTCATGAAACAGGGCCTCTATCAATTGTTACTAGGGCAGTCAGAACAAGAAATATCCCTTTAAGATGGCTATTGACATTTTTATAAGAAATTATAATACGTTTTTATATATAACATAAAATATAAAAACATAACATTTTTATAATGGTATCTTATAAAGAACACATTAGACATGAATTTAAACCTTTCAAGAAGTAACACATTATAACACGAGATACTTAGTTCATTTTAGGATTCAACCATCCAAATGTACAGTGGTAATAACCTATTGAAATGCAGAGAGTTTTTTAAAAAGTTCCTCTTACCTGCAAGCTTACATTTTGTAGCTTGAAATGAGAGTGAACAAAACTTCGGGTTTAATTTGTATGCTTTGGTTTTTTCAACATTTTCACTAAAACCATAGTCAACATAGCATACCTAATGATTAAAAAAACAGAATGTTTAGTTCTTTATCCTCTCTTTAAAAAATTCATTTGATACACTTAATTGGCTCAATCTTATTCCATAATCAGCAAGCTGAGTGGCACAGTGGCACCTGGAAAAAGCTGGGGAGGTGTCCCTGACTTACCACAGAAGAGAAAGGCTGGAGCTGAGACGAAGGAAACCAGGGGTCCTGGTTCCAGGCCCCAGTCTTCTACCTCACCCTACCCCTTCAATGGGAAGAACAGGACTGCTCAGCCCTGCCACCTTGCTGTTGCCAGTCTCTCAGCAGCCTATCTACCTGGTTCTGCCAACTCTGCTCCCCTCCCCTTTGGTACTTTCATTAATATCATAATGCCTGCATCAGCTTATTCTTTTTTGAGTTACACATTTCCACTCATTCCCTGGACAGCAGTATTTGTTTCTATGGCAGGCATCATCCTTGTGGTATTTATCAGATTCTAAATCCCCAAAGCAGCATTTGTGATGGCTATTCTCAGCTACTGTGCTTCCAGGGACCGAGATGCTTCATCAATGACAACAATGGTATCACTGCTGAACAACATGGAATTCTAAACTGAAAAACAGGTGTACCTATTTTTTTCAAGGGTGTGAAGCTGGGTTAGGCCTTCTTTCAGCTCAGCAAAAGGCCCTAAGTCTGCTGAACAGAGGTCTGTGTTTGCAGAAACCTGCACAACTTTTCCTCACCATTAGCACAGATTGTTAAGAGCCTGGATATTATTTTTAAGAATATTTATAGAATCTTCAGTTTAAAAGGATTATATAAACACAAAGCCTTTTTTTGAGAAAAATAAAAATCTAGAAACATTAAGCTATGGTTTAGAATAACTAAGAATCTAAGGGAAAATGTTGAAAACCTAATATGCATCTCTAATTAAAGAAGATGATGGTTATTAAAAGACACAAAGCAAACACAACAATAACAAAAACCAGGGCAAAGTCTTGGCCTTAATACCAAGTAACATGAGGTAGGTTCCTTTCACTGCCTCCCTGAAAATAAAGTCCACAGGCCAGCTTCTTAGTACCTAGATTATGGTACTAAACACACGAAACAAAAACCCTCCCCAGCAGAGAATCTAAGGGAAAAAAGCAGAAGACACCACTAACTCCTTTCCTTGGCCATGTGATAAGTGGGCCTGTGGGGCCTGTCTACCTTGTATCAGAAAGATCATCTCTTAGAATCCACATCTGACTCAACACAGACTTAGGCCTAGATCGCTAGTAGGGCTGCATGTCAGGCAGCTGGCCATTTAAGTGCACAAATCTATTTCTCCAATCCTAAATTAGCACCTGCTTTTACTTCTCATAGGCCTCAGGAGTCAGGCAGCTCTCAGTTCCTTTAACAGCTATCACCACCTACAACTTAGATTCTGTTCTTCCCAGGCCCAAAATGGAGGTAACGTGGTCTGACAATAGGACATAGCATGTGAAATCATGACTCCTGGGAAATTCAGAATGTATTCTTAGCACAAGAACAGATTAAAGAATAACTGCTCCAAAGCCTCAAAAGAAAGTGTTTCTGAACTGTTTGTAGCTTCTTTTCTTGTTTTTAATCATACATGTTTGTATGGCAACTGCAGTGTATAAAACGCTTGTCCATGCATTGTCCAGTGTGACTCTCACCACACTCTGCTCTGTGTCCTTTGCTCTGTGAGGGTTCAGTAGTCTCTCTCTCTCTCTAATGTCCTAGGATCAGGGCCAGTAGTCACATAATCCTGGCATAAGGCCCCAGTCCATTCTTGGTTCTCTGGCACCATCAAGTGGACAAAGGTCTCCCAGCACTACCTATCACCCAGCAGACTCCCCTGGGATGTGCGCCTGGGTCAGGCCAAACTGGCACCAGCCTCAGCGGGTGACTGCATCTCCTGTTTCTCCTACTCACCAAGGATCTGACAGGGAAAGCAAGGAAGGAATCAGTACTTACCACCAGACAAAGTTCAATTCAAGCGAAGCAAGCCTGGTGCTAAGTAGCTGGGGTTTCTCCAAATAAAGGGAGAAACCGTCTCTGTCAGCTTCGTGGGGATGTGGGGAACAAGTTCAGGCCCGGATTGCTACAGTCACCACTGTCCCAAGAGCTTGCTACTGCACAAGATACCGAGCTACCTTTTTTATTCTTCACATCCAGCCCATAATTCTCAGCAGCAATGACGAGGCTGGTCACTCCCTTCTTCATGAGACGCTTTCTTTTTCTGGCTTCTGTGACACCACTCTCTTGGTTTTTCTTCTTGGGCCATCTTTACAGGCTTCTCTGCTCCCCTAATGCCTCCATGTAAATACTGAAGGGTTTCAGGACCTGGTCCCAGGCCCCTCCTCCTCTCTACGTGTATTCTCTCTCTAGGGGATCTCATCTTGTCCTGTGATTTCAATAGCACCCATATGCTGATGCCTCCCAACCTGACACATCTCCAGTCCTAACTGCTCCCTGAGCTCCAAATTCATCCATGTGACATTTGATAGCTATTCTCAAACCTAGCAGGTCCTATGAAATTCTCAATTGTTCTCCACAATGGTTTTCCTCTCTGACTTCCCAATTTCAAAAAATAGCACCAATATCTAGTCAACTGCTCAAGCCCCAAATCCAGTAGCTTATCTTCAATCTTCTCTTTTGCTTACCATCCACTTCTAACAGGTCAGTGTCCTGTCAGTTCTACCTCCAAATATATCCTGAATCTCTTCCACTACCTCCATCTTCACTAATCCAGGTTACAAGGTAGCTGGCTATTACAACAGCCACCTAACCAGTATTACTTTCCTTCTGTGCCCTATTATACACTCCATTCCCCCACAACAGTCCCAGAATGATTTCTGAAGCATCTAAATGAGGTCACATCACTCTGCCTATCTCTTGCTTGAGAGTTATTTTCTATCATAGTTATTTCCTTTATTGGTTATTTCCTTCATTGTACTAAAATTGTTTTGTGTGTTTATTGCATGCTTGTCATCTCTCTTTTCTCACTAGAATGTAAGCTTCATGAGAACAAGGACTTGTATGTTTTGTTCTTGGCTCCAGGAAAAAGTGAAAAAGTGTATCAGGCAGATACAACATGATGAGAGTGTCTGAATTTACAGATAAGCAATCAGGGAAGTTAAATAACTTTCCTAAGGCCACACAGCTAGAAATGGAAGAGCTGAGACTCAGTTCTGACACGAGAGCTTGAATTCCCAAAGTAGAAGGAGGGAGGGAGGAAAGAAAGTGACTGCCCTATCGACTTCAGACTGGGAGATATCCTTTTGGAATATCTGCATTATTTATTGTAAATATTGTTACACTGTTAATGTGTCACTAAGATTTACGTATGATTCTTCTCTTCATAAGAAATCTCTGTGCCTTAAAATAGCTTAGCTTTTGTTGAACTTCCTAAGGGCCGGGGGAGTGAAATGGCCAGGAAATAGAAGTTTATCTAGGAACATTTAGGGATAGTTATCTCCTATCAACTAGAGACCCAGAGGAATGGAGGGACTTGACCAAAGGCACACACCCAAATACAGGCAGACTCAGGACTAGTGCCCAAGCCCTGTGTTCTCCTTTGGTCCAGTGATCATCGTGGTCCTTAGCTTCTTCCAGGTTTCAAACTTTATCCAAGTATAATTTACACTGAATAAAAGATACCTGTTTACAATACAGTTTGATGGGCTTTGATCAATGTATACATCCATATAATCATCACCATAATCAACATATAGACCATTTACACCACCCCAAAAAGTCTCCTCTTGCCCTGTGCAATTAGCCCCCCTCCACCTCCTGTCCCAGGCAACCACTGATCTGATTTCTATCACTGCAGATGAATTTTACCTGCTCTTAGACATCATTTACATGAAATCATACAACATTACTCTCTTGTGCCTGGCTTCTTTTGCTCAGCACAAAATCTGTGAGGTTTGTCCATGAAACTATGTATATCAGTAGTTAATTCCTTTGTATTGTTAACAGTATTCCACTACATGAATAAACTATAATTTGTTTTTATGATTCACCTGTTGGTGAACATTTGGGCTGTGTCCAGTTTGGGGCTATTAATAATAATGCTGCAACACACATGTATGTACAAGAAACCTTGTGGGCCTTAGAGGTCATATGGCAAGTGTTCATAAGAAACTGGCAAACTATTTTCCAACTTTCAGATTTTTAAAGTCAGTCAAATTACTTAAAATTTGTGCCTCTGTAGATTCAGCTAGGGAATTTCCTAAATGCCTCTGCAAATGGGAAAGCGTGGCTGGGTGGTTGGGTGAGCTTACTTCTGGAGAGGGTCAGGGCCTCTCCTATTGAGCAACCTGCTAAGAAACAGCAGTATCCCTTTCTGACCTCCTAACTCTCACTTGTAGCGGGGGTTCAGTGGCCAGTAACTGATGGACTTAAGCCTGCATTCAGGGACTGGTCATCTGCACTCAGTGACACATATAGGATTACCAGCTGGCGGCTGATAGTGGCACATGGAATAAGGTTTTGTATTATGGAACAGAGGCTGCAGAAATAGAAACATATTTCCCTGCTTGCAAAATCTAGAGAAAACCAAAAGATCTTAGATACATTCCCCTCACAGTCCAAGAGCGCTCTGTATAAATACAAGGGACTATAGAAGTGGGGAACTAGGGTCACCCTTCTGCACAGTGTCCTTCCCATCATGAAGGACAGAAATGAACCCAAGTCTTAAAGCACATTGCCCTTTAGGGAAGGGAGACATCTTAACAATCGAGAAAGAAAAGACTTTCTCTCCCTCCAAATTCTCTATCAAGTAGCAGGCCCATTATTCAAAGGATAAATTCCAAATAGACACACAGCTTCCACCAAGATAGAAAGAAGTAACACATTAAAAATACACTAGTACAACTGACCACACAGCACACGGAGCTAATACCTAATTTCTCTGCATGTTATTTGGGTGTTCCAAGGCCCTGAGACACTACTGCTCTCAGGGAAACTGTGCTTCTTGGTCTCTGCATTGACGGTATGAAAAGGCAAAGGGCAGAGGCTGATATCCACGAATGTAGCCAAGCCCAGAAGAGTCTGCTGATGGAAGCGAGTGGCAAACGGGCCCACTGGCCTTTTCAAGAGGGTGGAGAGGGCTACGCTGGGAGCAGCTGTGGAGAAGGACCTGTGTCTTGGCTACAGAAGAGGGGGAAGAATAATGGTCTCCTTTGGTCTGTATGGCTTCCCTCACTCCAAAGTACTGGCCTTGATAAGAAGCCCACAGAGTTCTGGTCAGTATTCATTATACATCCCCTGGGAATAGGAAGTGTCTTTCCCTGATTGGATAATGTGTTATGAATACTCCCATGGGGAATTTATTTTTTTAACGAAAACTCTTGAGATAATATAACTACCACGAATTTAAAGGCTGACAGGGATAACCTTTTACAGATATTATCTTTTCAACTTCCACTGAAAACTACCTTTAGTTATAGGATACATTTAAATTTGAAAAATGTAAAAAATATTTACATTTGGAAAATAATAAGGTATTTGTATCCATAATGCTATGACAAAGTAAACAGTGCTTGCCTTTATTTTGTTCTCTTCTGTTGAGATGACCTGTGCCCGTAACCAGGCGTCCTCCTCAGCATTTACGGCCAGCAACTGCCCAACATTCACGGCCTGGACTGGTGTGACCTTAGGATTCTTACTGTAATATTCCTTCATCTCATCTTCCATTAATTCCTGAGCAGCAGAATAGTCTTTGCCCACATACCTGAATCAGTCAAAAGAAGAGAATGCAAATGAAGTAACCTAGAAGAAGAAAAGCAATAGGAATTCGTTTTTGTCCTTCTTTTTTCTCTGCTGCCATCTTTGGTTCCAGCCTCGGACTTGCTTATATCAACAGGGAGGACAAGGTGTATTCAGTGAAATACTTATCTCTTGAAAAAGAAGATAAGGGGGCTGGGCACGGTGGCTCACACCTGTAATTCCAGCACTTTGGGAGGCCGAGGCAGGCGGATCACAAGGTCAGGAGTTTGAGACCAGCCTGGCCAATATGGTGAAATCCTATCTCTACTAAAAATACAAAAATTAGCTGGGTGTGGGGGGTGGATGCCTGTAGTCCCAGCTACTTGGGAGGCTGAGGCAGGAGAATCGCTTGAACCCGGGAGGTGGAAGTTGCAGGTTGCAGTGAGCCAAGATCACACCACTGCACTCCAGCCTGGACGACAGAGTGAGACTCCCTCTCAGAGAAGGGATAATGGAGATTGCACAAAACACACACCAAACAACACAGCAAACGTTTGGTCCAACATATCCCACAACAAAGGAAACGTGGAGCAATCCAGACAACGAGAGGGCATAACAAGAAGCAGCGATAGTGTCCTCAGGAAGGACAAGGCTGAGAAAAGAGTCAGGAAGGGGAGAGAGGAGGAGACGCGGAAAATGGAGATACCAAGAGAGGCCTGGAGGCCAGAGAAGTGAGGGTCAATGCTGGATCTTGACTAAGGCTGCTGGAAATCTTTACAGATTACTAAGAAGAGAATCTAGAACATAGTTTTGCCCTAACTAGGGCTGGGTCAAGCTTTGAAAAGCAATGAAATTTTACTAGAGAAAAAACAAAGCTGTAAGTACACTAAATACAACAATGTGACACCCCCCTCCAAACTTATTAAAGAATTTGAACAAATTACAACAAAATATTGACTTCTGATACCCTTAAAAGAGGTACCATATTCTAGTCAAATGTCTCTAAAACTGTATGCTTGTTGAGAAACTTTTTTTTTTTTCAGGATTATGTCCTTATTCCTTTCTACACTTTTCTACTGTTGACAACTGTGGTCACCTTGTGCCAGTTCATGTTATCAAAACAGGCTACTGTTTTCTTGCGCTTTAGTCCTCAGAGATGATTTCTTCCAGGGTCTCCTTCTAGGGTGTAAAACCTGGCATATCAAGTTTGGGTTACATAACAGAAGCTGTCCCAGCCATAGGATCGAGGCCTTTTTAGCTGGAAGGCTATACTCTAACAGCACCAGCATCACTTGGCCCAGGAGATGGGGCAGATGCCACAAGAACCTTGTTCTTTGTATTGTTCCAGGTTTTACCCAGGCTCCAAGTGGGTACAGCTCTAAGAAATGGTTCCTTTAGGACTATTTCTATGTATTCTTGGTAATTATCAGCAGGGCAGAAGATGCCATAGTCAAGCTATTCATTACAAGGAGAAAAAAAAAAAAAAACTCAGAAAGTCCTACACAAAATGGAAACCACGTGCAATGGCTATTTTAAAATGAAATATTATGTGCATGTTATTGGCTGCAGAAATAGCTGCAGAAGCTTTGCCATACTCTTATAGTTTAAATTTAATTTTTTTTTTTGAGACAGGGTTTCACTGCTATGTTACCTAGGTTGGACCCCTGGGCTCAAGCAATCCTCCCACTTTCGCCTGCTGAGTAGTTGGGAGGATGTGTACGTGCCACTGAGCCAGCTACTATCATTTAAATGTATTGAGCTTTGCAAATACTAAGGCACTGCCTTGAATGCAGCTGCATTCTTGGCTCTGAAGTCCTCCAGAAGGTCTGCAACTGCACCCGAGTGCCCATTTGCTGGGACCTAGAGTCTCACTGGGCCTCTCCCTAGTGCTGCTATGTAGCCCTGGGTGCTCAACTGACAAAGGCCTGGGCTGCAGCCCTGATGTGGTGGTCTGCCAAACACAGGCTCCCGCCAGAAGGGAGGAAGGTGACGAGAAATGGCTTGGGATCTGCAGGCAGCTTCTCTTCTCTTAAGCAGCCAGGAGAGAAGGAGGGCTGCACAGATAGGGGGAAGATGGAGGGTGTTGGATGAGGCACAGTGCAGGACTGACATTACAGCTGGTACGACAGTGGGTAATGACGAGAATGAGGTCATATATTATCCTCAAATTACCTGAGCAAGGGGGGCAAAGAATGATGGATAGGCCAATTTAGGGATGCCCTAAATACAAAGTTTTACAAAGTTAATTTCTGAGACAAGGGATTCCCATATTTGAGATGAGGGTTCTGCCACAGTACCCTCCAGGCCCTAATGAGCCAGAGATCCAGCTTCCAGTGCCTACTGCCTGCCTGGGTGAAGATGCGGATACAGAACAGGGTTCAGTCTGGTGGAGGTTTGCAAAGTCTTGTGGGGAGGGCAGAAGCCAATAACCTAAGGTCAGCCTAATGGCAGACACTACCCATCTTGCTTGCTGGTTGCCAGCCACTCTGCTGAACACATAAAATGCTGACTCCAGGATTTAAATTCCTACTGGGATAAGGTATTTAAATAATCTGACGACCCTGACATAATCATCCTGGAATAGATTAGAACCCTTCTACTGAAGTCCTAGAACTGATCCAGACTCCTGACAAACCTTGGTGTGAACAACAGAAACCATGTGATTGGTCCGGCCCGGTGCTTGGTCTCTGACTATGGCACCAACAATTACTGGTTACAGATACCAAAGGATCCTGCCATGGAAGTTTCTTTATAGTATAGTCAAATGGTAAAAGGTGGTAATGTGGGCTTCAATATCTTTCCTTTACTTCAATACAATAGTGAAACATATTGGGACCTCTAGCCTTCAGCAACCTATTTATATCTTCAGGCCACACCACATCTTAGAATAAAAGCTTTATCCTCTCTAAAGTTTCTGGAGGTTCTTCTAGTTTGAGCATCTGAAGATACGAGGTTCATTCTATTATCTACTCAGATTTCATTTGTTCAAATGGAAGAGCTTTAAATTTTTGAGCTTTTCTTTCATTGAAGGATTCTAATTATTTTTTGTGGTTCTTCTTTGGGCTTTTCCATCCCAGTTATGGGTCTCTGGAGGAGTGACAGCCCAAACCAAAAGACCATTTGGTTGAAGGTGCCCAGATTCTGTTTGCTTCAGCATTTTTCTGATCTGCCCAGCCATGGCCACACCCTGGACTGGTACCTCCAGGGGTTCAGCTACATAGGTTCCCATTCTTTTTCCCAAATGGAGACTGCAAATTATAGTCTTTCTATATTTTCCATGTATTCTGCATTTTCTCCAAAAGTCCAAGACAGGTGCCTGGAGCTGGACTGTTGTTATTCTAGTTATTGTTAGTTACTTCAGCAATGATGCCTTAGGCAATGACGCCTCCTCTCAGGCAATGATACTGAAAGACTCAAATAAACAGAGCATCTTTGGGTCCAAGGTCTAATCTGATGTATTATGCAAGGAAAACAGCTCTGAGCTATTTTTACTTTTAGGAAATACTACATAGTCCCAGATTATAAATCATATTATGTAGTGTGTGGGGCACTTGCCTTTTCTGCGAACTAGGTATTGCTTTTGACATAATATGGTTACCATCACGCTTTTGACATAAATCTTTTTTTCAAGTTCATATTATCATTCCAATTTTTAAAGCTATTAGTAATCTTAGGATAGCTGTATATTTTTAACAATTAACAAATATTAATACATTATTAAGTCTCACTATAACTCTATAGAACTAAGAATATCTTTTTTTTTTTGAGACGGAGTCTTGCTCTTTCACCCTGGCTGGAGTGTAGTGGCGCGATCTTGGCTCACTGCAAGCTCCACCTCCCGAGTTGACACCATTCCCTTGCCTCAGCCTCCCAAGTAGCTGGGACTACAGGCACCCGCCACCACGCCCTGCTAATTTTTTATATTTTTAGTAGAGATGGGGTTTCACCGTGTTAGCCAGGATGGTCTCGATCTCCTAACCTCGTGATCCGCCCACCTCGGCCTCCCAAAGTGCTGGGATTACAGGCATGAGCCACTGCGTCTGGCCATATTATTCTTCCTTTAACCCTCAACATCCATGTGAAGAATAGACAAGTGACAGCAGTACATCAGAATCCTAAAGAATTAGAAAATGAAACTTGCCTGATAACCACTTCATTTGTGTTGCTCAGTTCAACCACCAATACAGATGGCGATGCTTCAGTTGGAATCATTAAAGGAGGAACTGTTATGTCCTCCGTAAAGGTATTAGCGCTTTCAGCAATGTTTTCTTCTATCTGCAAATACTCTCGTTCAACCATAGTCCTGATATCATGATCACCGTGTGCTTGCCCTGCATCCTTTTGGATTTTGTCAGTGGGCAATGGAAGTTTAGCATAGAGAATGGCCTTCTGGGGATTTCCAGAAATGTAGTCTATGGTGCATACATCAGAAAGTGAGGCAAGATTTTTTAAGGCATCCTCAGGGAATTTCACTGTGTACATTTCCTCAAATGCTTTCGGAAGAGCACTGGCCCAAAGGCCACTTGTGTATTTCACCAGCAGGTCTGCTACTTTTTCTTTAAAGTCTCCTGCCATAACTGTTGGACACCCTTTCAATGGTGATGTTTGTTTGGGACCAGGTAGTGGCGATGGAGGTACTTTCTCAGTGTCCAGTTTACTTCTCAAAAGCTGCTTTCTCTTAGCTGGATAAAGAAGTAAATCTTGGCTACCACTGCAAGGTTTCTCCACCTGAAATTTTTAAATAAAGCAAATGACAGATATTTCAGTGACTATAAACAACCCACAAACACATTAATGCATTTTAAATTTTAGTCACGCTGTTTTCAAATTAACAAGTGTACAATTTACTCTTTTCAATTGCTAGGACTTTAATGCATTATCTTCACCTGCAAATAACACGAGCCACATTTCAGAAATAAACAGGAAAATAAAATAGTATTAAATTCACTTGTGCGGCATCGAGACTCCAGATGCCCTAGAAAATCGCGAGCGCTCTGCCCTGTAACGCGTACTCTCATTTAGTCGTCTCTGCCAAATCCAAAACAATAGCTTACAGAACTGACTAAAAATAAGTTGTGAAAAGGTATTAAAACTGTCAGGAATAAACCACTGGGAAGAAAACTAGAAAATACTTAGACAAAATAGGAGTGCCATCTCTCTTCTTCTTGCAATAGCCTGAGAAAACCCTTGGCTTTCCATTATTTAGAAAAAGATGCTCCAGAGATAAAGTACAGTTTTAAAACAACCACAGCAGAAAGTTTAGCTGCAAGTGTTGTCACTCTAACAAACAAGTATTAAAAATACCTAGCACTTGTATGTCATCCAATCTTGAATTTCATTTGCATGCCATTCCTGAGAGGCACAGCTTGATGACATATTTTTATGCAAGAGAAGAAGGAGAAGAGAAACTGATGTATGGTATCATTTTTCTCCCTGAGTTTTAAGCCTTTCTACTGCTAGAGCAGGGGTCAGCTCTACTACTAGAGCATGGCCCAATGCAGTTCATGGCTCATGGGCTAAAGAATGATTTTTATATTTTCAAATGCTAGAAAAAAATCAAAAGAATTATATCATAACTTGCAAAAATTATATGAAACTCAATATACATAAAGTTTTATTGGAACACAGTCATGCTCATTTATTTACATATTCTCTCTGGCTGCTTTTGCTCTACAGTGAATAACTGTGATGGACTGCATCTGTTAGTTGCAGCTGTTGGTCTGCAGAGCCTAAACATTTACCATGGACCTTTACAAAAGCAGTTTCTTGAACCCTGTACAAGACCATTAGACTGAAGTTAAAATTCCCTGCCTTCCAAAATATTTCTATTTTGTCAGATCCTATTTTACCTACTCCTTAGCTGCAATTTAACCCCTTAGGGTAATAATTACAAGTTTACAGGAACCACGGTCCACCTGGAAGAACAGAATTTTAAAGTATGCTGGTTAGGTAGCTTATTAGTAAAGAACACTGACTTTTTACTTCGCTCTCCATACAATGCTTAGGAAGAGTGAACATAAATATTTATGTACAAAGAAAGAAGGTGCTGTCTTGTTACCAGAGAAGAGTTTTGATAAGTCAAAAGACACAGGCAAGTTGGTAATAAAATTCCTTTTCGTCTGACTACATATTCTACATGACACATAGGAAGTGAACGGTATTAATATAACACATTAGGTTTTCCTCTTCATACTTTTGCCAATGTATGCTTAAGTTTTGAGGATTGAGGAAAACTTCCACACCTGGAAAGCCTAAAGCATCACTGAAAGCAGAGGTCTAATGGCACCTCCTGTAATCTGTCATGGTCTCCTGCTGGCACTCTGTGATCCCTCTAAATGGCATGTTATATAATTGGCACAGTTTATGTCCCTTATTTTAAGCCGTAGGGACACAAATAGTTGGAGCATTCCTCATCTTTCTCTTGATGGTTAGTCTACGTCTCTAGAGACCCATGTTTTAAAATCTGAAATCTTAAAATGCCAATCTTCGCTGTGCTTTACGACGCTCAATAAGATAAAAGAATACAGATTAGGTATCCAGAGGTTTGAAACGCACACTTTCGGAGCCAATGGAAAAAGAAAACAGCATTATAAGTGAATGATTAACTTGTCATATAGAATCCCAATTAGTGTAGTCAGTCATGCATCACTTAACGATGGGAATACATTCTCAGAAATGTGTCGTCAGTTTGTTGTGCAAACATCATAGCGTGTACTTATACAAACCTAGATGGTATAGCCTACTCCATTATATAGGTTCATTATAATCTTTTTTTCTTCTAAAAAAAAATGGGATATATGTGCAGAATGTGCAGGTTTGTTACATAGGTATACATGTGCCATAGTGGTTTGTTACACCTATTGACCTGCCCTCTAAGTTCCCTCCCCTCAACCACCACCCCCTAATAGGCCCTGGTAAGTGTTGTTCCCCTCTCTGTATCCATGTGTTCTCAATGTTCAACTCCCACTTAGGAGTGAGAACATGTGGCGTTTGGTTTTCTGTTCCTGTGTTAGTTTGCTGAGGATGATGGCTTCCAGTTTCATCCATGTCCCCACAAGGACATGATCTCATTCCTTTTTATGGCTGCATAGTATTCCATAGTGTGTACGCACCACATTTTCTTTATCTAGTCTATCACTGATGGGCATTTTGGTTGGTTCCATGTCTTTGCTATTGTAAATAGCACTACAATAAACATATGTGTGTGGCCGGGTGCAGTGGCTCACACCTGTAATCCCAGCACTTCGGGAGGCCAAGGCGGGCAGATCATGAGGTCGGGAGTTTGAGACCAGCCTGGCCAACATAGTGAAACCCTGTCTCTACTAAAAATGCAAAATATTAGCTGGGCGTGGTGGCAGGTGCCTGTAATCCCAACTACTTGGGAGGCTGATGCAAGAGAATCACTTGAATCTGGGAGGCGGAGGTTGCAGTGAGCCAAGATCATGCCATTGCACACCAGCCCAGGTGACATTTTGAGACTCTGTCTCAAAAAATGTGTGTGTGTGTGTGTGTGTGTGTGTGTGTGTGTGTGTGTGTGTGTTGTGTGTGTGTGTGTGTGTGTGTGTGTGTGTGTGTGTGTGTGTGTGTCTTTATAGTAGAATGATTTATATTCCTTTGGGTAGATACCCAGTAATGGAATGAATTGCTGGGTCAAATGTATTTCTGATTCTAGATCTTTGAGGAATCGCCGCCATACTGTCTTCCACAATGGTTGAACTAATTTACATTCCCACCAATAGTGTAAAAGTGTTCCTATTTCTCCACACCCTCACCAACATTGTTTCCTCACTTCTTAATAATTGCCATTCTGACTGTCGTGAGATGGTATCTCATTGTGGTTGATTTTGATTAGCATTTCTCTGATGATCAGTGATGTTGAGCTTTTTTTCATGTTTGTTGGCTGTGTAAATGTCTTCTTTTGAGAAGTGTGTGTTCATACCCTTTGCCCACTTTTTGATGGGGTTGTTTTTTTCTTGTACATATGTTTAAGTTCCTTGTAAATTTTAGCTAATTATTAGACGTCTGTCAGATGGGTAGTTTGCAAAAATTTTCTCCCATTCTGTAGGTTGCCTGTTCACTCTGATGATAGCTTCTTTTGCTGTGCAGAAGCTCTTTAGTTTAACATCATTTGTGAATTTTGGCTTTTGTTGCAATTGCTTTTGGTGTTTTTGTCATGAAGTTTTTTCCCAGGACTATGTCCTGAATGGTGTTGCATAGGTTTTCTTCTAGGGTTTTTATGGTTTTGGGTTTTACATTTAAGTCTTTAATTCATCCTGAGTTATTTTTTGTATAAGGTGTAAGGAAGGGGTCCAGTTTCAGTTTTCTGAATATGGCTAGCCAGTTTTCCCAGCATCATTTACTGAATAGGAGATCCTTTCCCCATTGCTTTTGTCAGGTTTTTTGAAGATCAGATGGTTGTAGATGTGTGGTATTATTTCTGAGGTCTCTGTTCTACTCCATTGGTCTATATGTTTGTTTTGGTACCAGTACCATGTTGTTTTGGTTACTGTAGTCTTGTAGTATAGTCTGAAGTCAGATAGTGTGATGCCTCCAGCTTTGCTCTTTTTGCTTAGGATTGTCTTGGCTATATGGGGTCTTCTTTGATTCCATATAAAATTTAAAATAGTTTTTTCTAATTCTGTGAAGAATGTCAATGATAGTTTGATGAGAAGAGCATTGAATCTATAAATCACTTTGGGCAGTATGGCCATTTTCATGATATTGATTCTTCCTATCCATGAGGATGGAAGGTTTTTCCATTTGTTTGTGTCCTCTCTTATTTCCTTGAGCAGCGGTTTATAGTTGTCTTTGAAGAGGTCCTTCATGTCCCTTGTTAGCTGTATTCCTAGGTATTTCATTCTCTTTGTAGTGATTGCGAATGGGAGTTCATTCATGATTTGGCTCTCTGCTTGCCTATTGTTGGTGTAAAGAAATGCTTGTGATTTTTGCATGTTGATTTTGTATCCTAAGACTTTGCTGAAGTTGCTTATCAGTTCAAGAAGTTTTTGGGCTGAGATAATGGGGTTTTCTAAATATAAAATCATGTCGTCTGCAAACAGAGACAACTTGGTTCCCTCTCTTCCTATTTGAATACCCTCTATTTCTTTCTTTTGCCTGATTGCCCTAGCCAGAACTTCCAATACTATGTTGAATAGGAGTGGTGAGACAGGGCATCCTCATCTTGTACCAGTTTTCAAAGGGAATGCTTCCAGCTTTTGCACATTCAATATGGTATTGGCTGTGATTTGTCATGAATAGCTCTTATTTTGAGATATGTTCCATCAATACGTAGTTTATTCAGAGTTTTTAACATGGAGGGATATTGAATTTTATCAAAGGCCTTTTCCGCATCTATTGAGATAATCATGTGGTTTTTGTCTTTGGTTCTGTTTATGTGATGGATTACATTTACTGATTTATATATGTTGAACCAGGCTTGCATCCCAGGGATGAAGCTGACTTGATCGTGGTGGATAAATTTTTTGATATGTTGCTGGATTCAGTTTGCCAGTATTTTCTTGAGGATTTTCGCATTGATGTTCATCAGGGATATTGGCCTGAAGTTTTTTTGTTGTTGTTGCATCTCTTCTCAGTTTTGGTATCAGGATGATGCTGGCTTCATAAAATGAGTTAGGGCAAAGTCCCTCCTTTTCAATTGTTTGGAATAGTTTCAGAAGGAAGGGTACTAGTTACTCTTGTATTTCTGGTAGAATTCAGCTGTGAATCCATCTAGACCTGGGCTTTTTTTGGTTGGTAGGCTATTAAATACTACCTCAATTTCAGAGCTTGTTATTGGTCTATTCAGGGATTCGACTTCTTCCTGGTTTAGTCTTGGTAGGGTGTATGCATCCAGGAATTTATTCATTTCTTCTAGATTTTCTAGTTTATTTGTATAGAGGTGTTTATACTATTCTCTGATGGTAGTCTGTATTTCTGTGGCGTCAGTGGTGATATCCCCTTTATTGTTTTTTATTGTGTCTATTTGATGCTTCTCTCTCTTCTTATTAGTCTAGCTAGAGGTCTATCTATTTTGTTAATCTTTAAAAAAACAGCTCTTGGATTCGTTGATTTTTTTGGAGGGTTTTTCGTGTCTCCAACCTCCTTCAATTCTTCTCTGATCTTAGTTATTTCTTGTCTTCTGCTAGCTTTTGGATTAGTTTGCTCTTGCTTCTCTAGCTCTTTTGTGATGTTGGGGTGTCGATTTGAGATCTTTCTAGCTTTCTGATGTGGGCATTTAGACTATACATTTCCCTCTTAACACTGCATTAGCTATGTCTCAGAGATTCTGGTACAATGTCTCTTTGTTCTCATTGGTTTCAAAGAACTTCTTGACTTCTGTGTTAATTTCGTTATTTACCCAGGAGTCATTCAGGAGCAGGTTGTTCAATTTCCATGAAATTGTGTGGTTTTGAGTGAGTTTCTTAATCCTGAGTTCTAATCTAATTGCACTGTGGTCTCTCTTTTTTTGTGATGGAGTCTCGCTCTGTCCCCCAGGCTGGAGTGCAGTGGCACAATCTCGGCTCACTGCAAGCTCTGCCTCCCTGGTGTATGCCATTTTTCCTGCCTCAGCCTCCTGAGTAGCTGGGACTACAGGTGCCTGCCACCACACCTGGCTAATTTTTTGTATTTTTAGTAGAGATGGGGTTTCATCATGTTAGTCAGGATGGTCTCAATCTCCTTACCTCGTGATCCACCCACCTCAGCCTCCCAAAGTGCTGGGATTACAGGCGTGCGCCATCGCACCCAGCTGAGACGGTTTTTTATAATTTCAGTTCTTTTGCATTTGCTGAGGAGCATTTTACTTCCAAATATGTGGTCAATTTCAGAATAAGTGCCATGTGGTGCTGTGAAGAATGTATATTCTGTTGATTTGGGGTAGAGAGTTCTGTAAATGTCTATTAGGTCCACTTGATCCAGAGCTGAGTTCAAGTCCTGAATATCATTGTTAATTTTCTGTCTTGTTGGTCTAATATTGACGGCGGGGTGTTAAAGTCTCCCACTATTATTCTGTGGGAGTCGGTCTCTTTGTAGGTCTCTAAGAACTTGTTTCATGAATCTGCGGGCTCTTGTATTGGGTGCATATATATTTAGAATAGTCAGCTCTTCTTGTTGAATTGTTCCCTTTACTATTATGTAATGCCCTTCTTTGTCTTTTTTTTAATCTTTGTTGGTTTAAAGTCTGTTTTGTCAGAGACTAGGATTGCAACCCCTGCTTTTTTATTTTTTTGCTTTCCATTTGCTTGGTAAATTTTCCTCCATCCCTTTATTTTGAGCCTGTGTGTGTCTTTGCATGTAAGATGGGTCTCCTGAATATAGCACATTGATGGGTCGCTCACTCATTGCCTCCCTTGGCTGGGGGAAAAGGGTTCCCCTTCCCCGTGTGGCTCTCAGGTGGGCCGTCGTACCATACTGTTCTTCCTTCTCTCTGTGAGTCATGCCAGCCTTCTAGTCTACTTTGATGACAGAACCTGGATACTCTGGTTGCCAATGAAGGATTCACACACTTACGGTTTTTTTTTTGATGACAGCCTCCAAAAGCCGCTGTTTCTAGTCAGCTATCTTGCCCCCCGCCCCACCCCCAGCTCCATTACAATCTTATGGGACCACCATTGTGTATACATACAGTCCATCATTGACCAAAATGTTGCTATGCAGCACTTGACTAATTTTAGATTTAGATGTGGTGGTTCTCTGCAGCCAAACCCAGATGAGCCTGTAGAGCCCACCTTAAAACTTTTCTTCAGTTTTCACATACCAATCTCAACACTTTCTCTGAAGTGGGTGGTAGAAACTACTTTCAGTGGACAATAACCCATCTTATCTAAAATAACTTCCTAAGCCCCATCCCCCCACTGTCCACATAGCTTCTTCTAACCCAAAAGAAGGTAAGAGGGTTCTTTGGCTTTATTATCTTTTTCTTTCCAAGGAGTGTACTGAGAATCTGGGATGCTTCAATGCTTAGTCTCCCCTCTCCCAGTCCCCAAACTGCCATTCCATCTGTGCCTTGGATGTGATTAGTGCCAATTACACCTAATAACATACCTATCAAACCTCTAACAATGACCTCTGACATGACCAGCACAAGTTCTTCCAAATAGGAACTGCCATCTTAACTGAAGTTAGGGACATTATGTCCACTTGAGTTGGTCCAGGGCAAGAGCAGAATTCCCATTTTTCTGGCTTTTATTCCAGAATAATACTTAAAGATCATCTGGAGGTACTAAGCTTCCAGGGCTGTGTCTGCAGCATTTAAGTCAAACTTTGCCCATCGGCCTATAAAGTGAATTTTTGATCAATAAGCCTGAATTTACCCAAAGTACAAACCATAGCCAAATAATCATCTGAATTAGAAGACAGATTTTTTTTTCCGTCAGCAGTTTTATATTATTTTTATTGTTTAAAGCAGATAACCATATCCCACTCTAATGACTAGTTCCTTGAATTGTAAGCACTTACCAGTCTTTAATGGCTTCTTCTTTTATCTCAAAACAGTTAGTTATGTGCCTATATTCCACTTGTTCTCCAATGATTTGGCTTCTATGCATTCAAATAAGCATTTACTAAGATTAATCATAGGCCTAACAAGGCACCGAACCTGACTCTAACTAGAGTTGATTCAGATATCCTTCAACACTTCAGGCAAATATTCACGGATAAATTTAGTGATATGGAAAATATACCTGGTCCACGTACTTCATTCCAATCTTTGGGGTTTCTTTTCTTTTTCTCTCTCTCTTTTTGTTAAGGCTGGGTCTTGTTCTGTTGCCCAGGCTAGAGTGCAGTGGCGCAATCCCGACTCACTGCAACCTCCACCTCCTGGGCTCAAGCGATCCTCCTGCCTCAGCCTTCTAAGTAGTTGGGATTACAAGCATGAGCCACCATGCCAGGCCAGCTGAGGGGTTCCTCAATTCAAAGGCAACAATTCATGAAACTCCTTTTAAAGTTAAAAAAATATAACTTAAAGAAAATATAATTCTTTTTCAGTTATGAGTATGGAAAACACAAACATGTTTTTCCTATTTTCTCATTCAACAACAATCAACACAGACTTGTGTGACCAAACGAGTGGGGGTCTCCCCACTCCAATCAAACAATCAATTCTGCACTGGATATCAGCTGAATCCCACCAATTCAATTCTGACACTATCTACCTGGAGACAGCATCAGATCCCACAGGTTGAGGGTTCAGTCCCACAAGACTGTCCCCTTTTCAGACACCAGTTACAAGCCTGGGGCTCTGGAACCTCTGATGAACTGGATCAAGCTGGGGTTCCCAAGACCCTCTCTTTAGTTTTAATTCGCTACAGTGGCTCACAGAAATCAGGGAAACATGTTTACTGGTTTACTATGAAGGATATGGCTGGGTGCAGCAGCTCACACCTATAATCCCAGCAATTTGGGAGCCTGGGGTAGGAGGATCATTCACTTCAGGCTAATAGTTGAAGACCAGCCTGGGCAACATTGTGAGAATCTCAACAAAAAAATTTTTAAAAATAGCTGGATGTGATAGTGTGCACCTATAATCCTAGCACTTTGGAAGGCTGGGGTGGGAGGACTGCTTGAGCCCAGGATGTCCAGGCTACAATGAGTTATGATGGTGCCACTGCACGCCAGCTTAAGGGACAGAGCAAAACCTGTCTCTAAAAAAATACACGTGTGTGTGTGTGTGTGTGTGTGTGTGTGACAGATATATGTATAAATTAAAGGATATTACAAAAAAATACCAGTGAAGAGATGCTTAGTGTGAGATATGCCGGAAGAAGTGTGGAGCTTCCATGCCCTCTCTGCTACCCTACAGGAAGCTCCATATCTTCGGCTATCTGGAAGCTTTCTTCCTGCTTTGGGTTTTTATGGGGGCATCATTCCGCAGGCATGATTAAGTCATTGGCCACTGGTAATCAACCTAATCTTTAGGCCCTCTACCCTCCCCAGAGGTTGGTTGGGGCTGAAAGTCCCAACCCTCTAATCATGTCTTGGTCTTTCTGGTGACCAGCCCCATCCTAAAGCTACTAGGGGTTGCCAGTCATCACTCATTAGTTAAAAAAAAAAAAAAAGACATTACTTTGGAGAGTCACTTTGGATTTTAGGAATTGTATGCCAGAGAATGGGGAAGGCCAAATATATATTTTACAATATCACCCAGCTCAAACTCTCTAAATTTTCATATGAATAGAAATTTCCTGGGCATTCTACTGTGATCACCATCTGTCATCTATAAAAAGTGCCACGTCTTTTTAATTTTCTGGCAAATGGGTTTAGGAAAGAGACCTACTACTATATCTATCCCACAAGAACCTTGCTAAAGATAAAGAGTTGCTATAATGTGAGTTACATTGTGGTGTCCATTCTTTACTGGGCTCTGGTGCATCTGACAAGACTTACATGTTCATCTCCTGCCTCATCTCCCAAGACAGAACAGCCGTCTTATGGTCTTCACAAATGACCAAGGCAAGCCAACATCTACATGAAACATGGCTTTTATTATTTCTTTAGTGTGATAATCAACTGCTAACCACTTCAGGTAGATCTCTCAAAAGGGAGCTTTTACAGCATCTAGTTCCTTTAGCCCACTTGATTCAGGCATATACTTGAGGAGGGAGTCAGAAGGCCTCCTCTACTGTGGGAGAAGACTCAGGACCATACTCCTATCCTTGTCCTTCATGTTTTCTTTGTTTTGTGGCTCTGTAATTTTTTCTTTGGTTCTGAATGTCCACCCAAAAAATCCATCAGTCCAATGACTGGGAACTAGCATGACTTGTAACTTCACATACCATGTGTACACTCCCACCCCCACCTCCAACAGGAGAGACAGGTAACATAAAAGATGAACTCCGGACACCATGGAGTCAAGCCCCTTCCTTTGCTGATCATCAGAAGATGCTGTACCTAATAGCCTTAAACTTTCTATTCCCGTAAATTCATGATAATCAGCTTGATTTCTGCCACATTTGGAATCACAATTTGAATGAGACACTTCCCTCACACCCCTCTGGGTTTCTGTAAGTTTGAAGCAGAAATACTGGGCTTGGCAGATGTGAGGCTGTGATGCTGTGAAATATATATTTGGTCTTCCTTCCCAGTTTCCTAAATACAATTCCTAAAATCCTTGGAATCTCCAAAGAGCTTATCTTTTTGTATGCTAATACTGACTCAGAGCTTCAGGGTAGGGCTGCTTACCAGAAAGTCCAAGGCAGGATTAGAGGGTTGAAACTTTTGGCCCCATTCAACTTCCAGGGAGGGAAGAGGCACTGAAGGTCAAGCTGATCACCAGTGGTCAGTGGTTTAATCAACATGCCTGCATAACGAAGCCTCCATAAAAACCCAAGAGGACAGGTTTGGAGGGCTGCCTGGAGGGTGGCAGGCCCAGGGAGGGCATAGAGACTCCATGCTGCTTCCCCCGTTTATGCATTTCTTCATCTGTATCGTCTGTAACATCCTTTGTAATAAATCAGTAAATAGAACTGTTTGCCTGAGTTCTGCGAGCCACTCCAGCAAATTAATCAAACCCAAAGAGGAGGTTTTGGGAACTCCAATTTGAAGCTGGTCAGTCAGAAGTTCTGGAGGCCTGGATCTGCGCAACTAGCGTATATGTAGAGGAGCAGCAATTTTGGGGATTGAGCCTTCGCCCTGTGGGATCTGATGCTATCTCCAGGTAGACAGTGTTGGTATTAAATTAGAGGGCACCCAGCTGGTGTCTGCTGCTTGGTTTCTGGGGAAAACGCCCACATTTGGTCACAGAAGCCTTCTGTGTTGATTGTTGTGGTGTGAGAGCAGAGGAAAAACACACTTTGAGTATTTTTCCAAAACAGGCCCAAAAACTTAAAATATGAATTTCTTCAGGAGTCTGTTCAGACAAATAAAAGTCTTCATCCTACATGCCTGGAAACTTGCTTCTCCTTAACTCTAAGGGTCTTTACTTCTTTCTTTCTAGTTTTACCCGTGCTGTAAACTTAAAAGTTCTTGAAGTCAAACTCCTTTGAATCTATGAAGGCTTACCTGCTAATTCTTTAGCACGGGCCTCTGAGGTAAGCTTACTGTTTCTTCTGAAAATTAGAATATTCTTTAGGGTTCTATAACAGAATTGGTATTGTCCAGTTAAATCAAGCTTTCCAAAGCATTTATATGGGCACAGTTTTGTTTCCACAGGGTAGTAGTCATTTTTGTTGAAGCTTTAAATTAAGTTCTAAATTTCGTTTTATATGGTCACCACCCAATATAAACCTGAGACAGTACAGCAAAATCACATTTACCTAGAGGCCTCCTTTCTAGCACTGCAAGCATTAATAATGGTTATGAGCTCAAAACAAACCAAAAACAACAAAGAAAAACAAAGCAAAAAATAATCCCATTTTAAAATTTGACTTCAATAGTGAATAAAAGATCCCTGAGTGCCTAGCAACAACTAAAACATCGAAGTCACTGACCAGAAGCTTGCACCCTACGATCAGCCAGTTCACAGAAAGGTTGACCAGCTGATGACTTCCTTAAGAGGTGGCCTTTTTATGCTAAAGCTGACGAGTGCTGGAAAAGTCAGACAACTGAGAAAGAGATAGGGAAATGGTCCCCAATGGCATCACTGTGTCACAATGCAGATGCACTGATCAGGACAGATATGAAGCATGCAAGGGCAGCCGGTGTGGTGTACCCTGTATGCAGGAGCTAAACCCATCCAATCCACTGTTCCATATCACCTACAACCACAACCATCTCTGCCAGAATGTACTGAGGCTAGTGATGATAAGCCCAAGATATTCAGAAACGGTTACAGTGCTTCAGTCAATTCTCTTTGAGAAAGTTAAGGTTTTGTAGCATATTCCACAGAGACTTAATCAAAGGTAAAAGTAAAAAGATCCTTGTAGAGGGTAACCCTTGACTGTTGACAAACCATCTACTCAGAGAAACTCTTCTCTGCCATCTTAGATGAGTCATTTAATAGACTCTATGTACTTCAAGGTCAACACTTCCGCTTACTCCCACCCCTTTAACTAGGAAAGACCTTTCACCAATGCTGTCTTTAGACACACATTGCAATTATTTATATTAGGATAAACTTCAAGTCATTTTCCATTAGCATGGCCTGAGGTTAGGCTTCTTGCTCATGTTCCTTTAGGAAGATAATGGAGTCTTCTCCTACTTGAACATGTGCTGAGCTTTTTGGAATTGCTTTTGGCCAGTGGCTGTGGCTTTCAATGTGCATTGGACACATTCCTTGCTCTCATTATTCTTTGCTCTCATTACCTTTGGCAGGAGTTGGGGCAGGTGCAGGGAGGGTAGGGGGACTGGAATCCATTCACGGATTGTTAAAACGTCAGGAACTCTCTTTGGCTTGGAGTTTATTTTGACTTCATTTCCTCCACTGCTCTTTATTTCTTTTCAAGTTAAAGTTTTGTTTTTCTCTCTTTAGCTTTTCCTCTGTTTGTATTCAGTTTCTTTGTAGAGCTTGCTGGGCATGTCCCTGGTTGAGCAGTGGGTTTTGGCCTGCTTTAGGCTGGGGTGCCTCTCAAAAATTAACAGCAGTTGCCTTTTACTAAACACCTATTATGTTTCTGATACCACATTAATAGCTGCTTTATATATTTTATCTAATTCTCACAATCACCCTATGACATGGGTAGAATTAGTGACATTTTAGAGCAGATTGTGGCACTGAGAGGATGGTCTGTATGCTGAAAGGTATACAGCTAAGAAATGATAAGGTAAAAATCTACCTCAAAGCCCAAACTCCTTCTAGTGTACTATGGGGCCTTATGGGTAGTTTCTGTTTCAAGTTCCAGAACAGCAACTTCTCATTATTCCTCAACTTGCTATTCTGATTTTACAACAGTGCTATTTTATCTTTTTTCTACTCAGATGTTCACTTAATTTAAATTTAAAAATTGTTCCAATCATGTGTTCATTATGTATTTCTTTTCACTGATGAAAAAATGGAAAATAAGTTAGATTCCATTTAAAAAATATTATGATTATACTTCCAAGTCTTCAGTTTACCTCTTCACTTCTGCTTCTGCTGGCATTGCTATTTAGAATATATTCAATATATAGAGTATATTCAATACCATTAAGCCTGAGGATATCGATTGCTGTTTATGTTCCATTTCCTTCAAAATCCAAGTTGTTTGTTTTTACCCCAGAAGTTCCAGGCTTTTTAAAAAGGCAATTCATTTTACATGGGCTAAAAGGTGCTTTATTATCTCATACAACTAATTACCATAATTAAAATTAAGTTAGATTCCTGAACATCCCAAAATATAAAAACATCTCTATGTAAGTGACAGAAACTCTTGCCTCCTTTGATATTAGAGAAACTGCTATACTGATGCAATTCAGAATTTTAAGAATTTTTAAGAGTCTGCAGGATTAGATATGAAACAACTTAAAGCTCAGTGATTTCTAATGAATAGGAAAATGATATATAATAAAACCAGATTAACAGTAAAACATCCTTGTAGAAGCTATGAATAATTAGCGTAATTAGGCAGTTTTTCCTCATTCACATTTTATGTTCTATAATTTTGTCACTCACAAAATGTTTTATGTTTTATAATTAAGGCTTGGTGTGCCTCCAGCCCAACTTAGAATGTTTCCCAGCTACCTGATGGTTGCCTACCAGTAGGTCCTGGGGCTACTGACAGAAATTCTCCTTAGCTGAGTGCATCTAGTTCTGCCCACCAATGAGCCCCTCAGCTCTCTAACAGCTTCAGGCAAGACATGGGAGACAGATATTCTGGCTAATGTAAGAATGGAGAGGTTTCTTTATCTGTTTCAGAGAGTAGAAATTTTCAACAAAATCTCTGGTGTTCAGCACTCATTGTTCCAAGATTTGGAATTTAAGACAGGTCTCATGCTGTCACCCAGGCTGGAATGCAGTGGTGCCATCATAGCTCTGCAACCTTGAATTTCTGGGATCAAGCAATCCTCCCACCTCAGCCTCCTGAGCAGATGGAACTACAAGCATGCATCACCACGCCCAGCTAATTTTTTAAAATTTATTTTTTGTAGAGACAGAGCCTTGTTATGTTGTCCAGGCTGGTCTCAAACTCCTCACCTCAAGCAATTCTCCTGCCTTGACCTCCTAAAGTGCTGAGATTACAGGCATAAGCCAATGGGCCTGACCAAGATTTGTAATTTTTCTAGAAATCAAAGTCAGCCAGAGGCCATGGATCCTGGGTGATCTCAAGGCTGAGACCTGCTGTGTTTCCACCAAATGATGACTCCTTAATGAAGTGACCTGGCCTCTGCTTGCCTCTTCAGCTTCTTCCTGAGCAACTCTCTTCTTACTGAATTTATTTCAGCTTCCTGAAAATACTATGCTTTTCTATCTCAGGGCTTTGGCACAATCTGTTTCTTTTGTCTGAGGTGCTTTTCTCCTCCCTCTTTACCTAACTCACACTAACCCATCTGTCAGGTTTTAGTTTAACAGCCACCTCCTCTGGAAGCTTTACTTGACTCATCAGACTATGTAGAGTCTCCTGTTTAGACATTCCCTCAGCATCCTGTACTTCTCCTTCATAACCATTGCAGGCTTATCATTATTTGTTCAATGTTTATTTTCCCCATTGGATAGAAAGTTCCATAAGGGCAAGGACCATGTCTGTCTTGTTTACTGTTTACTTGTTTACTGTTCCGTGGCTAGCACACGGAAGCATTTTATAAATACCAGTCAAATACAACAGTTAAACAAGAGCACTATTAACAAGACTACTGCTCTAGAACATCCAAGAGGTGTTGCTGTCCTCCTAGGACCCAGTGGGAACTCTTAGAATGCAGTGTCCTTGATCTGTAGGCTTACTGTCTTGGAATCTTTGCCTTTTCAAGACAGTTTCTGCACAATTTCCACTTCCCTCCCAAGTTGTCTAGGAATACCTTGGAGCTGGCTCATTGTTGTGAATAACTCTCCCTAGCTTTGAAAACTCTCAGTACACATTTTTCTACTGGACAGACCCAAAAGGTTAAGGATAACAGATTCAAAGCATCCTTCTGCTTGCACCAAAATGTTTTCCAATATCCATGGGAGGTGGCTTACAGCATACTAATTAGAACCTCTTTGAAGATAAAATTTCAAAGCTGCTATTTGGTCCCTAAAGCTGATGCTGTGCATTCTGATATTCAAATGGAATTCCTGTAAGTAGTAATCTCTGGGTGGTGGAATGATGGGTGATTTTTATTTCTTTTATAACTTTATTTTTCAATCTTTTAATATAGAATATTTTATATGGTTGGAGGAAAAAACTCTTAAAAAAAAAGAAATACATTGCACTTAGATTTCTCCTTCAGTTACACGACAAGCCATATAGAGAGACACCCATTACCAAGTTCTGTCTTATCCTAAACTTTTTGCACTGCCTTGAGACGATCTAATCTTGCTTGTAGTAACATCTGTCCTAGGCATGGTATCAGTGTTTCTGCTTTGCAGCAAGGTGAAAAGAAGGAGTTATAAGAAGGGGGAAAATAACCATTGTGTAAGTGTTTAAAGCTGTTTAAAAATAATCATGGTTTAACTATCTAAAACTTTTTAACAACAGTCTGCTAAAAAATATTCAGAGGTTAAACAGTTTCGAAAGGTATCAACAGACATCAATATGATTGGTGTTTTCTGGCATCCCACTTCACTAAGCAAATTACCATAACCTAATACTTCGTATTGATTACATCTGAACAAAGGTAATAAACACAATATATAGATAGGAAAGTTACATCGTGTTTCTGCTTCTGACCATCATTGCTTGGACGGAATATAATAATGCAACGAAAGATGAATTCAAGTGCTATAAAAAGCAACCAAAAAAACAGTTGTTTTAGCACCAGAGGTTTAGTAGAAAACTATTCATTTTAGGAAAAGTTTTTAACATCAAAGAGATATATACTCTCTCATCTACAATCCTAGCAAGAGAAATTCTAGAACTGTGAAGGCATATAGAGTAACAAAGATTAAAATTTCCCAAAAAGGCCATAATAAAGCTACACAAATATTAGTAATTATCATGGAATATAAAAAAACTAGGAACACATTACATTAAGAACCAGTGAAGTATATTTCTAAAGTTTTTACTCTAAAGACTTCTTTATCAGAGCTTAAAAATGAGTTATATATGTATCCTGCCGATTAAAAAAAGGCTCTAAGTTTTACAGAAAACTTTCTACGGTGTGCAAATACCCATGTAACAAACCTGCACAGGTATCCCCTATATTTAAAATAAAAGCTGAAATAAAAGAACTCATAAAGTTCTACGGATTTAAACCATAAAGGAGCCATATGCATTTCAAGAAGGGGATACAGGCCCTGAACCTTCAACCTGAACAGCCTAATGAGACTTCTAAGGGAAACCTCAATGTCACTAAACCTGCATCGAGTGAGGAAAATTCTTCCCAGAATAGAGTACAAATGGAGTGAACTGAAAAAGCAACCCTGGGAATTTCCATTAGGAGAACAAACCCTACATTCCACATAAATCAGAGGTCACATTCTTACGAATATTAAGTGTTCTTGAGTTTATTAGTAGGGAAACAGAGCCATATTTCCAGAGTTTAACATTCCTTCTTATTTTCCCACCTTACACTGTATATTCTAACATTTGCCACATTGTCCTAATCATTTTTTTCCCTATTTCCCTCACTAGACTCCAAGTGTCTTCATTATCCTTGTTCTTAAAACACCTAAGGCAAAAATTAGCACATGCAAGTGAACAGTGAATGGTATATGAGCAAATGGGATGGATGAATGATTGAATGACACTTGTCTCTAAGAGGCCATGGACTCAAGTGGAGGAAAAAGTAGTTACAAAAACACATGTTTTCAGCCAGGCATGGTGGCTCACGCCTGTAATCCCAGCACTTTGGGAGGCTGAGGTGGGCGGATCACCTGAGGTCAGGAATTCAAGACTCCAGCCTGGCCAACATGGTGAAACCCTGTCTCTACTAACTACACAAAAATTAGCTGGGCGTAGTGGCTCACACCCGTAGTCCCATTTACTCAGAAGGCTGAGGCAGGAGAACCACCTGAACCCTGGAGGCGAAGGTTGCAGTGAGCCAAGATTGCTCCACTGCACTCAGCCTGGGTGACAAGAGTGAAATTCTGTCTCAAAAAAAGAAAAAAAAAATACATGCTTTCTTTAGGCCAGGTGCTTATAAAGAGGGAATGCCCTACACTGCCCAACAGGCTTGGGGGCCAAAATATATGTTAAAGAAATAAAGCCCTCTACCAAAGCATACATAATCCTCATGCATATTTAATTCTACAAGCCTAGAAGCATCGAATAGCTGTTAATGCGACCATTTAAAACAGTTATATTTTAAATATATTTTATGTAAGCAAAAACATTAAGAAACATCTAAAAGTTAGTTACTTTGGTGTAAGAATCCAGCTGTCTCTATTTCTGGCTGAACTAAGATCTTTAATAAACTATGCTGATCCATAATCTTATAATCACAGACTCTGAAGTAGGAATAGAAACTGAAATTGATAAATCATTTTTAAATTTTTCTAATTTCCAACTTTCTAAAGATGGCTTGTAAAAATTATAATATAAACACTATTATTAATTTCAAAATAAAAATTAAGAACTCTCTATATAATTAGTCAAAATAACTAAAATTTGCTCAGCTACAAGTCTTTAAAAATGCTCAAGAGTAAGAAAATAAAATTTGAGGCTAATAAAACAATTCTTCCCAATAAGTTCAGATTATTAAAATGGCAAAGCTATCAGTGTTTACTGGTAACAGTTCGATCATTATAGAATGGTTTACATATTATCACATATTAAATGCATTTTTAAAATGACATAGAACAAAATATATAAAAATAGCAATTGCAACACAGGAGAACCTTCAACTTTGACATACTTCTATAAATAAGAACTGACATATGTTAGTCTTAAGAGATAAAGATTAATGAGGTAACATATGTAAAGTGCTCTGTCTTCTGGGGATAAAAGGTGATATGACTAATAACTCAAGATCTCAAAGTTGGGCAGGGAGGAGGTATTAGAAGGGAGGAATAAGGAAAAACATACCGTGCAAATATGAGGCCAGTGTTCAAACTGTTGTAAAATTCCTTGATTAAGGTCTTCTTTATATAACTCTTTGTAAAAATGTGGAAGCTTAGATATCCAAATGCCATTGTTATGCTTGTTTAGTATTTCCTTTATGCGGTTTTGAACCTCATCCATTTTATAAGTGTAAGAGGCAGGAGGCGTGACATTGGGTTTTTCAACAGTCTGATTTAAATTATCTTTAAATTAAAAAAAATAGAATTAACCAAAATGCTTAACATTTTAGATTATCCCCATTACCTAATATTTGTGTCTTCAGGTTTTGCTATAGTGTGGGCTTGTGGTAGCCAAAGGACTTAGAAGGGGGCAGGATTAGGCAGAGCAGCACCATGACAACCTCATTCTAAGTTTTAACCCTGAAATAACCAGCAGTGTTTCTTGTGGGTCAAGAAATACCCAAAGAGGGAACCCAGTCCCTCTATTTTGCAAGGATGCTTCATAGTTTAAACATTAAGATGATCTTGCTACATAAAGAATAATTAAATTATTTAACCAACTGTTTTCTACCTGCTGAGAAAGATTACATTTTATATATTAGTTTACAGGCAATACTGAATTTAAAGCTATATTCCACAGAACATAGGAATAATTCCTTAACAGATCAAATAACTTTTTCATCTTATACAAGTTTTGTAGAAGATAAAAAATTGCCTGAGTTTGAGTATTATGATCAATTTTCACCTTTATTAATGGAAAACAAATAATTTAGCAATACACAAAAGTTAAAAAATTGATCCATCTACAATCATCATCATCCTAGCCTCAGTTTATAAACATAAAAGGTTTGGAACCCACAGATAACTTTTGATTTATTTCCCCAATATCAATCATTTATCTTTCATAAGTGTATATTTATAAAGTTTTGGCTTTATAGCTATTTTACATTTCGTTTTTACTTAAAACTTAGAATGTGAGAGTTAATATCTCCAGACAATAAAGAAATCTGAGTGTTTACTATAGCTGACAGTCCTGGAATTTTAAGAACTATGAAATTTATTCCACATCTCTAGGAAATTTCACTGAGATACAGATCTGAGTATATTAAATATTACCATCTATATGCAAAATATATGCATATTTTAATCAGATAGTATCTCTGCTGGGATTCAGTCATTTTTATTTTAATTTGCAGGTAGAGACAGTCTGATTTGGGGATGCTGCCTCTGAGAATGCCAGGAAGCCCAGAGTGAGCTATTCCTTGAGGACACTTGGACGCTGACTCTGCTCTTCCACCAAAGGGCAAGATCTGGCCTTGCTAAGTCTTAGATTGGCACAGAGAAGAGAAGGCTCCAGGATATCCACATATATTTCCTATTAAGGGTATAGCTAATTTATTTAAGTTCTTCCCAAACAATGATATAAAAGGACTGGGAAGGATGAAAAGATTAAGTTTCTCATAACTGGCCAGGCCCTCCCATAATGAGAATGTGTCAGCAGCTGACCCACAGTTGTGTCTGCAAATGCACTTGCTCTGTGGGGCCTCTGGGGCCATGTAAGTCCCTGCACCTTTTGTTAAACAAATTAAAGTAGTAATGGAGGTGTCCATCATGTAGGAGAGGTTGTGCACACATGTGTGCATATCAGCTCTGCTAGGTGAACTGCAATCCTCCTGAAATAAGTCCTCTTGTTTCTGTAGAAATAGTTTATACTAATTTAAGCTTCTAAAAGGATATTCAACTTTGCCATGTAGTCATGTTTCAGAAAATGCCTATGTAAAAATAATTCATGTAAACAAAAATCATATTGCTCAATTAATTTCCATTAAGAAATACTGGAGATGTGTTCTTATAAAAAAAAAAAAGCATTTCAACTAAGTAAGAATCACACTTAAAGCAGCAAATAACGTAAAATCACATTTACATTTCACACACTATAAGCACTGATACGAAAACACTGTCTCCCTGGGTGGGTCTATGAGCAGGGAATTTACACATTGGTTGGAGAAGAAAAGATAACGAGTGGTTGCATTTCTAACCTTCAGATTCTTTGACTTTCACTATGTCTCCTATTGTTTTCCTAACAGCCCACTTGGATTCTATAACCCAAAGAATTATTTATATTCATATTTAGATGATTAGTGGTAACTGCACACAGTTTAGGGTGCTAACTTTTAAGTGGTGGAGTATCTGAAACTCTTTATAAATTTAAGTCCCATATTTATGCACTTTTAATCTACAGCAGATGTTTCCTTTATCTGAGGCCTCAGCCTCCAAAGTCTCAGTGATGCACCCCCTAAGAGGTGAGAGAGTAAGGGACACAAGCATCTCTGCAGGCCACACATGGAGGTGACACAGAGTAGGGCTAGGGTGAGGAAGGCCTCAAGTCAGTGTGATAATGATATCTTTGGGAGGCACCATTTTCTCTTAAGATCACTTTGATTCATGATGTAAAGAAATTAGGAAAAAGGGGAGGAAAGATAAATTCCAAACAGGAGAAGGTGAGAGCAAATGTCAAAAGCCACCACCAGATATGTTTCTTGACTCCAGAAGCCAATATGTATCTCAAAAATGTTTAGAAAACATACCACTCATTTCCTTAGTAGAGGTTCTTGAGAGATGCATCTGCAAAGGTGGCTGAAGGGGCGCCTTTGGGCTAAACCTAAGGTATTAAAAAAAAAAGTAAAATAAATGTAAATAGCAAAGTCTATACCAAGTTTTAAACACTATACTTTTCATTTAAAGTCTCAGTGGCATTTAACAGCAAAACAAGTCATTAAAATAATTTAAAATCAGAAAAAATAAAAATAAAACCTGGCATCATCTTTCATGTTTCATATTCACTCAGAGAAAAGTATGTTAAAAGCTAAATTTAAAGTAGGTCTTTGAAAGCCTCTTTCAAAACTTGGATGTCAGAATTCCAATTAATCACTTATAAGAAACTGGTAAAACAGAATAAAGAAGATCATGCAAAAATAAACAGTTGGAAACAAAGAACATTTTGGAATATAACCAAAAAATGAAGGACTTGCATCACCAGATATTGAAATGCATTATGAAGTTACAACACTTAAATGAGTTGTACAGATAAGTAAAACGGTAGAGAACTTAGAAACATGCAATTTGCATTGCATCTTGGTACATAATGAAAGTGGCATTTCAAAACGGACAGGTGAGGGACTGGTCAAATAACTATTTGAGAAAAAGAAACAGATCCCTACCTCATACCCTCACTAAAAATAAATTTTATATAAATTATACTGGATATAGGTAGGAAGATTTTGCCAAATATGAAGACACATAAATAAACCCCACACACATCATTTATATTCATGTCTGTTTCCCACACTACCTAAGTCTGTTAATCGTTTGTGTTCCCAAGTGCCTGGGGCAGTGCTTGATACATGCAAGGCAAATGAATATTGTAAGAATGACTGAATGAATCATGACCGAATGAATAAATGACTACAACCTGCCCAGCAGTGGGTAGGACTATAGTGATAGTGACATGGTACACATAGCTGCCAGTTTTTGAATAGTATGGAACAGTCTAAAAATTAGACCAATTCCTTGAAATGAAGCACATTTTCTTATAATATTTTAATTCTAAAAGAAATGATTAGATTCTAGGCTACCAATAAAAGCTTATTTGGTATATGCAATTATAACACCATCCTATTTCTATATTAATATATCTGTGTAATAGCAGAAGATGCCAAAAATATATCCAACTCCTACTTTTGCAGAACTGGTAGGGAGATAGTACTCCTTCCCATGCACCAGCCCAAAACATGTAAACTGGAAGCTTCCCCTGCTTTGAACAAGCATCGAAGGCTCCAGCAGAAGGTAGAGGGATATGAGCAAAGAGTGAGAGTACACAGAAACTATGGAAGGAACTGCTATAGTTCAATCATCAAGAGGTCTACTGGAGAGGAAAGAAAAAAGTGCATATAGCAAAAGAAAGCTCTTCAAAGGAAACTGCTAGGATGCATGAAAAACAAACATCGTAAAATAAGATGACAGAGGTCTAAGCAGTTTTATAACACTAAGAAAAAAATATACTGTTTCTTAGAAGACAAAAAGTTAGACTGGTCCAGAAAAAAACCTTCCAAATCTAAACATATGTTGTTTATTAGAGACATATTTATAGCTCATAAATATTTAAGACATACTATGTGCCAGACATTGTGTCAGACAGTAACTGTCAATGATCAGCAAGATAAATATGCCCTATTCTCTGGGACTATACAGTATAGTTGAGAAGCGGACCATGGTAAGCAGCTACTGAGATAACCCCAAAGATTCTTCTCTCCAGGTATTCACAGCCTTGTGTAATCCCTTCCCCTTGAGTAACCTGCTTCTAATCAATAGAAGACTTCAAGGCTGAAGGGATCACAAATAACTAGATTACAAAAGATTCTAATTTCAACTTTGCTAGTATAATCTCTCCTTTGTTGCTTTGATGAAGCAAATGGCCATGTTGGGAAGAACAATGTGGCAAGAAACTGAAGATGGCCTTTGGCCAATAGCCACCTAGGGACTAATGAACAACCCAGAAGGAAGTGCATTGTGCCAATAACCATGTGAGTAGGACTGAAAGCAGATTCGTCTTTAACTGAGCCTTCAGGGAAGACCCCAGCCATGGCTGACACCTTGACAGCAGCCTCATGAGAGATCCTGAAGCAGAGGACCCAGCTTGACCGTGTCTTCCTTCCTGACTCACAGAAACTATGAGGTAAGAAAATATGTCTTGTTGTAAGCTAATAACTTTGTAGTAATCTGTTACACAGCAATAGATAATTAATGCATTGACAAAATCTAAGAACAAAGTCTACTAAGTATTATGATAAGGGCAGTAGGTATAATAAAAGCATACAATGGAACTAATAAACCAAATTAGGAGATAGAGGAGGAAGTAGAGAGTAAAGGTTATTAGCACTTATTATGAAGTTATAATAATGTGAATAGCTTGGTACCGCAGAATAGGAAGGTAATCAATTATTCTGAATGGAAAGCCCAGGAACTGAATCACATGTTTATAAGGCTTTAATGCTGGTAAAGATAGAATTACAAACCAGCAGAGAAAAAGGATTGTGTAATGACTGATACAGGACATCTGGCTAACAATAAAAAAGGATTCCAACTCTCACACTATACCATAAAATACATTCTGGATGAATTAAAGACTAAAATGTAAAAAATGAAGCCACAACAATTACAAAAGAAAACAGAAGACATATTACATAATATTGGGCGGAAATGCTTTTCTAAGCATAATACCTAAAAGCAGAAGTCACATAGTAAAAGACTGATAGCTGTAAGCATGCAGCACTTTAAAGTTTTTGTATATAAAAAATACAATAATTAAACAAACTGAGGGAATATTGTCAAGATATTACAAAGGGCCAACTTATTTAATTTATAAACCACTTTTATATGTTAGAAGGAAAAGAGCCAATAGAAAAATTACACAAAGGACAAAGACATGTAATTCACATAAGACCTATAATGGGCTAATAAATGTATGACAAAAATGTAACTTCCTTAAGAATCAAAATCAAGGAAATAAAAATTAAAACATAAATAGATTTTTTTCACTTTTCAAAGTAGCAAAGCAAAAAAACAGATGCCCAATATTGGCAGGCATACAAGAAAATAATCTCTCTCATATTCTTCTAGAAGAAAACAAATTATTATAATCTGTTTAGAGCACAATTTAATAGGAGCCTTAGTATATATACCCTCTTACCCACACATTTTATCTCTACTAATTTATTCTACAGGAAACTAGCCATGCCATTTTTCTAGAACTTTTCAATTTGTTAACAGGCAGGCATGAGTTCTTAACTGGAACTCTTGAGAATGAGCTTTGGGGGTTCATGAAATCTACTGGCACGAGATTATGTATGCATATGTAAATGTACATGTGTGAATTTTTCAGGGAAGATCATTTACAGCTTTCATCACCTTTTCAAGATGTTTGGTGGCCTCAAAAAGTTTAAGTGTCCTTCATAACAGATTTAACTGCTTTTTACTACATTAATATTTCATAAGTAGATATAGATGTTTTTGCTATTGCTCCATTTTGATATTTTGATTTTATAACTAGAATTGTTACCCATAACATCTGCCACTGGGTAGTACTTAGATTTCTCTTAAAAGGTTATATTTCAAATTGTACTATGTGCTTAAAAAAAGACTTGATTAAAATGTTTTACAACACCTCAAGCAGTCTTTAATTAAAATATGTGGCTTTTTTTTTTTTTAAGAGACAGGGTCTTACTCTGTCACCCAGGCTTGAGTGCAGTGGTGTGATTATAACTCACTGTACCCTGGAACTCTCAGGCTCAAGTGATCTTCCCACCTCAATCTCTCAAGCAGCTGAGACTACAGGTGCACACCACTATGTCCAGGTAATTTTTTTTTTTAGTAGAGATGAGGTCTCACCATGTTGCTTAGGCTGTTCTTGTACTCCTGGGCTTAAGAGATCCTCCTGCGTCAGCCTCCTAAAGTGTTGGAATTACAGGCATGAGCCATGGTGCCTGGCCTGCTGTCAATTTGAAAACTTTTTATTCTGAAATACCTATAAATTCATGGGAAATTTCAAAAAGTGTACTTAGAGGCCCCATGTATCCTTCACTGTTTCCCCTAATAGTAAAATCTTGCATAGTACATATCAAAACCAGAATATTGGCAATGGTACAATTCAGAGCTTATTCAGATTTCCAGTTGCATACGGATGTGTGTGTGTAGTTCTGTGCAATTTACCACATGTACAGATTCACATGCCCACAAGTACAATCGACATACAGAACCGTCCCATGGCTACAAGGGTTCCTCTTGCTCTCCCTTTACAGCCATACTCATCCCTCAAATCACCCAAATCCTTAACCTCTGGCAACCACTAATCTGTTATCTATCTTTATAATTTTACAATTTCAAGAATGTTATATAAATAAAATCACACAGTATGTCGCTTTTTGAGATTGGCTTCTTTCACTCAGCATGATTCCCTTGAGATCCATCAGAGTTGCTGTGTGTATCAATAGTTCATTACTCCTTTTTACTGTGGAGACACACTCTGTGATAATGAATGTACTACAGTTTGTTGAACCATTCACTTACCAAAGGATGTCTGGGTTGTTTCTATTTTTTGGCTAATATAAATAAAGTTACAGTGAACATTTGTGGACAGTTTTTTGTGTAAACATAAGTTTTCATTTCTCTGAGATAAATGTCCAGGAGCGTAACTGCTGGGGCATATTATAGTTGCAGGATTTTAGTTAACAAGTAAAAATTGTATGTATTTATGGTATGCAACATGATGTGATGTTTTGATATGTGTACACTGTGGAATGGCTAAATCAAGCTGCTTAACACATGCATTACTTCACATGCTTATTTTTTGTGGTAAGAACACTTAAAATCTACTCTTAGCAATTTGCAAGTACACAATATATCATTAACCATAGTCACCATGAAATACAACAGATGTATTGAACCTATTTCTCCTAACTGAAATTGTGTACATCCACAACCCCCATCCTAACCCCACTTCCCTGGCTTTGGTAACTGACATTTTACTGTTTCTATGAGTTCGACTTTTTTAGATTCCACATATAAGATTATGTGGTTTTTCTTTCTGTGCCCAGCTTATTTCACTTAACATAATGTCTCCCAGGTTCATTCATGTTGTTGCAAATGCCAGGATTTTCTCCTTTGTAAAGGCTGAAGAGTAAGTATTCCATTCAGTAGATACAACGCATGTTCTTTATCCATTCATTCATTAATGGACACTTCAGTTGATTCCATGCCTTGGCTATTGTGAATGCTGCTGCAATGAACATGGGTGTGCAGATATCTCTTCAACTGATATACTGATTTCATAGGCTTTGAATATATACCTAGTAGTGGGATTGCTGACAGTTTTTTAAGTTTTTGAGAAATCTCCACACCGTTTTCCGTAATAGCTGTACTAACCTACATTTCCCCCAGCAGTGTATTGGGGTTCCTCTTTTCTCCACATCCTTACCAGCACTTGCTATTTTCTGTGTTTTGATTAGTAGCCATACTACATACAATTGGGTGTGAGGTGGTATCTCATTGTGGTTTTAATTTGCACTTCCCTGATAATTCGTGATGTTGAGCATTTTTCCATACACTTGTTGATCATTTGTATGTCTTCTTTTGAGAAACGTCTGTTCAGGTCCTTTGCTCGTTTTTAAAATTAGGTTGTTTTCTTGCTATTGAGTTGAGTTCCCTATATTTTGAATATTAAGCCCTTATCAGGTATATAGTTTGCAAATGTTTTCTCCCATTCCATAGCTTGTCTTTTCACTCTGTTGACTGTTTCCTTGGTGGTGCAGAAGCTTTTTAGTTTGATGTAATCCCATTTGTCTATTTTTGCTTTTGTTGCCCGTCCTTTTAGGGTCATATCCAAAAAAATCATTCAAAATGTATTGCTGAAATGCAGGCACACAACCAGAGAAGACAATGATACCTCCGTCATATACTGGATTCAACTAGTGCTCTGGGTCAAGATCTGTGTTTTAACTGTGTATTTTCTAGATCTTATCATAATTATAATAATTATAAATAATATTAACTGTATACCATCATAAAAATATTTAGGGTTACTTTATTAAAAATTCTGTAATATAAAAAATTAGTACCAGTTCTACCTTTTTTAAAAAATTAATTATCCATAAATATTCTAGTATCTGGGGGAAAGTTCCTGGGGGAAAATTATCTTTCACAAAACAGAATTTTTGAACACTGATTTAAAGGAATATAATACAACAAAATTTGTTTTGAAAACGCACAAGTAGGATAGAAGAATGTGATCTTGATGCATCTACATCACGGGTCAGCAACCTTTTTCTGTAAAGGGTCCACCACTGGATTTTTGGCTTTGTAGGCCATCTAGTCTCTGTACAACTACTCACTTCTGCCACTATATTGCAAAAGCACCCACAGGCATATGCAAACAAAGCAAAATGGCCATGTTCTAATAAAACTTAATTTACCAAAACAGGCAGTGGGCCTGATGTGGCCCATAGATTGTAGTTTGCCACCCTTTGAGCTACCTTATAAAACCATAGTTTTGAACCAGAAAGGAACTTTGAGATCATCTAGTTTAACATTTTCATTGGACAAATGAACAAACCACAGACCCAAAAGATGAAACAACTTATTTTACCTGACTAGAGAATGGCAGCACCCAAACAAAGACTTATAAGTTGTCTTATTATTGCCAGTCTGGTATTTTGATGCATAGATGTCTGATGCTACTACATAATTATGGGCATGATATTTGCAACACAGTGGAGTGTCTGAAACTCCATCAGATTTTACTTAAACCCACAAAATTAATTGTTAAAAAAAGGTTTTCTGAAAAAGTTATGTTATACCAAAATAGTATCCCAAAACAATTTGTGAGAGCTTTTAAATGAACTTTACAAGGAGAGATTGACAACAATGCAGAGAAAATATAGAATAGAGATGCATTTAGAGAATGATGTTCAGGAAGCTAGGAAAAGTGAACCTAACTGGTAATGATGCATGTCTCTACTATATGTGAACTTATATTAGATAAAATAGAAAGTGTTTCTTTCTTAACCTGAACATACATTTGTAACGCTTTTTACCCAAGATTCACCAAACTTTTGTGAGTCAAAGGCCAAATACCTGTTGTTGGAGGACATGGTCACATGCCTTTGCACTGGAATGTCTTTGAATGCTTCATTTCCAAGAGTTGTGTGTAGCATATAAGGAGACATTTCAGCATCAGGCTTAACTCCAGCAGAGTTTCCTTTGTCTCTTAACGGTGCTGGATTAGGTTTTTTGCCAACAGAAAAATTTGAAGCAAATCCTGGTTGTCTGAGGGTTGCTTTTGGTTTTCCTATGAAGTTAGGCATACATAAAGAAATCAATTAGCATCCCCAAACCCCACTTTCATTATGACACTCCTCTGACCAGATGTTTTCTGTGGATGTCTACTCTCAGAACAGTTTGTAAGAACACGAGGAGGTTGCCACCGGAGGGCTGGTGAATAGGAAAAGAATACAATGGTGAGTATTTGGCAGATAAGGTTCTTCATCCATCAGACTGACCAGTAACTCCTGCTTCTCACCAACTGAACACTTCAGTGGCAGCCACCTTATGTTCTTGCAAATACAGCACACTCAACTATATCTTGGTCCTCCCATCTCTTCCCCATAAATCCAAATTTTACCCATTGTTTGCAGTCTGGGCTCAAGTCTCCCCTTTGCCATTTTCATTCAAAATGATTGCTCCCTTGTCCTAAATGCTCACTGTGGCATTTAGTCATCTACTGCTTTGTATTATCATTGAACCACTTCATGGGAATGTAGTTTTAGAACTGATTGTAAGCTCCTTGAGTTAAGTGTTCGGGAAACAAAGGCTGAGTTGTCTATAACATTTTTCTGTACTACATAATTCATATACTTCTGAAACTAGAGGTTTTCTACCAGAAGATATAATTTGTCAAATAAGACATAAAATCATAGGTTCTTGGTGCATCCAACATTCTGGACAAGACATTCCCTGAAATGAGCTTAAAAAAAATAAAATTACACATTACCATAACAAGCTCAATTAAAATCTGTTCTGAGTTATTTCCCACTGTGTAATTACTTCAGTTAGTAAGTCATGCTCATCATGTTCACTTAAGAATTTCAAATGGAAATGGATTTTTCCCCTGACATATGTATGTTAACAGATACAAGTATTTATCATAATACAAACAATATTTCCATAATTCCCTATGACAATGTATTCATAGACAGCCCTAAAAATTTTAGCATGTAAAAAGCTCCTACCTTCTAGAAAAAATGGCATGGTTTTCTTCACTCTCATCTGACAATTAACTTGACGCCCGGTTTTCCTTTTAGAACTCCTTTGACGAGCCACAAGCTGAGCAATTCTTGCAGTTTCTGTGCAGGCCATGGCATAGCAGGTAATCTATTCATTAGAGGCAGGGTGAGAAGAGAAACATTTCTCAGATTCCATGTTGCCTAGGGGCCAGTTCTTAAAAGTGGATCTTAGTGAGCCTACATATCCCAAGTCAAGTGGTATGCAAATATTCATGTGTCTCGCTCCTTGATAATGCTAGAATAAAATTATATTTTCTGCAAAAGGAATCGAGCATAGTCTAGTACACTGAATTATCTTTCCCAAACTGAAAATTCCATTAATTTTTAAATAGGTATTAAGCATCGACAGTGTACTAGATACTATGAGATTACCAAATGAACAAAAACCAACCTATGATCTGATATATAATATCATATAATCTGTGAGGTACATTTCATGCACTTTACACATGGGAATGCAGAGGCTCGGGAAAGTTAAGCAACCTTCCAAGTCACATGGCGAGGCTCTTTGAGTCCAAAGTATGTACTCATAACTACTATGTTGAATACAAGACTACTAAATCCTTCTCTTGCCTCTGTGGTGGATCTGCTGGGTGACTCTGGGCAAATCCAAGTATTCTTAGCTGTGAAACAGGGGTGGTTTAGAGCTGGTGTTTTCAAACTGTGTTCATGGGAGCCATAGAGTTCCATGGAGAGGCCTCAAGGGGCTGCCACTGGCAGGGGCATGAGAGCAAGGCAGGGCAAGCAGGGTCTCCGGAGCTTCCACATCTCTCAAAACACTGCAGCTCAGCTCTGTATCTTTAAAGAAAAAACTGGTATGATATGACATTGAAAAAAGATTTGAAGATAGAGACTACTGGGACAAGATGATCTCTACAGACCTGTGTAGTTTTCAAGTCTTTGACTCTAATTTGAAATCAAAAACAGGAAAACAACGAAGCTTTATATCACAAGCTAAAATATGTTCCTACTCTTTGGCCCAGTATTTCTATTTCTGAGACTATATTACAAGAATATAATTCAAAAAAACAAATGTTACCTACCCAAGTATATGCAATGGGGGTATTTTAATAGTCAAAACCTGGAAACATTTAAAATGTCCAAAACAGGGGAACAAAGAGTTGAGTAAATTACAGTATAGTAACTCTATAAAGCATTAATTTATTAATTCATTCAGCTATTCATTCATTCATGCATTCAACACAGATTTATTAAGCCCTTCATCCTTAAGAAACTTATGTAGGAAAAAGAGAGAAGCAAGAAATTAAACAGAAAACATTGTGTCAAGTGTGATAACGGATGTATTACAAGGTGCAAGTAGACAGAAAGGAGTGCTTAAGTCTGTCTGGAACAATCAGGGATGCCAAAGCATATTTTATTATTCATATAATATTTAGTTAATTTGTATCTTCTCCTTAGGAAAATTATTAACTATAAGGTGAACTTCCCCTTTGACTACTTTCTTGCTCCTGGTTCCCTTGTCCTCCTCCATCACTGCCTCCTCATCCCCCCATATAGAAAAACCATTATGTCAGGTTTTGGTGAGAAACACTCCAGACCTGATCTATGTATTTACACATGTAGAAATATACCCAGGAAACTATAGTGTATGAGGGGGTGTGGGTGTTTTTGTTCCTCTTTTGGGTGGTGGTCTGTCCACATTTATTATGCTGTACAGTGGGTAGGTACCAAGAAGTGAAGCTGCTAGGTCGCAGTGGAAGAGCAATGGCAGATCAACCGGCTACTACTAAATGGCCCATACTATCTATAAACTGTTTTCTTCCAGAGAGGCAGAAGGATTTAAAACGGTATAATGATATGATCATATTGGTGTGAAGGAGAGGAAAAGAACAGAAGAGAAGAGAGAACAGCAAGGAGGCCCCGGTAGTTATGAAAAGTGATGAAGGATCAGCTCCGGACTGACTAGGTCCAAATAGCAGGAATCGACTTGACGAGAATTTAAAACTGTCTATTAGATTTGGTGATCACGAGGTCATTAGTGACTTTGGCAAAAACATTTGTAACAGGTTTGTAATGGGCAGGCGTGATATTTATGCACTGAAGGCCTCCAGTATAACTATTTTGTTTAGATGTTGACACTGGGTAAATATTTTTAATTTTGTGTGGTTAAAATCTTATTTTTACAATGAAAAGAATTTGAGGAATAAGAAAAAGACATAAGAATGTAGGCCGTGCTTTAAATGCTGTTTTCTCTGTCACTATCAATCCCAAACAACTAAGCTAGTACTTTCACTTAGACTTCTATCACAGGTAGGAGATTGGAAGTGCCAGACAGGCAAGTATGAATTGGTTTGATTCTTCTGACACGCACAATTACCTTCTTACCTCTCCAGATCTACTAGTCTCTATCCTGACCACTGCTGGCATGCTTCTCAGATAGGCTTCTAGTGTAGGGAAACCTAGCTGTTTGAAGGGGATCCAGTCTCCAGTCAAGGATCTGTACTCTCCTTGGAGCCGGTGTAATGCTATTCCATTCTTATGAGACTGCAGAACAGCTCGCAGCATCTTTGAAACCAGATCTCCTTCCAGCATCTTTGCCTATAAGAACACAGTAGAAGGTTACTATAATATGGCTCATTAGTCTGTGAATTCAAATAGATTTTCAGAGCTGCAACTTGTTACTTTATAAATTATTACTGCATACTTTCTGTGCAAATATGGGGAAACAACTGCCATGGTAGAGAAAAGCACAAATACTGTAAGAATGCAGGGGAAAGTCAGAAGGCACAACACCAGCCTCAAGAGGGAAGATATCAGGGAATGTTCCCAGATTCAGGCGAGGAAGCCTGAATGGAGTCCCGAAGAGCAAGATGGAATCACTCAACAAGGAGGAAGAGGGTGGGCTGTGGGGCTGGGAGTGGTATCAGCCCAAGGAAGGGAACAGGATGTGCAAGTGCACAGAGGTGAGAGAGAAGCACATGGTGTGTTCCAAAAATTCCAGACAGTTAGGGGGCTGGTGACTGAACAAAGACTCCAAGCTGAGGGCTGAGAGGGCCAGGGAGGGGCAGACCCTGAGACTACTATATTATGCTCATGTTTGCATTTTTGCCAAAAGTAACGTGGGGCCTTAGGGATATTTTACATAGGGGAACAAAATGATCAGCTCTGTATATTAGAAAGATCACTATTCAGCAGTGGAGAAGATAAATGGGAAGGAGAAAGATTAACAAGTTGTCAGAATACTTGGAAATGTGGAGGACCACAATACAGGGCCCTAGGAATAAACAAAAGAATCAGTTTGAGAGGTAATTAGGAGATGGAATCAGCAGAAATTGGTTAATTGGTTTGGATGAAGAGGCAGGCTCCAATGTTTCTAGCTTAGAAGTAAGGTAGAGAGTAATGACCCACACTGAGGTGGGATAAAGGCAGGTTTGCAAGAGAGGAAGAGGCCGATTCATTTTGGACACGGAGAAGTTGGAATGCCTATAGAAGAGCCATGTAGATATATTCACTAGGAAATTAGATTAGAAGTCTAAGCTGGTCATAGATTTGTTGGTCTTTGACTTATATGGGGTCTTTGACATCCAGGGAGTAAAAAACAAGGTTACAGATGGACCTCTGCAGAAGGCTATCATTCAAGAAATGGATAGAGGAAGACGAATCTATAAAAGGCTAAGAAAAAGGGACCAGAGAGATGGAAGAAAAAGAAGCAGAGTCATAATGCCATATGAATAAAAGGAGAAAAGAATCATTTCCTTTGGACTAATGATTATATCTAGCTGTAGTTTTGCAGAGAAAAAAAAAAAGACAAATTCAGGGGATACATTCAGAGAATGTATAGATACATACTAGAAAATACATTCAGAGAATAAGTAGCCTGGAAAAAACGGCTTGTCCTTTTATTAAAGGAAAGAGGAAGGCAAACCATGGGCAATTTGTTACTTTTCCTTCAGCAGTGATGTTCAATAGAACTTTCTGTGATGTTTCATATTATTGCAGTGTCCACAATGTCCGCATATGGCTCTGAGCACTTAAAATATGGCCAGGATGACTAAGGAACTAAAATTTTACCTTAAATTAAATGTGGCCACTGGCTACCATACTGGACAGCAGAGAATTCTAGACAAATAGCCATTTTCTTTCTCTGGCTTAGAAAACACAAAAGAAGAATGATATACAATTCTATCAATTCCATCATTCATCCATCTTAAAAAGAAAACAAAATATCAGCCTGTTTGTCTTGCTATTCATTATAAACATGATACTGAAGTTACAGCAAGGTTTAAATAGCAAACAAAAATCTACATCGTCATGTGCCACTTAACAGTATTTTAGTCAACAATGGACTGCATATATAAAACAGGTTCTATAAAATTATAATGGAGCTGAAAAATTCCTATAGTCTAGTAATATCTTGACAATCCTGGCCATGTACAGGCTGAGGCTAATGTGTGTGTTTTTGTCTCAGTTTTTAATTTAAAAAGTTTAAAAAGTAAAAGAAGCCAGATGCAGTGGCTCACACCTGCAGTCCTAACGCTTTGGGAGGCCAAGGTGGGCAGAATCACTTGAGCCCAGGAGTTCGAGACCAGCCTGGGCAACATGGTGAAACCCTGTCTCTACAAAAAATAGAAAAATTAGCTGGATGTGGCAGCATATGTCTATAGTCCCAGCTACTCAGGAGGCTGTTGTGGGAGGATCATTGAGCCCAGGAGGTCAAGGCTGCAATGAGCCAAGATCACATTATGCACTCCAGCCTGGGTGACAGAATGAGACTTGCGTCAAAAAAATAAAGATAAATAAAAAGTAAAAGAAATGAAAACTTTTAATAAATTTAGTGTCGCCTAAGTGTACAGTGTTTATAAGTCTACAGTAGTGTACAGTAATGTCCTAGGCCTTCACATTCATTCACCATTCACTCACTGACTCATCCAGAGCAACTTCCAGTCCTGCCAGCTCCATTCATGGCAAGTGACCTATATAGGTATGCCATTTTTTGTTTTATATACCATATTTTTACTGTATCTTTTCTATGTTTAGATACACAAATACTTACCATTGTGTTAATGGTTGCCTATAGCATTCAGTACAGTAACATGCTGCACAGGGTTGAAGCTTGGGAGCAACAGGCTATACCACATAGCTCAGTTGTGTGGGAGGTTCTACTGTCTAGGTTTGTGAGTCCACTCTATAATGTTTGCACAGCAATGAAATTGCCTAACAGTGCATTTCTCAGAACATATCCCTGTCGCTAGGCAATGTACGACTGTATGCACTATGTACCTTTCATTACTAAACATTAACTCTTTTCAAATTATTATCACCAGGACCAACAGCATTTAATTAATACTATAACCTACAAAAGCCATATACTAGGTCTGTATGTATTCTTATTCTTTTCACAGATGTGTGTGTGTGTGTATGTGTTTGTGTGTATAGTCATGTGTCACTTAACAATGGGGATACATTCTGAGAAATGCGTTGTTAGGCAATTTAGTTATTGTGCAAACATTTATTGAGTGGACTTGCAAACCTAGATGGTATAGTCTAGTACACACCTAGGCTATGTGGTATAACCTATTGCTCCCAGGCTACACACCTGTACAGCATGCTACTATACTGAATACTGTAGGCAATTTTAACACAATGGTAAGTACTGTATGTCTAAACATATCTGAGCATAGATAAGGTATAGAAAAATACAGTATTATAATCTTACAGGACAAATGATTATGCAGTCCATTGTTGACCAAAACATTGTTATTGGCACAAGACTAAATACCAAAATCTTCCTTTAGGGATAGTTTACCTAAAATAAAATTAACTCATTTTATATGTAGCATTTCTTGAGTTTTAAAAAATATACACACCTATGTAATCATACCACAATCAAGATACAGACATTCCCATCATCTAAAAAAATTCCCTCATGTGGGGTACATAATATATGTAAAAGTAAAATGTACAAAAATCGTACAAAGAATAGAACCAATGGAAGGTTCTTACACTATACATGAGGCGGTATAGTGTCATTTGAAAGCTGACTATGATAAAGAGGGATATTGTAAACCATATGGCAACCACTAAAATTTTTTAAAAAGGTATAATAATATGCCAGTAGTAAAGATAAAACGTAATAAGACAATACCTAAGCAAGCAGAAGTTAAACAAAAATTAGACAGGAAACAGGAGAAAAAAAAGAGCAGAGAAAATAGAAAACATCCAGCAAAATGGTAGATTTAAAGCCAATCATATCAATAATTACATTAACTGTAAATAACTGAAATAGCCCTATAAAACATTAGGGGTTGGCAGAGTGGATAAAAAAGCAAGACTTACTTATATACTATCTTCAAGAAACCCACTTTAAATATGAATGCATAGGTTAAAAGTAAAAAGAAAAAAGATGTACCATGCAAACACTATGACTATATAAATATCAGAACAAGGAATCTTATCGGAGATAAAGAGAGACATTACATAATGATTAAGGAGCTAATTCATCAGAAAGATAAAACAATCCTAAGCATAGGTGCACCAAACATCAGAGCTTCCAAACACACAAAATCTGATAGCTGAAAAAACTTATTCACAATTTCACAATTATCATTGGACATTTCAAAACTCCTTTCTTGCCAATAGATAGAACCAGTAGACAAAAAAAAAAAAAAATCAGTAAGAATATAAAAGAGCTGGCCAGGTATGGTGGCTCACACCTGTAATCCCAGCACTTTGGGAGGCCAAGGTGGGCAGATCACCTGAGATCGGGAGTTCGAGATCAGTCTGGCCAACGTGGTGAAACCCTCCCTCTATTAAAAAATACAAAAACTCAGTCGGATGTGGTGGTTCATGCCTGTAATCCCAGCTACTCAGGAGGCTGAGGCAGGAGAATTGCTTGAACCCAGGCGGTGGAGGTTGCAGTGAGCCAAAATCATGCCACTGAACTCCAGTCTAAACAACAGAGTGACTCTATCTGAAAAAAAAAAAAAAAAAAAAAAGAATATAAAAGAGCTAAACACTATCAACCAAAGTGACCTAATGATATTGACAGAACACTCCACTCCAAAGACAGCAGAATATACATTATTTTCAAGAGCACATGATATGTTCACCAAAATAAAATATATTCTTGGACTTAAAACAATATTCAAATAACTTAAAATAACTCATATTATAAAAAGTATATTCTGTGGACAGAACAAAATTAAATTAGGTATCACTAACAGAAAGATATGTAGACAATCTCCATGCAAATTTAACAAGATACTTCTAAATAACCAAGGGTCAAAGACAAAGACTACCCCCAGAATTAGAAAAAATATTTTTAAATAAATGAAGATACAAATGTAAAATTTTGCTGGATGCAGTAAAAGTATGAGGAAAATTTATAGCATTATATGTTTCTGTTAGAAGAAAAGTGGCAAATCAATCATCTATTCTCCTACTTTGAGAACAAAAAGAGAGAAATTTATATCAAAAGCAGAAGAAAGGAAATAAAGGTGAGAGCAGAAATCAATTCTGAAATGATGAAACATATCAATAATGAAGTTTAAAAACAGGAGAGAACAGAATCATGAAACTAAAACTAGTTCTTTCAAACCATCAATAAAATTGATAAACTCCTAGAAAGACAGAAAAAAAAAGAAGGCACAAATTACCATAATGTGATTGAAAGAGGGGCCATCAATACAGATCCTACAGACATTAAAAAGAGAACATGATAAAACAGTTATGCCAATAAGTTTGTAGCTTAGATGAAATAGATAAATTTATTGAAAGACACAAATGTCAAAGCTTATTCAAGAAGAAATAAATAACCCTCAAATATCCCTATAGCTATTAGGGAATTTGAATTTACAGTTAAAAATCTTCACACAAAGAAAACATGAAGCCCAGATTGCTTTACCGGCAAATTCTACCAAACATTTATAGAAGAATCAATACTACTCTTACAGACTCTTCCAGAAAACAGAGGGAAGAGAATATTTCTTCACTCATTGTATGAGGCAAGCATTATGCTGATACAAAAACTATACAAAGACACTACATGAAAAGTACAGACCATATCCCTCATGAACATAAATGCAAAAATTCTTAACAAAACATTAGCAAATAAAATCCAACAATTAGTGAAAAAGATAAGACATAATAACCAGTTAAAGTTTATTCCAGGAATACAAGTATGGTTCAATATTCATTAAGTCAATCAATATAACTTACTACATCAACAGATTAAAGGAAATTAAACCACACAATCATATCAATAGGTGAAAAAAAGCTGACAAATAAAAAATCTATTTATGATAAAAACTCTCAGAGTATTAGAAGAAAATGAGAAGTCCTTAACCTGATAAAGACCATCTGTGAAAAAACCCACGGTTAACATCATTACTCACAGCTAAAGAGTGAGTGCTGTCTCCCTAAGACTGGGAACAGGGCAAGAATGCCCATGTTCAGCACTCCCATTCATTATCACAGTGGAGGTCCTAGCCAGTGCAATAAGGTTGATTTCAAGATTTACTACAAAGCTATATTAGTCAAAATAGTGTAATATTATCAAAAGAACAATCATATAGATCAATGGAACAGAATATGTAATCCAGAAATAAACCCATATATGGTAAACCGATTTTTTTTTAACAGGGTCTTGCTCTGTTGCCCAGGCTGGAGTGCAGTGGCACAATCTTGGCTCACTGTAACCTCTGCCTCCTGGGTTCAAGTGATTCTTGTGCCTCAGCCTCCCGAGTGGCTGGGATTACAGGCATGTGCCACCATGCCTGGCTAATTTTTTTGTACTTTTAGTAGAGACAGGGTTTTGCCATGTTGGCTAGGCTGGTCTCAAACTCCTGACCTCAAGTGATCCACCCACCTCAGCCTCCCAAAGTGCTGGGATTACAGGTGTGAGCCACCTCTGGCCTAGTAAACTGATTTTCAACAAAGATGTTAAGGAAATTCAATGAGGAAAGTTCAACGAACAGTGATAGTAAAACTGGTCATTCATATGCAAATAATGAACTTCATGCTATATACAAGAAATTAACTCAAAATAAATAATTTAGGTCCTAAATGAAAAGGCTAATACTGTAAAACTTCTAAAAAATACACAGGAGTAAATCTTCGTGGCCTTGGGTTAGGCAAAGACTTTTTAGGACCATAGAAGAAAAAATTGGCTGGGCACGGTGGCTCACGTCTGTAATTTCAGCACTTTGGGAGACCAAGGCAGATGGGTCACCTGAGCTCAGGAGTTCGAGACCAGCCTGGGCAACACAGTGAGACTCCGTCTACACACACACACACACACACACACACACACACACACACACACACACAACACACACACACACACACACACACACACACACACACACACACACACACACATGCAAAAGCTGGGCAAAAGCTGGGCATAGTCGCAAGTGCCTGTAGTCCCAGCTACCAGAGAGGCTGCAGTGAGCTGCGATGGTGCGACAGAGTGAGAACCTGTCTCAAAAAGAAAAAAAGAAGAAATTGACAAATTGGATCTTATCAAAATTTAAAATGTCTGCTTTTCCAAAAGCTGTTAAAAAATGAAAAGCCACAGATTGTGAGAAGATATTTTCATAACACACGTGGTAAAGTTGGTAGTCATATATAAACAATACTCAAAACTCAATAATAAAACAAAGATCCCAATTTAAAATGTGCAAAACACCTGAACACATACGTCACTAAAGTAAAAATGAAGATGGCAAAAAAACACATGAAAAGATGCTCAACAGCATTAGTCATTAGGGAAATGCAAATTAAATTCACAATGAAGTATCACTACACATCCATTAGAGCAGCTTAATTTTTTAAAAAACTGACAATATGAAGTGTTGATGAGAATGCAGAGCATTTAGAACTCTCATACATTTCTGGTGGGCATGCAAAACAGTACCTTGAAAAATAGTTTGACAATTTCTTTTCTTTTTTTTTTTTTTTTTTTGAGACAGAGTCCAGCTCTGTGGCTCAGGCTGGAGTGCAGTGGCCCGATCTCGGCTCACTGCAACCTCTGCCACCCAGGTTCAAGCAATTCTCCTGTCTCAGCCTCCCGAGTTGCTGGGACTACAGGTGCACGCCACCATGCCCAGTTAATTTTTTTGTATTTTTAGTAGAGATGGGGGTTTCACCATATTGGTCAGGCTGGCCTTGAACTCCTGACCTCAGGTGATCCACCCACCTTGGCCTTCCAAAATGCTGGGATTACAGACGTGAGCCACCGCCCCAGCCAGTTTGACAATTTCTTACAAAGTAAAGCATACACTTATATAACCCAGCAATCCTTTCCTACGTTATTGCCCAAGAGAAATGATGACATTCACGTCCACACAGAAACGTGTGCATGTATGTAACAGCGTTATTTATAATTGCCCCCCAAACTGGAAACAATCAAAATGTCTATCAAAAGGTAAGTAGATAAACCAATCTAGTAGAGCCATACAGTGGAATACTATTCAGTAATAGAAAGGAACAATCTGTTGATACATAAAACATGCATGACTCTTATATTATGCTGAAGGAAAAAGCTGGATACAAAAGGCTACATACTACATGATTCTATTTATGTGAGCATTCTGGAAAAGGCAAAACGACAGGCACAGAAATTAGATCAGTGGTTGCCAAAGGCTGGGGGTAAGGGGAGGTGATTGGCTATAAAGAGGGATTTTTACGCATGTAAAGCATATTTTTAACCACCACACCCTCCCCCACACCCCCCAAATAAAAAAAGTTCCTTTAAGCTATGCTTCTCTGTGGTCAGCCCTCTCTGGTTCATACACACACTGCCCTAGCTCCTGGCAACTACCAATCTGCTTTCTGTCACTATGGATTATTTTTGCCTAGTGCTTTGTGTTCCATCTATGTTACTGCATTTAACTCAGTTCATTCCTTTTTATTGATGAGTAGTATTCCACTGTATGGATATACTACAATTTGTTTATCCATTCAAATGTTGATACACATTTGGGTTGCATCCAATTTTGAGATATTATAAATAAAGTTGCCTTGATCATTCATGTACAAGTATTTAGGTAGGCATATGTTTTTATTTCTCTTATGTAAATTCTGAGAAATGCCTTTTCTAAAAATCTAATATCTATAATAATTCTGGGAGGCTATTATCCTCAACTTATAGATATGAAAACCAAGGTTCAGATAAGTTAAATACTTAAGATATCGCAGGATGTAGATAAGCTAGGATTTCAGTCCAGGACTGTTTGATGCCAGAGGCCACATTTTTCCCATTATATCACCCTGTCTACTGGTACTGGGAAAACACCCAACAAATCCTGAAGAAATAAGAACAGGAGACAAGACAGGAAAGAAAGAGTAAGCAGAGTAAAAAAGAAAAAAACAGTGGTGTGAAATCCACAGCTGACTCCACTTAGTCACAGGGATGGTGTGGATGCCAAGACAATGGAACAGCTGGAGATACTCTAAAACTAAATAGAAATTCATGACAGAGACAGAAAACAACTGCAGAGTCTGTGCACCTCCACTACCTCTGAAGTCCACACTCCGAATGAGTGCCAGGGAGCAGGAAAGAGGACGGCTTTGGGACCTATACTTCACGGTTGCCAGATGTCAATGCTGAAGTATGAATTTTGGCTCCTGAATAGTAAACTGATGACACGGAAAATACTTTAACAATGGTTCATGACTCATGAGTCAAAGATCACTGAACTACTACACAGTTATTTCCACAAGTAGTAAAAACCACAGTGGAGACTGGCCAAGTTTTAATTTGCAAGAGGACATACTAAAGCATCACTTGCTTACTCCTCAGTGCCAATCCACCCTGACTAGCCATTTCTGATCTCTACCTTCCCCATCTATGTGCTCTTCTTCCCTTCAAAACCCAATCCCTCCCACCAGTTCATCTAGAGCTCTTCTGAGTGAAACTGGCTTTGCATCTTTGTATATCCGTATGCCTAAGTGGGCCTTGGCTATCAGTTACATATACATTACATATAGATATAATGTCAGGTGGTTAGCACACATCCAGGGAAAATATCCATCTGGGTGTGACCAGTGTAAATGATTCAAATTAGACTGTTCAATATATCTGACTCCTCCCTGGCCAGACTACTTTATATTCCCCTATCACAGTTTCAGTAAGAAGGCCTTACCCTTCGCCTTAAGAATAGAGTTTCCATGGTATTCTCCTTCCCTTCATTTTGGAAAGAGCATCTGCTCCACTGCCACCTCCCCTCTGTGGTCTACTTTTCTCAGCTACATTAGGAGTGGACAGCAACCATAAATTTATGGGGAAAAAATGTCTGATAAATGCATTTCACTAATGGGTGTCCTGTTACTAAAACCTAACAGAACACTGTGATGCCGGTTTGAAAGGACAGGTCCAGCCCTGTCTTAGAGTCTAATTAGAGGCTTGTTCTACAGGTTGCCCTCTGCGAAAGCCTTCCCCTTCTTCCACCCTCGGGAGAACCATTTTAGACCACTGCCCCTGAAATGTCCCCTCTATCTTCCTTATTTCTGCTCTGAAACAGCTGCAAGCAGGGATCTCCCAAAAAGGGCACTTCACAGTTTATTGTTTTTAAAGAGCGGCATTCGGGTAGTCTTCCTCTCGTTCCCACCCATGACCTGTTTAACAGCCACAGAGTAGAGTGAGGTGTGAAGCTTTGCCTAATGCTTGCTTCTCTAGTCCCACCCTCTTTAAATGTGTCTTCTCCTTTATACAGCAGATGTCTCGTGACCTCCATCCTGATTGTTCTATCCTTTCCCCCGAGACTCTCAGAAGAAAATTAAATAAAATACCAGTGTGAATCTGCATGGCACAGATGTGCTCATCCTTATTTTTCACTTTTCCCACCCTATCCAACCTCACATTTACTCACCTTGATTTCTTGGCATTGTCAGACTGTTTTTTCTAAGTTATATTTCTCAATCTGACCTGAGAAAAGCTTATGCCACACACATACTTCCTACTTTCACTCCCCCTTTATTTTTCCCCCAGATAGAGTCTTGCTCTGTCACCCAGGCTGGAGGGCAGTGGCGTGATCTCTGCTCACTGCAACCTCTGCCTCCTGCGTTGAAGCAATTCTCCTGCCTCAGTCTCTTGAACAGCTGGAATTCCAGGCGCCCATCACCACGCCTGGCTACTTTTTGTATTTTTAGTAGGGACGGGGTTTCACCATGTTGGCCAGGCTGGTCTTGAACTCCTGACCTCACGATCTGCCCGCCTTGGCCTCCCAAAGTGCTGGGATTACAGGTATGAGCCACCACGCCCAGCATTTCACCCCCTTTTTAATGCACATATTATCACAGTTAAAATCTACTTTAAAATATTTCAATAGTAAAGTTGCTAACACCTGGCTGTTGATATATTTTGATTTGGTTTTGGGGGAAGGGCAGGGGATTGCAGAAGATTGTGCCTGAGCCTCCTTTTACTTGTGTTCTCCAAGTTTAATGCCACTGCTCACTCATTTTCCTGGGATAAGCCCCTTCTCCTGGACCTCATTCTCTTTATCTGTAAGATGAGCGAGGTCAGCATTAGTTCTCAATCCTCCCCCAAGCAATGTGATACATAAAGATGGAAGGCGGATGTCTACAATTCCTTCACTGTTCACCACCTCCATGGCAGTTGTCCTAGTCCATGCCAGCAACATCTCTTTCCTGGAGCAGAGCAGCTGGGTTCTTAGCTGGTCTCTCTGCTTCCGCTTCACCTCCTAGAATCTGTTCTCCACATATCAGCCTGAGTGATCTTTTCATATAATATATACTATTATATCATGTTACTCAAAACCCTCTAATGCTTCCTGTGTTAACTCAGACAAAAAGCCAAGTCCTTACAGAGCCAAAAAGGGCCCTACATAATCTGCAACCCCCACTTCTTTGCCCTAAGTTCTCTCTTTTCTTTATTTTCACTCACCCATCCTGGGCTCCATGCTTTTCCTTGAACATGCCTGAGATGGCCTCACAACAGGGCTTTTGCACTTGCCATTCTCTCTACCTGGGACATATTGACTCCAGGGGCATATGTGGCTCACAGCCTTACCACCTTCAGCTAAAGTATTTGCTCAACTGTTACCTCCACAGTAAGGCCTTCTCTGGCCACCCTATTCAAAATCAAAACTGAGATGCCAGCTTCCCTGATTTTCTCCTTAGCACTTATCACCATCCAATATTCTTCTTCATTTAATGTTTTTGTCTTTCTCCCCAACTTGAATGCAAGCTCCATGAAAACAAGGATTTGTGTCTGTTTCGTTCACTGCTGAATCCCTAGTGCCTAGCCCGCAAGAGCTCAATATATATTTGCTGAATGAATGAGAAATTCTCCAGCCACCTACCACTCCTTTTCTCTCCTACTCACTAAAATGCAGCATAACATAGGTGAGCTATTAAAGACATAACTCTGAATCCAATTTAAATTACTAGAAAACTATCTGCAAATGTTAACAATTCTTATAAACTGAATGAGACGGCCAATCGCAACACCAAACCGTGGTTGAGAATCATCAAGTAGATTATTTCTGAGCCTGTCCACTCTGAGCCAGATTAGGCCCTGTCAGGGCCGCAGCATGATTGCAAGGAGCCCACACATCCTGACGAGCAGCAAGCACGGCTTGAATATTAGTAAACGTCTCACATGAACTTATAGTCCTGTTTTTCAGAGTGTGCAGATATTATTGGGATCCATAAACACAAACTGATATTAAATTCACAACAGCTTTTGGTAGTTATATATTTAATTGACCAATGGATACTGCAAGTACAACTACTAGTGTATGAGGTTTCACGAAATTTTTCTAAAGCTACAAAAAATGGCCTCATACTTGAGGAGACTGAGAATCAACGCTTGACCACATGGTTGCAATTTGTAAATTAAGTTCCCTCCCCCGCCTGCCTTTTTAAAGTAGGCTATCTTTCATGGAAGACTATAACTCTCTATTTGCAAACAACTTTTTGAAGGGAAGGGGAATCCCTTGGAGTATAAGACTGTGGGTCTCAAAGCTGGTGAGAAGCAGTTAAATGTAGTAAAACCTGGAAGGCTAAATGTGATTGTATTCAAACGCACGACTTGCCAGTCTGATTTCAATTCCCACATTAGCAACATCACTTCAGGCAGTGAACGAAAAAAAAAATGTAAGCTTTAAAAAAATCATCATTATTTTCTAATCTATATCACTTCGTAAGTGCTGAGTTTTGTTACTTGGCTCATGATGACTTTTTTTTGAAACTTTCGGAAGATGGCAATTATACTCTCAAGGTATATAAGAATACTTTGTTCTAACTATAAAAATAAAGTTTAATATCTTAGACATAATCCATTAGAAGCATAAAAGAAAGTATATCATGGGAATTTCAGCTATTAGTGTCCCAAAGACAAACTTTTAGGCCAGAACAAATTAAGTTTGGAAGTTTTTCTAAAGTGGCTCCTCAAATTTTTAAAGTTGCCATTTTGATCTTTCAGCTCCCTTGCTCTTCCCCCCTCATTTCTATTCTCTAAAAGTACTGTGATAAGTAAGTTTTGTAGAATTCACGTTATTTTTATTTTGTGAATCTGAGAATGTTATGCAAGCCCAGGTGACCACAAGTTAGACTATGTTGGGGGAAATGAAGTTGTCCATCTTCTGTTTCAGACCACGGCATCTCAGGTTAAAATTCCCAACAGCGTCCCTAGTCAACATGGGGGCTACTTGAGCTGAACAAGACTCCTAAGCAGCAGAGTAAACTAAAAGTGGGTCTGGGGAATTATTAAATTATAGCACTTTTGATTTCAAAAACTGGCCAAAGTCAGCTAGCAAAGACCTCAGCCAGGGAGAAACTGGCCATGACAGATTGCACTTGATCTTTACTTCCCTTCTCTCACTGTTTTTCTCCTCCCGGCCTCTCTGAATAAAAGAATCAAAAGTAGAGTTATATGTGCTTAGCACAATACTTGCCAGTCAGTAGTTACTAAATAAAAAGATTTTCCTAGAAGCATAGTATGAATGGGAAACAATCTGTAAATATATGCATTCAATGGCTAAGAGTGCAATGACACAAGCATTGGTATATTGAAGAAATGTTTTGTACGGCATTAAATTTGAAATATCAGCATTTGCCTGGATTTTCTTACTTGCCTCATTAACACACTTACAAACTGGCAGACTTGGTAAGAATGCCAGGGGATCTCCTCCAAGATTTCTTACCTAACTTGTAGGCAAAAAGTCACATACTGCTTTGGTAAGGGTCTAGGAGCAGATTCCCTGCCACCACCATGTCCCTGGACCCTGCCTGGTTAGGAAAGCAGCATGCGACGGTGGGCCCAGCTCTGAATGGGGAACTGGGGGAAGCATGGAATGCTAGTGGGCACCTTATGACTATCTCCTCCAAACTCTTCAGTTTAAAATCAGGAAACTGAGGCCCAAGGGAATTGTTCCAGCTCTCAGATATTTTTATGGCCAGAATCATAAGAACCCAGTTTCTGGTTTCCAAACTAGGACTTCCTTTCAGACAGTTGCTCCTAATGTATGGAGATGGCTTCTGAAGAGTAAATTTTGACTCAGGAAACACTGACAGCAACCTTGGGGCATGCTTAATGACTAGCCCTTAAGTGGCATGAAACAGGGAGCTGTCACATTCTGATTAAGAGTATGGCACCCAAATCCAGAAGAATTGCTAACTGTTGCACTTGACATCTTTTTTCTTTTAGACAGATTTTTTTTTTTTTTTTTTTTTTTTGAGACAGAGTCTCGCTCTGTCACCAGGCTGGAGTGCAGTGGCGCAATCTCGGCTCACTGCAACCTCCGCCTCCCGGGTTCAAGTGATTCTCCTGCCTCAGCCTCCTGAGTAGCTGGGACTATCTTTTTTATGCTTTCGTGCTTTCCTTTTTTTCTTCGCTTATACCCAATTAATCTTAAGTATCCAAGACGCTAATAATGCACGTGAAGTGGAGTGGGGAGTTAGGGAAAGTGATGACAATCTTTAGGGAAACAAAATTTAAATAATTTAAGTGGCCTAAAATAATTCTCACTCTACTTCAAAATTGCATTTTGTAAATTCATAGCCTTTTCTCTTTACTATACCTGAAAACGGCCCAAGGAAGTCCTATTCTGAAGAACCTGGTTTTGGTGTATCCCAGATAAACACCTTCTACCATTGATTGATCCTCCCTGGCTCAGTCATTTGCATATTGTCTGCTTCCTCTGGCTACTGGTGTCAAAGGCCTTTAGCTGAGCTAGTCTGACTTCCATCCTATGCTTTCTCTTTTCTAAGTTTCTTCTTGCTCAACTATTTCCAACTGTATTATTTGGCTCATCTTCCTTACTACATTTTTCATGTCATGAATTTAAGTTGTCGAGTGGCACTAAATCTTAAAACAAATCAGAAGAAGTATTAGGGTAAACTGAAAACACCAAGTAATCTCTCTTAGCTTCTTTTAGTTAGATGTTCAATTTTGAAGTATCTGGATATCTCTTTAGGGCATATACTTCTAATAACTAGCTGCCCTTCTCCTTGAAGACACTATTTTAGCAACAGCGGGACCTTAAAGTCCCATGATGTCTGTGCTGAAACATTTTAGGCATCGTCTAGGCTAACCCAAGCTCCTTATCTTACAAATCAATAAACTCAGCCTCAGAGGGAAGATTTTTTCCTAAGATCTTTACCCAATAAATGATTTCTCATCTTGCAACACTTTTAAATGCTCTTTTCTTTCTAATCATAGTCTGTTACCACCTCAATTACTCCTTCACCAACCGGTTTTTAAAGGAAAAAGATGATTAATGCCCTCAGGTGGATTAATGCCCTCAGGTGATGGTATACTTCCTTAAGAGTTTTTTTTCAGGGAGTTATCTTTTTTATTCTTGTGATTTCAAGTTCCAAATTATTCGTGCATTTTAACTGCATACTATGAATGTATGTAAGTAAGGGATTTCCATAAGTCTATATACTAGATGAAAAAACCCTGAGATAATAAAGTGGCTTAGTAAGGAGTTTGTGTCTTAATCCTAATTCCGCTACTGATTACCTGTGACAAGTCACTTCAGGTCTCTTTTTTTAACAAGGAAGATAAGAAAGGTGGGCAACAGCCATGATTCTCAACTTTCCTTGGATTAACTGAAGGCTGAAATAAGGTCCAAATATCTAATGAAAACCGAGTTTGCTTACTCATGACAAAGCTGCACAGGCTAAAATGTCAAGCTTACTTTGAAGTCACACTGGGTAGCTTGCACTGATCAAGTTCTGACTGGCATATATACATGTCTTCAACTAAAAATTGCAAAATTAATTACTTTTAGTTTGAAAGACAAAACTGTAAACATATTTGGCTTACAGGGAAATAATGACAAGAATGAAGCTTTCAAAAGTACAGAGGTGGTAGTGGAGGAAGGAAAAAGCAGGTTTGGTACAAAGAAACAACAGTTCACATAAATATAAAATTTCACCAAGGAACTTCTGTGAAAGTGTCTAAATGCAAAGCACTTATGTCAAATCTCAATTCTTGAAAACAGCACTTGAAAAACACAAATTAGGCACTCGGAGTTGGATTATAAAGTATTTTTTCTTTATATTCACATTAAGTATCCAACTAGATTATATTGCACAGAGAACTTAAAAGAGGGGTTCTTCAAGGAGTTTAAAATCTCTTGATGCAAAATACAATAGTTCATTCAGCCATGTTCAACCTGTGCACTTAAAAGGGCATTAGCAGGGGATTACATTTCATTTTCAATCTACAGAGACTGAAATCTGAAGGCACTGCCAACTGCTGCCTCACAGTCTCACCGTGTAACTACCAAAGAGGGAGGCTGTGTGCCACCAAAGGGCCCTGGATTGGGGCACAGGAGATGTGAGTTCTAATCCAGCTGGCCCCAAGGGCAATCCCCTATACCCAGAACAGTACTTTGCACATAACTGATGCTCAATGAATGTCAGCTGAGTGGAAATGCAAAAATATCCACCATGTGCCCATTTGTATTATACAGTAAACATAAAGATCTTTCTGTCCCTGCCCTCAAAAAACTAAAATCCAACTATGTAAAACATGGATAGTTTGTTGGGAGGAAGAGAGTGAATACTGCTTGACAATTATTACGAGGCAAAGGATATACAGTGGTTATCTTGGAAAAGCCTTGCAAAGTGAGCCAAGTACATCTATTTGACACACAGAAAACCAGGCTCAGAGAAAGCATGTAATTTGTTCAAGATCACACAATTTGTAAAATGAGAAGCCCAGATTTCAATCCAGGTCTGCAAAGTTCACATTATTTGCAGTATGCAACACATTCATACACATCAAGGCAGCCGAGGACGACACAGGGATTTGGGTCCAAGTTTTACTTCTGCCACTAAGCTGTTGCATATCTCTCTAGAGAGAACATTTCTCTGCATTTTTTTCACTGGCACGATTGGACAGCAGAGAGGTGTTGGTAGGTGGGTTAATGAACTAGATCTGTGGTTTTTTGGTTTGGTTTGGTTGGGCGGTTATCAGAATTCTTCTGGGCCAGGACTTGTTCTAATGTGGTTGTTTCCCTTCCCTGCTCTTAGAAATTATTTGAGAATGGTACCTTTAGCTATTAATGGAAATATATTATACCTCTCAAGTGAATGGGAGCAGAAAGATGTGCTGGCTCCAAGCTCCCTCCTAGCAAGCTGAGGCTGACAGTCTCACCCTGCTGAGGGGATGCTACTGAAAGTTGAGAGACAACTTACTCAGGGATCCATGTTTCCCTCCCAGCTGGGTGCTCTGTACCCACTGGGTGCTCCTGGTTTGAGAGAAACGGGGATGTGTGTCCTGCATTACTTAAGCGGCTTGCCTGGGGCTCGTCTCCAGATTATAGAGACCTTCAAGAGAAGTTTGTGGTGTAAAATACTCGGGTTCAAATAGGGGAGCGCGGACATCCCTCGCTGGGGGCGGCGGCTGCGGCCTGTCGCGCTGGTAGCGGGAACCACTTCCTGGTCCGCATCTCCCGCCCGCGTCCACACGCCGCTGCTGCATTTCCCCCACGGCGAAGAGCTTCCGAGGCGGCAGGAGGCTCCGTCCTACTCCCGCGTGAACGCCCGGCCCGGCCCAGAGCAGGGTCCCTTCAGAGATTTAAAACACAATGCTCTGGAACTCCAACTCCCCCGGCGCCCAGCCCGGTTCCCAGGCGTCGGGGCGGGGGTAATACCCTGTGGCTGCAGGGAAAATGCCCCGAGCCTGTTGGAGCCCCCGGCCCCGGCCGCGGTCCCACCGGTGACCCAGGTGCGCCGCGCCCGCCCGAAATCTCGTCTGACGTCGCCCGGCACCTGTCGCGCCCGGAGCCCGCAGGACCTGCGCTCACCTCGTTCCGGAGGCCCACGGCCCGTCCCCGCGCCTCTGGGCCCAGCTCTCTCCGCCGTCTCCGCCAGCGGCCCCGCCGCGGCCGCCGCCCACTTTCGGTTTCCCCGCACCGCCGGAGCCGCCCCACGGCTTGGGAATCACCTCAAGCCCCCGCCCCGCCCTGCTCGGCCCCGCCCCGCTTCGCCCCGCCCCGCCCCGCTTAGAGGGCAGCCTGGCCTCGGCTCTGCGCACGCGCGGGCGCTCCGGCCGGCCCACGCCGGCGTCCGCGCGTGGGAAGGGAAACCGACGCCACCTAGCGGTTTCTGCGCGTGCCCACGCACCGGCCGGCGGCGGAAGACGCCTGCGGGGCGGGTGCGGGAGCGCCTCCTGGTGGACAACGCAGCTACGCGCGGGCCGAGCAAGCCGGGACCCAGCAGGGGGCGAGGGCGGCTCCTTCTATGGAGCTCACCCTCCTTCCAAACAGTTCAACTCCTGCACATTATTTTCTTCAATATGTGGAGCAGTTACTTTTTATTGCCCTAGACACACACTCTGTCCGCCCATATCCTTCAGGCCTTTCTCAAGCATTACCCTTTCAATGACGGTGGACACAGTCTCTAACATGTCAACCTCCTTCCTTGACTTTCCCTATCCCCATTCTCAGCCTTATTTCTCCTTAGCACCTATCTAGCACACTATGTGTATTTTACTTATGCTTTTATTGTCTGCTATCCTTCTAAAATTAAAGCTCTGTGAGCACAAGGATTTTTGTTTGGTTCCTTAACCTATTCCCAGAGCCTAGGATAGTGCCTAGCACACGATCAGCAAGAAATATCTGTCAAATTTATTCATTCATTCTAAAGTTATTGAACACCTAATAAGTGAATACTTATTTCTTCTGCACATTAATTCCACCAACACTTATTGGGCACCTGCTTTGCATTCCTTCAGCCAACATTGAACACTTCTCTGCACCATTGGATATGCATTTACTGAGAATCTGCTGCTTATTCAACCGGTATTGTATTACAGCTTGACTGCCATGTATAAGACATACAATAAACTGAAGGTTTAAAATGTACAGTTTGATAAATTTTGATATATATATATATCACTGTGAGACCATCACTGCAATCAAAATCATGAACATATCCATCACTCAAAAAAGTTTTACTGTGACCCTTTGTCATTCTTATATCTTGTCCCTCCCTGTCCCTTGCCCCCTCAACTGCTCACCTGCTTTGTTGCTATAGATTAGTTTGCTTTTTCTAGAGTTATATATAAAACTTTTATGTATGGACTCGTATGTGCTATCCCTTTGGGGGGCTGCCTGGCTTCTTTTATTTAGCAAATTATGTTCATCCATGTTGTTACATGTTCAATAGTTCATGTCTTTCTATTGCTGAGTGGTATTGTAGGGATGTACCAAACCTACCACGCAACCCAGCAATTCTGCTCCCGGGTATTTACCCAGGAGAAATGAAAGCATATGTCCACACAAAAACCTGTACAAGAATGCTCGTGGCAGTTGTGTTGGCCGTAGCCCCAAATGGAAAGAATACAAACATCCGTCAGAAGGTGAATGGACAATCAACTAATATATATTGATATATATATATATATATTTGTTAAATAACAAATTTTCATGGATAAGCCTGTGCTTATAGAGCTTTTGATTCAGTGAAAAGATGCAGTAGGCAATACAAAGATAAATTGGAAGTAAATCTGGAAAACCTGATATCCAGCACTCAGACACTTGGATGTTTCCCCAAAGGCAGTAGGAAATTGTTCAGAGTTTTTGAACAGGGCTTTTCTTTGAACGCTGCTCTCTTTCGTATCCCAGATCTGGTTCCTGACTAAGTTTGCCTAAATGTCTCTCTCTGGAATTTCTCTGCATCTCCTCTGCTCTATTTCAGTCTATTTCACATATCTTTCTGTTCTCTCCCCTCTAGTCTACTCCAGACATTGCAGTGGATTTTTAATAGACTTTGCTATGGTCTGAATGTTTGTGTCCCTACAAAATTCATGTTGCAACCTAATCCCCATTCCTGCGGTGTTGAGAGGTGGGACTTTTGAGAAGTCATGATGGCTTCATCCTTGTGAATAGAATTAGTGCCCTTAGGGGCTTAAGGGAGCCTTCTGCCCCTTCCACTGTATAAGGATTCAGCAAGAAGGTGCCATCTTTGAAGAGGAGAGCAAGTCCTCACAGGATGCCAAATCTGCTGGCACCTTGATCTTAGACTTCCAAGCCTCCAGAACTGTAAGAAATAAATGTCTATTATTTATAAATTATCCAGTCTAAGATATTTTGTTATAGCAGCAGGAATGGACCAAGACAGACCTAAAAGACAACTAGCCCCAATTTGGTCTCTAACGTACTCACAACATCCTGTGGCTCCACATTTTAGAAGGGAAAGATGTAAAAAGCAGCTGCCAAAGGAAAGAGTGCTAGTAGTAGCAGGAAATAAAAAAAAAATTTCAGAGTCTAATATGTAGAATAAATCATAAAATAATGTGAGTTGAACCCAAGTTTGAGATCCTTTATCCTTGCAAAGATGTTCCATGTTTAGACTGCCCTATATGTAAAGAAAAATGAAGCTCTGCAGCTAGTTTTTTTAAAACCAGCTTTTTTGATAGTTGACATATAATACATATTTAAATGTACAGTTTGATGAGTTTTGACCAATGTCTTTAATTGTGTACATACCACCACAATCAACATATGGGATTAGTTCATAATTCCAAAACTTCTCCTGTGCCCGTTTACAGTTAATTCTCTCCCCCTACAGCTACTGATCTGATTTTTGTCATCATAGGTTTGCCTTTTCTAGCATATCATATAAATGGAATCATGCAGGATGTCATCTTTTGTGTCTGGCTTCATCACTTAGCATGATGGTTTTGAAAGTCATCCATGTAGTTGCACACAGTGGTAGTTGGTTCCTTTTTGTGCTGAATAGTAAGCCATTGCATGGCTGTATCACAATTTGTTTATTCATTCACATTTCATGCACATTTGTGTTGTTTCCAGTTTGGGCTGTTATAAATAAAGCTGTAATAACAACCATATGCAGGTCTTTGTGTTGTGATGTGGTTTTTTGGCATAAAGACTTAAGTATAGAACATCTGGTTGTGGGATAGGTGTATGCTTAATGTTTTAAGAAACTGTCAAACTGTTTTCTAATGTGGCTGCACCGTTTTGTACTCCCACTTTTACTCTCTCCTTGGTAATGTATAAGACTTCCAGTTGCTCTAAATATTCTCCAATACTTGGTATTGCCTGTCTTTCTAATTTTAGCCATTCCAGTGAATGTATAGGGATAGCACACCGAGGTTTCAATTTGCCTTTCCCCAGGACTAATGATGTTGAGCATCTCTTCATGTGTTTATTGGCACTTCATATATTTTCTTGGGTAAAGTGTCTGTTCTGCCGGTAGATTTTTGTCCAAGCCATCAGGAGGTTTTCAAAAGTGCCTGGGTATCTGACAGAGCAAGGGCAGATTAGAATGTTGTGTTTTGTTTTGTTTTTGTTTTTGTTTTGTTTGTTTGTTTGTTTTTTTGTTTTTGTTATTTTTGTTTTTTTTTTTTTTTTGTCTTTGTGAAGTGGTCCAAGACCCAGGGAGTTCAAGAATTCACCCCCATACCCTGGATATAATTGGATTTCAGGAGAATTAAGAGATATCAGAGATGGCACAGACTGGTTACTCTGTAGGCACAATGGTTCTTACCCTTTTGTGGGGAAGTCAGAATAGATGAAAGCAAATTTTGATGTATGATTTCAGAGAGGATTTAGAGTCCTGAAAGCTCCACTGTGAACCCACGTTAAAAATTTCCTTAGAGGAAAGCATATATCCTGAGGCCAAATAGCAGAGTTTTTGAAATGAACAGGACTCAGGTGGAAGGCATTCTTCCTCTGCAAAAGCCCAAGTATATCTTTGGACAACAGGGGCAGTGGCCAGGAGCATCTAGATCCTCTCTTAAGAGAGGCAGGCATAATTTCTCATCCTCAAGGGCTGTAGAGAGGTCCTTGGTACTCTGCTTAATGTGGGGGGAAATTACTAAAAGCTGGCCACTAAGCAGAAGCCTGGCAGATCATTGTGCCTGTCCAGAGACAAGAGAGAGGTTATCGTGGGAAGGGAGTGCAAATCAAGACCCAAGTATGGGGAAGGAAGACAGCTTTGTTGGCAGCTTATCCTTGGCAGAGAAAGATGGACATATTTCCAGTGTGAAACCTCCATCCAAAGCCCTTCAAGCATTTTGTCCACACCTGAGGAGCCTGTATGTTCGGGGAGAGTCACATTGGATGCAAACATCAAAATACCTGTATAAAGCAGGCAGGACCAATACTATTGGTTGGGTCGAATCTCTGTCCTTTCTCTTCTTCATCTCTCATCAGCAAGCACCATTTAGAATGAGGGTGAGACAGCAAGCATGGTCCAGGAACATGTCTGTAGTTCATTTTTTTTTCTTGCCTGATAGTTCTTTTGGTCTTTGCAATACAGCCCAAGAACAATACATTCCTCATCCTTTCTCTAAGAGCCTGTCAGACTTCACAGCCACCATAGGCAGCTTTGTCACTTGCAAAATTTAGAGTGACAACTTGATAGACCTCTAGGTGCTGTCATCTCACTTCCCTTCTTCTCTATATTGACTCCTAAAAGAAAGCAAAAACCAGAAACGAAACTTTCATTTCTATCAGTTTATGATCCATCAAATGAACAGCAGGGACTTGGTAATAACGTTATTCAATGTCTGGGGTAGTTCCTGTCTCAGGAAGCCTTCCTCGAATCCCCCACCTGACAATCATTGCTCCATTAGCTGAGCTTCTAGAATGCTTTGTTCCTTAAATATATTTATAGCAGAGAGACCATAACAAGTGATTTTATATCTCATCTCCCTTGTGAACAACTTGAAGAGTTTACATTTTACTCATCTTTCGTTGCTAAGTTATTTGATTGCAAATAATTTTAACAATACCCCTATTTGAAGCTAAACTACAGCATGTTTGAAATTATGTATCCAGATGGAACCCAGCCACATGAGTACTTTTTGCTTACATAAGGTCAGGAAAAATAGATCCACGACAAAAGGAATCTTTGGACAGATCTACTTTTGGTTAATCATTAACATCATAATCACTGCCTCTCCCATCAGCTTTAATTGCCTCATGAACAGATGCAGAGGAATTTCTAGACAACTGCATTTGTTTCAACTGAGTAAGGAGAAAAGACAAAACAAAACAAAAAACAAAAGGCAGAGATTGCCGGAGCCCTGCTAAAATCCAGGCCCTGGTAAAGCTAAGGATGTGCTGATCAAGCAAAACCCCCTAATCTGCCCACAAAGCCCTCCAAGGTGAGTCAGCTGAAAGGGCCTAATCCCCAGAAGGGACTGATCACTAAAGCTTTAGAGGCCACACAGCCACAGCACACTGGAAAACGGGATAATGAAAGCTTAAAGGGATATTGTGTAGAGAAAGGTCATAGAACCAACAGAGGAGGGTCTTGGCTGTCTAAGAGGTCACCTTTGCCCTCTCCTGAGTTGTAGGTCATTCATATAGCTCAGTCTTAGGACCCCAAAATAAGAATGATTCCAAGGATGTGGATATTGTTAAGAGTTAGCCGGCTTAGGGCCCCCGCTATGGGGTGGGGCATGGAGGTGAGGTAACTAATATTTTAAGCAAGGCAATCAACCACAATATGACTGAATCTGTAATAGTCAATAAACCAGATGGCACAAGAATTATACTGCAATAGCTGCTAGTGGTGAGGAAGTGGGGAGGCAGTGAGAAGAAACTACATTGGTGCAGAGGAGGTGCTCAGTATAGGTGAGCTGACACTGAAATCAAAGAAGCAGACAGTATTTGAGAAGTGTGGGCTCTGATTAGAAGTGTACTATACAGGAAGAATCACTACCCCTTAGTTGCTTGCCCTGGGATAAATCATTTAGGACTTGACCTTTTGTTAAATTGGGAGGTTGCATAGAACTCCAGAGCCCTTTGGCCCTGGTTCTAGCCTCGGATTCCCTTATGTGGCAAAGTGAACACAGAAAGTAGTGAAAGAGGCTTCTCTTGGGGCTGTTTGGTCAATTTCTATCCATCAGTGGTTATCTATGGGAAATAACCACTTTCCATAGATACTCAACCACTCTTGAGACAGTGAGCTCTGCCCCAATCCAAGACCCCCTGCCCCCAAGCCTGGGGCACTTTGTTTTGTACTTTTACGAGGTTATTTTTGGTTGTCAAAAAGATCAGGTGCACCTCCTGGCATTGAGTGGGTGGGGCTGGGATGCTTGTGGTACTTCCCCCATATCAGAGAAGTTTCCCTTGTGTCAACCAACATATGGATGTCATGCCAGTCATCTATGTAGATGACAGACCTCTGCCTTGTATATAAACACAAATAATTTTCCCCACAGTTTTACTATACAGTGAATTTTCCAATGCTATTTTTATCTGTGAATTTCACTTTAGGAAAGTACATGAAGGGATGACAAAATATTTGTCATAAAACAGGGGTGCCGGGTCAGATAATACTGCTACTCAAAATCCCCCAACAGCCACCTCCACCCAGAGAGAAGCTGAGCAGGATATTCTTGTTTACACCAGTAGACATAGGGATACACAAATTTATCTTTACTAGATAAAATTACCTAAATTGCCCTAGTGCTCACACCAGTTGAGGAAGTTAGAATCATTCTTTTTGGGGGTCTTTCTGCAGTTTACTTAGCACCAAATTGTATTTCCCCTACCATAAGTACAAGAGATAGTCTTCTTCATCTTCCTCCCAATTCTCCCTCATTGCCTCACACAGTCTTTTTCATTTAAAACTGGACTCCTCACTCTCAGCAGCAACTTCCTTAAAACAGGATGTTTTATATTTATAATTAGAAAAGTATAGCACCTGGGGGCTAGCAGTTGGCTAAGGAGAGCTAGCAAGCTGCCAGCTAGAGTAAGACAGTGCAGGAGATTTCCTCTAACAACGTGGTTCTTAATCTGAGAGTGATATGGTGTGTCAGCACTAACGTGGTATTTTCCTTCCTTTGTACACTACAGGTTGAACTATAAGCTTACTTGTAAATATCACTGTAATTATGCGAGCTTTATTTACAAAGCTGTGTGTGTGTGTGTGTGTGTGTGTGTGTGTGTGTGTGTGTTTGTGTGCATCCTTAGGAGTGGCGGCCCACATTCCTGGTGTGACTTACTAGAGCTAGGGTAAGCAATAAGGACTTTGTCCTTCAAATATTAGGTTTTGTGTTCTGAGTGCTGATTTCTGCTTTTGATTGTTCAGGGGCCAGCACGGAGGCTGACAGCCATTGTTTCAACCTCCATGAGCTGAAGTAGCTTCCTGGGGATTTAAAGAGACAATACTTGTGCTCCCACCCCATGTCTTTTGGGAACCAGACATTTAAGGAAATCTCTGTCAGGTCACTGGTTGATTACAGAAGTGATGGAACAGAAACTTCAGTGACCACACACAACAATATATATCTTGCAAAAATAGTTTTAAAAAGTCATAAATAGATGACTGAGTCCTCATAAAGTATAAGAAATCTCTGAGTTATTGAAGAATTAGATATCCAGTTAGTGCAACATGGTATTTAAAATCTCTAGCTCTCAACAAACAATTACAAAACATACAAAGAAAGAGGAAAACATGGTCCATTCACAGAAAAAAGAAGTTTACAGAAATCTTTTCTAAGAAAGACCAGACATTGGAATTATTAGTCAATGGCATTAAGTCAACTGCCTTAAATATGTTTAATGAGATAAAGAAAACCATAAACCAAGAACTAAAAGGAATCATTAGAATTATATATGAACAAAGAAAGAATATCAATTAATAAATAGAAATAAAAAAGAACCAAACAAATTCTGGAGGTGAAAACTATAATAACTGAAATGAAAAATTAACTAGAGGCATTCAACAGCAGATTTGAGCAAGTGGAAAAAAGTGTCTATGAGCCTGAAGACAGGGCAATTGAAATTATCCAGTCTGGGGAGCAGAAAGACAAAAGAATAAGTAAAAGTGAACAGAGGCTAAGGGCCCTGTAGGACACCATCAAGTGAATCAAGTTTACAATATGAGAGTTTCAGAAAGAGTAGAGCGAGTGGGGAAAGAAAGAACATTTGAAGAAATAATGACTGGAAAATGTCCCAAATTTGATGAAAGAAATGAATCTACAGATCCAAGAAACTCAACAAACCTCCAAGGATAAACTCAACAAACTCCTAGGATAAACTCAAAGAGCTTCACCCCAGGACATATTATAATCAAAGTGTCAAAAGTCAGAGACAAAGAAAGAATCTTGAAAACAGAAAAAGAGAAATGATAAATCACACACAAGGACTCCTCAATAAGACTAAGAGCTGTTTTCTCATCAGAAACCATGGAGACCAGCAGGCAGTGGAATGAAAAAGTGCTGAAAGAAAAAACTCAAGGAAGAATTCTGTCTCTGGCAAAACTATCTTTCAAAAATGAAGGATAAATTAAGACATTCACAGATAAAATCTGAGAACATTCACTGCCAGTAGACCTGCTCTCACAAGAAATGCTAATGGGAGTCCTTGGGGGCTGAAATGAGAGGACACTGGACAACAAATTGAAGCCATATGAAGAAATAAAGATCTCTAGTAAAGATAACTGCGTAGATTAATATAAAAGCAGTATTGTTGCATTTTTGGTTTGTAACCATTTCCTATGCAGTTCAAAAGACAAATACATGAAAAGTAATTATAAATCTTTTAATGGGCATACATGTAAAATGTGTAACTTATGGCCAGGCACAGTGACTCATGCCTGTAATCCTAGCACTTTGGGAGGCCAAGGTTGGGCAACCACTTGAAGCCAAGAATTCAAGATCAGCCTGTGCAATGTAGAGAGACCCCATATCTAAAAAAAAAAAAATTAAATTAAAAAAAATAGCCAGGCATAGTGGCACATACCCATAGTCCCAGCTACTCAGGAGGCTGAGGTGGGAGGATTGCTTGAGCCCAGGAGTTTGAGAGTGCAGTGAGCTATGATCACACCACTGCACTCCAGCATGGGTGAACAGGCAAGACTCTGTCTCAAGGGAAAAAAAGATATAAATTGTGATAACAGCAACATAAAGGTAGGAAAGGATGAACTGTATAGGAGCAGAATTTTTGTGTGCTATTGAAGCTAAGTTGGTATTAATTCAAACTAGACTGTTATAAATTTAGGATGCTGCAGTGGACAGAATGTTTATTTTTTTTTGTAGAGACAAGGTCTTGTTATGTTGCTTAGGCTGGTCTCAAACCCCTGACCTCAAGCAATCCTCCCACCTCAGCCTCCTAAAGTGTTAGGATTATAGATGTGAGCCACCAGGCCTGGCTTGAAATTATTTTTATCAAGATCAATTTTTTATGTAAATGACTTGATATTTTGGGGATCCACATCATAATTTACTGACTGTAGATTCTGCTATTGTAAGCTTTCTTTAGGGATCATTATTCCTACTAAGTCAATTTTCCTTGGTCAAATTATGCATATCAAAATGTTAAATATACTTTTCTTCCATCAATTTTCAGTCAATGATAAATTTTACCAAGTGCAGTTTTAAGCATTATCAGTTTTTGCTATAGACTGAATGTTTGTGTCCCCTCAAATTCCTGTTTTGAAACCTGTCCCGCAGTATGATGGCATTTGGAGGTTTGACTTTGGGAGTTGATAAGGTTGTAAGGGTAGAGCCCTCATGAATGGCATCAGTGCCCTTACAAAACAAGTCACAGAGAGCTCCCTCTCTGCCTTCTGCCATCTGAGGAGACAGCGAGAAGCCAGCTATCTGTGAACCAGGGAGTTGGCCCTCACCAGATACCAAATCTACCGGGACTTTGAGCTAGGGCATCCCAGCTTCCAGGACTGTGAGGAATAAATTTCAGTTACTGATATGTCATCCAGTTTATAGTATTTTGTTATAGCAGCCTGAATGGACTAAGTTTTATTCTGGGTGGATTCATTTTACTGGTAATATTTATTATGAGGGTCAAAGTGTCCTTGGGGTGAATGCATTGTACTTTTAAAATTTACAGACATTCAATTTTGACTAAGCTTTTTAGGGACATGCTGCTTGCCTTAAAAGCTTCACAGCTCTCAGCCCCTCCCTGCCCCATTTATGACATAGGAAAGGATGTTCTCAGAGTTACTTACAAGGTACAAACAGATGAAAGCCAACACAGTGGTTCCAGTCATTCTGCTAGGGAGTTGAAAGCAGGGGTTCCATTCATATATCCTGGTTTGGAACCAAGCTTTTCTCTCTCTGTGAATGAATAAACAGTGAGAAAAGAGAGGCTGTGATAGGTAAACAAATGCCCAATTCTTCTGAAAACAACCCCATCCCTTCCTCTCTATCTTGGCATTTACTGTAGAGAGAGAGCACTGTTAGTTTCCATGGTTTTCATTCTCCTCTTATTCTTATGTACAGATGCTCAGTTTTATTCAGGACAGCAATTCACCAACTAAAAGAATAAAGTTCCCAACCTCTCTTGCAGCTAAGAGTGACCTAAGTTCCAGCCAATTAGATGTTACCACAGTGTGGTGTGGGACTCTGGGGAGACTGCCCAGATGGAAGTGACCCAGCCGGGGGGGCCCCCTTTGCCCTGCCTTGCCTGCTCTCTGAAATGCAAACATAGTGGCCAGTCAGTGCTGGAGCTCCAGCAGCCACATTGGACCATGAGACCGCATTGAGGATGGAAAGCACATACAAGATGCTAGAACAGAAACACATGATTCATAAAGTTCTGTGGTGGTCAGTTCAAAGTCAGTATGGATGGCCTGTCTCTGTAAAGTATTGATCCTGGGTGTGTATGTGATGGTGTTGCCAAAGGAGATTAACATTTGAGTCAGTGGGCTGGGAAAGGCAGACCCCCCTTAATCTGGGTGGGCACCATCAAATCAGCTGCCAGCACAGCTAGAATATAAAGCAGGCAGAAAAAATGTGAAAAGAGAGACAGGCCTAGCCTCCCAGCCTGCATCTTTCTCCTGTGCTGGATGCTTCCTGCCCTTGAACATCAGATTCCTAGTTCTTCAGTTTTGGAATTTGGACTGGTTCTCTTCACTTCTTAGCTTGCAGACAGCCTATTGTGGGACCTTGTGATTGTGTAAGTTAATACTTAATAAACTCCCCTTTATATGTACATCTATCCTATTAGTTCTGTCCCTCTAGAGAACCCTGACTAATACATGTCACTATTATTTTAAGGATTCTAGTATATGTAGCCATAGTGAATGTTAACCAAAGTATGAGTTTTGCCATTGCTCATTGTGTGACTTTGGACAAGACACCTACCTTCTCTGGGACATAGATATCCCTGTGTGCCTAGTGGCAGAGGTAGATACGGGCTCTACATGTATGATTCTGAGATCGGGTGCTTTTATCTTTCTGACATCCAACTCATCTTCTATTGAAGACAGCACCTCAGTTTTTTCTTGAGAAACTACCCCTCCTTGCCCTCACTCTTAGTGCTTAAGTGAGACTGACACCACTTCTTGGCTCCAGTGGGGAACATGTGACCCAGGCCCCTGCAAGTGTGGGAGGCACAGAGCTGGCTGCATGAGACCAACCTTGCCTGGGGCTCCGTTGTGTACTGCACTTGTGGACACAGTGAAGCAGAGCCTTTTGCCCTGCCTTGCCTGCTCTCTGAAATGCAAACATGGTGGCCGGTCAATGCTGGAGCTCCAGCAGCCACATTGGACCATGAGGCCGCATTGAGGATGGAAAGCTCAATGGTTCTCTTCTTGATCCAGACACAGGGCCCCTTGAGCATGCCTGGCCATAGGCACTAGGCCTGGCTGTTATATGTGGTGTCCCTCGGCATCTGCCCGAGTTAGGGAGGCTTCTTCACCATATGCACCTGAGCCACCCCACCCCGACACCCCATCCTCTGTTGATGGAACTTGACACTGCATCCTCACTGAGCACACTGAGGCAGTTTCACACCCAACCCCTCATTGTGCATTTGGGAAACCTAATTCCAGAAAGAGACAGGGCCTGGCTTAGACCACAGAAGATGCACAGAGTCTAGAAGGTAAGGGAGGGCTCCAGCTTCCTAGGCCAGTGCTCAGCCTCCTCCCAGAGGGAAAGAAGAAAGAGGTTGGAGGCAGCTCTGTTATGGGTCAGTGGCATCGACAACATGCCCAGGAACCCAGGGCATGAGCAGGGCAGACATAGGGCTCCCTAAGGGCCCCAGCACAGCCTTGAGAGGCCAGGGCCGGGGTCCTCAGGCCACTGGTCTGGGCACCTGGAAGTAGGATGAGCCCTCCTGGCTAGTGCAGACAGAGACTATGGGAGAGAAAGCCTCCGTTTCCTCCTGTATGAATTGGGGTGCTTGGGTGAGTGACCCCAAGGGTTCCACATACTCAGAAAGTGTCTGTTGATATGGCTTATCCATCAATGCCCATTGTGCTTTGAGACCCTGGGAAAATGCTCTCCACTCCCTGGACATCCTTCAGAGAAGAGATAGGTTTGGGGCTTGGGTGATGAGGGCTTGCCATAGGGCAGAGGGTGCCAGAGCACTGGACACCGTGTCTGTGGTCCAGGAACGAGGCTGGTCCTTGTTGGATCCTGAGTCTGCATTTGGAAGTAGGGGGAAGCATTGCCCTGGCCGAGATAAGGATGCCTGACGCCAAAGGAAGTGGAGGCAAAAAGGGGACAAGGGAGGCTTCCGAGGTTCCTCACACTGCCCTTTGGAGCCTGCGGACCTGCTCCTTTGCCCCCTGGAGACCCCCAAAAGACCACTGCCTTGAGGTCACCCAGCCCGAGTATGTGACTTAAGTAGAGGCGCTCCGGCCTGGGGTTGCAGTGCTACGGCTGGCCACCAGGAGGCGGTCAGCCTCCTGTGTCCGCGGTGCCCAGCGTGCTTTACCAGCAACTGGGGCCAGGGAAGAGTCACGCAGAGGTCACGCCTGCCGTCCTCCTTCCTCAGGCCTGACTCACACCTTTTATTTGTATTGGTCAGCTCCACAGTCTTAGCTAGTCAGAAGGTGGGGAGGTGGAAAGTCTGCGATCCTCCCATTTAGTCATTCAGCAACTGTGCCTGAGCACTCACCCTGTACAGGTTCCCCAGTGGGCCCAGCATGCTGTGCTGAGATCAGCCGAGTGGTCCCTGCTCTCCAGGAGCTCACAGTCTGGAGGGGGAGATGGACAAAGGCATGTGAAAGAAAAGAGCAAGTGCTGTAGAGAAAATGAAGTAGGGTGCTGAGAGGTGGAGCTGGGAAGTCATTGGGTGGGGCTCAGAGGGGCCTTACATTTATACTGTGAGCAGAAGGACCAGAGGGAGCCAGCCCTGCCCACATTTGGGAACAATGTGTCAAGGAGAAGGCACCACTGAAGCAGAGACTCCCAAACAGAGGTGGGTTTGGCAGAGGAGGTTAGAAAGAGCCAGTGTGTAGGCTGGGTGTGGTGGCTTACGCCTGTAATCCCAGCACTTAGGGAGGCCGAGGCAGGTAGATCACCTGAGTTCAGGAGTTTGAGGCCAGCCTGGCCAACAAGGTGAAACCCCGTCTCTACTAAAAGTACAAAAATTAGCCAGACGTGGTAGTGTATGCCTGTAATCCCAGCTACTTGGGAGGCTGAGGCAGGAGAATTGCTTAAACTTGGGAGGCAGAGGTTGCAGTGAGCTGAGATCGTGCCACTGCACGCCAGCCTGGGCAACAGAGTGAGACTCTATCTCAAAAAAAAAAAAAAAAAAAGCAGAAAGAAGAGAAAGAAAGAGCCAGTGTGGCTTGGGGAAGCCCTGGAGGAGAGGATGGGAGAGGAAGGGAATGATAGCAGGGCCAGATCCTGGGGCCTGGTAGACTAGGTGAGTTACCCATTCTTCTCACAACATTAGCAATGTGAAAGTACAAATATTTAATATCTCACAATCTGTGGATCAGGACCCTGGGCATGGCTTACCTGGGTGCCTCTGCCTGAAGGTCTCTCATGAAGCTGGGACCGTGGTCTCAACCGAGGCTGGGCTGTGGGAGGAGCTGCCCCCAAGCTCACTCATGTGGGTATTGGCAGAACCAGTTTGGACTAAGCCTGAGTTCCTTTCTGTCTGTTGGCCTGGATATTCCCCAGTTCTTTGCCATGTGAACCTCTATGTCGGGTAGCTCCTGACATGAAAGCTTGCTTCCTCAGTTAGAGGACTGTGACAGAGGCAGCGAGAGGAGGAGGGACAGAGGACAAGGAAAGGGAGGGAGAAACACAGAAGACAGCAAGTACAAGGGAATTGGCACTTTTTTTGTAACTAAATATTGGAAGTTGCAATGGATTGAATGTTTATGTCCCCCAAAAGTCATGTGTTGTTAGCCAAATTCCCAATGTGATAATATTAGGAGGTGGGGCCTTTGTGAGATAATTAGGTCATAAGGGTGGAGCACTCAGAATGGGATTAGTGCCCTTTTCAAAGGGACCCCAGGGAGCTCTGTCACCCTTTTTCAACCATCTGAGGACACAACAAGAAGCTGGCAGTCTGCAACCCTGAAGAGGGACCTCAGCAAAACTGGACCATGCTGATACCCTGATTTCAGACTTCCAGCCTCCAGAACTGCTGGAAATACATTTCTGTTATTGGTGAGCCACCCTGTCTGTGGCACTTTCTTATAGCAGCCCTAACTGACTCAGACAGGAGAGACAGCCTGTCACTTTGCTATATTCTCTTAGTCAGAAGGGAAGTCACTAACCGCTTTATGGTTACACAAGGGCATGAATCCCAGCAGTGAGGTTCACTGCAAGCTGCTGTGCATGCATGCAGCCTACCACATAGGCTGGGATGAGACACCTGGGTCTGATTCTAAATATAACAGGAAACCATTGGAAGGCTTTATGCCACAGGATGACCATATATGAGTTTCATTTTATGTTAGCCCTCTCATGGTGCAGAATGAGAAATGAGGCCCAGAGTGGAAGTAACTTTTCCAATATTACACTGGTGGAACCCGGGCATGTCTTCAGTTTAAATCTGTACTGCATCCCATCCATCCTTATAATTCTTCCTTCTCTTGAGTTTGCGCAGTTGTTACTTGTGACACCAACCTATGAGTGTTACGAGAATTATCTCATGTATGCCTGATGATGTCTCTGGGAAGCAGATGCTGGGATAATTTGCATTGTGCAGGTTGGGAGACTGGAGAGGCTCTGAGAGGTACAGTGAGTTTTCCAGGGCACAGAACTGGTAAGAAAAAGAAGGGTTGGAACCCAGCTGTATCTCCTCAAACCTGGGGCGCTTGCTGCATTTGGATTTTCCCAGAGGGGCGATGTTGGCAAAATTGTGAACAGTTAAGGAGATGACATAGAGGAAGAGGGTGAGCAGTCAATGGCTCAGAGAGACCTTTGAGGAGGGAGGTCTTTGAAGGAAGGGGCCGAGGTAATGGAACCCTGGAGAAGTGACCTAACTTCCTTGGTGATAGGTCCCAACAGAACTTAGAACTTTGATAACCAGCACTCACATTCTAGAGAGAGCCCCTGTCCAGCTACTCGATGGGAGCCACTAAAGAGAATAAGATATTCTCCTGCTGTATCCCAACTTTCTGAGGCTCTGACCCCAGGAAAGCCCGGCACGAGAGCCTTTTCCATTGCTGCAGGCTTTCTGGTTCAGCACTCACTGCTGGCACCTCTGGCCATTTGGCAGGAAGTACCCAAAGGTAACACAGAGAAGTCCAGGCCAGGCCCATCCAGGCCAGGCCACAACTGTGATCCCACCTGGGCAGCCCCACAGCCCTCCCCATCACCGTGTGTGTGGAGGGAGGCAGTGGAGGGAAGGCGAGGGATGAACATTGGACCCTTCCTGGGCTGGAGCAGGTTGTTGGGTGTTGGAACCCCGGTGGGCCTGGCAAGATGGGAAGGTGAGTGCTGGATGAAGGACATTTCCCCAGATGTTATCCTTCGCTCCTGAGACTTCAACTCATTTCCTCTATGCGGTTGCCCACCTGTGCCTTATCTGGGGAGCAGAATTTCTAATGTGAGTTTCCCGCTGCAGTGATGGCCAGGCAGGGCCCTGATGTCTGATGATCTGGCTGCTGAGCATCATTTGTGCAGAGCTCCATGTGGGAGATCAGTGAGGAGCTGGTTGATGGGTTCAACTCCTCCATCTTCCTAGACAAGGTAGGTGCACCATGCCACCAATAATGACCAGCACTGGTCTGGGGTGAGAGCAGGCATGGGTGGTGGTGGTGGTGGTGGCGGTGGTGGCGGTGTCTCCACTGCCAGTACCATGAGATGAACAGCCCCGGTCCGGAGCCCAGTTTTGTATACAAGGACTCCTGGGGTCTCTCTAGCAGGGCCTTCCCACTAGAGTGGCCCACAGTTCTACCCCCCAGAAATCTGGGCTCCCACTCCTCCTCCACCTGCAAATTGGTAAGGTGGAAAGACACTTCACATACTTGTAGGAATATCAGAGAAAAGACTTTTTCATTGTTTTCATATCACACTAGGCCATGAGCATTTTTGCATGTTGCTACTGTTTTTGTTTTTTTAACCACCTGTCCCAGATATCTCATGTAAGAATCAGTTCCTCTGTCCTTCCAGACCTGCTCCAAGCCTTGGAAATCATCAGGCTTAATAGGGTGGTTTATACACAAAAATGGAGGGGAGGTTGGTTCAGCTCTTTTTTATGTGTCTCTGCAGCTTGTCACATCCCAGAAAGCATCATCTTAGCCCACTAGGCCCAGAGCCTTGGCCTCACCTGTCTTCACAATATTCCATAAGGAAGGCTTTTTTTTTTTTTTTTTTGCCACAGCAATTCTGCCTTCCAGTGCTGGTGGACTTGGATGTGATTCCCTTCTGCTGCCATTTCAGCAGGGCTGCAGGGAACACCTTATATGTGTCCTATTAGAGAGCAGTGGTTTGCTAGGGCTGCCATAACAGTACCCAGATTGTGTGGCTTAAACAACAGCATTGGTTTTCTTACAATTCTGGGGCTGGAATTCTGAGACCAAGGTGTGGGCTGGGGCGGTTTCTTCTGAGGCCTCTCTCTGTGTCTTGCAGATGGCCGCCTTTTATCTCTGTGTTGATATTTTCTTTACTCTGTGCCTCATTTTTGTTGTTGTTGCTGTTTTGTTTTTTTTTTTTTTTCTTGAGACAGAGTCTTGTTCTGTTGCCCAGGTCGGAGTGCAGTGGCTGGTGTCAGCTCACTGCAACCTCCACCTCCCTACTCTGTGCCTCTCTTTGTGCCCTAATCTCCTCTTCTTATGAGGACATCAGTCAGACTGGATTAGAGTCCACCTCAATGAACTCAACCTTAATGACCTCTTTAAAGACTATGTCTACAAATACAGTCACATTATGAGGTCCTGGGGGTTAGCACTTCAACATATGAATTTTGGGAGACATAATTTGGCTCATACCACATACTTATTCCCTACAGAAGACAGACTCCAGGTATAGGGTTGCTTGGTGGAAGGATATGGGTATGAAAAATCTTAATCGCTTCAGCCAAATTACTTTCCAAAGAGGCTGTGGCAGTTGTGTTGCCACGGCAGTGTCTAATGGTGGCTGCTTCCCTTCATCCAGCCTGACAATGGGGGATGTCATTCGTTTACATTCCTGATAATCTGGTGTCCATGTGGCAAATGCCACCGTATGCTTCCTTTGCTTTTTAATTTCCCACTTACGGGCTTGAGCCACCTGTCAGTTGTTTGCCAGCCATTTGGATTTTCTCTTCCCCCAGTTGTCTGCTCATGTTCTTGTTGCTGTGACAGCCCGTCTTGCACCCTGGAACCTCCAGGCATTTGCCCCTTTGCTGGATCTGAAATCCTCATAGCTCAGGTTCTCAAAACTGCCTTTATTGTAAAAGAAAGAAAATTAAGTGCCTTGCTTTGAAGTCTAAAGAACTCTCCTAGGGTGGGTGTTGTAGTCCATTTTGTGCTGCTGCAACAAAACACCATAGACTGGGTAATTTATAATGTACAGAAATTTATTTCTCACAGTTCTGGAGGCTGGGAAGTCCACAGTCAAGATGCTAGCATCTGGTGAGGGCCTTCTTGCTGCATCATCCCATGGCGGAAGGCATCACATGGCAGAAGGGCAAAGAGAGGGTGAGAGACAGCAAGAGGGGGCAGACCCACCTCCACGATACTGACATTAATCTACCCATGATGGCAGGGCTCTCATGACCTAAACACCTCTTAAAGGTCCCATCTCCCAATATGGTCACAATGGTAACTACACTTCAACATGAGTTTTAGAGAAGACAAACATGCACACCATAGCAGTGGATCCACACTGTAAACTGGTCTCTCAACTTGGTGGGGGCAGTGGGGTGGGGAATGAGGTTCCCCCAGATCCTCTCCCTCCATGCCAGAAGCAGACTAAGCTTCAGGTAGCTTAGGGGGAAGGTGATGCAGCCCTAACTTTGGGCAGTTCTTAGTTCTGCCCTGTGTGACCTTGAGCAGCCATTTGACATCCCTAAGCATGTGTTTTCTCATCTCAACAATGGGAATGTTTTTTAGGACTCAATAGAGTGATGCTCTTCATACAAGCTCTTAATAGGGGAATGCTAACCTGTCTTGCTGTGGGCACTCACATCCCTCTTCACACACAAGTCCCCAAGGAGTTGGGGCTTCCTGGTCTGAGCTCTAGCCCACGATTCTCTTGGTGGTTTTGGTGCTGCCTCTGACTCTGTGTCCTTCCTTGTCCCATCAGTATGAAAATGAGTTAACTCTGCACCTGGGTGAGATCTGCACAATGTGGACCCCTCCAGGTGGGCACTCAGGAGCATATGGTGGCATCCCTGGACCAGGCTTCCAGGGCAGACACATACCTTACAGCACCACCTTCCTGTATAACCACTGGGTCTTCATCTCTACCCCACAGTTCCTGGACTGGGTATTCAATAGGTGGGAGCCTGTCCCTTCCACAGCACAGTGGGGACTCTGCCACCAGCTAGCTGTGTGTCTCAGGAATTTTGCTGCACCTCTCTGAGCCTCAATTTGCTCCTCTGAGAAGAAAGGTGGTAAGAGGATGAATCTCACAGGGTCCTTGCAGGGACTAAATGGGGTGAGCCATGGCAGGTGCTGACCTGGTGCTTGGCTCTGTGGAAATGGCTGCCAGATGTACTGTGGCTGTTACTTATTTTTTGAACATGAAGTAGCTCTCTGCCTCACTTGTGGCCTTCCTATGTTTGGGAAAGCATATGGAAAGCAAACCTGTTTTCCCACTTGTGAAGAGGGTTTGAATTTCCACATGGCTGATCCCTGTGCTTGGGGTACCCAGCACAGGGATCCCTGGGGGCTGGTGGAGGGGCCCTACGCTAACTCAGATATCTGGGAAAATTCTGGTTGTGGTTCATTCTTTCAACAAGTATACATTGAGCACCTACTGTGTGCAGGTACTTTTCTGCCTGCAGAAGGCACTCCCTAGGGATTGTCTGAATTCTGGCTGGGGAGTCATGGGTGCACTAGACATCATAAGCAGGCTGCGTCCACAGTATGTGGACACTGTGATGTCCTCCTGGCCTCTTCTAGATACACATGCATCCTGCCATATTCTGACAGGGATGATGGACCTCAGGATCAACCAAAAATGTCAGTGGACTTCAGGTCTAGAAGGACAGGCTCCTCTTTCCCCAGAACAGTTGGGGGCATATGGGAGTCTGTGGCTGGGGAGGGGCTGGCAGAACCCTGGATCTCATACATCTTAGGATTCCCATGAGAGGGCTGAGGTCTGGGGGCTCCACGGAGCCGCCAGACCCTGTTCCCCGCGTAGTGAAGCGGCCCAGCTGCCTCGCTGCCCAGCTGCAGGAGATTGTAGCTGCGCTGGAGTCAGACGCTCCCTCGGGCGCTGTCCATGGTGGCAGGAGAGTGACGTTAGGGAGCACGGGAGTAGGTGAACAATCCCTTCCAGCTCGAGGCCTCGGTTTCCCTGTTTGTCATCAGAGAGGGCTGGGCTCTAAGGTCCCTGAGCCTCCGCTGCCATGACCGCCTCCTCTGGAGCCTAGTCTGACCCAGGTCCAAGTCCCATTTTGTGTGCACGCCCTGCTCCCTGGTGGACCCTGTTGGTACTGCAACGTGAGAGGAATGTGGTCGGGAGGTGGTCGGGGCCAGAGACCTTTTTGATGGGCTTTGGCTGTCTGCCTTCCAGGCAAATCTGATCAACTTCCAGGAAAGGAGTTAGATAAGCAGCTGTGGCATTCACTGCGGGAGGTTGGGGGCGTGGAAGTCGGAGATTCCCCTCCTGCCAGACACTCCCTGAACCCATCACCTGCATCTTAAACTCATTGGGAGGGCTTGATGCAGAGCAGAGGAGGAACCATCCCACTGGAGGGTGGGGGTAGGCGCTGGAATCAAGGACAACTTCCTGGAGGAGGGACTGTTTGAACCCAACTCTGAGAACAGGTAGGGACTGGATGAGATTGGAGGGGAGGTGGGAGCCTCTTGAAAGCAAAGACCTAGAGACTGGCCCTTGGCCCCACTCCACACCCCCACCAGGGCTCCTCCAGCACTCCCCACCAGGCCCTGTCACCCTGCTGTTCTTCCCTCTGGCACCAGGAATGCGCAGTAATTAGCGAGCTGCAGCTGCCTCAGGTGGCTGCAGATAATTTCCACCTGAGGACTTTGGAACCTGGTTCCAGACCATGGAGCAGCTCAGTGAGGATGAGAGATCAGGCTGGGGAAGGACTTGGGTGAGAGCAGGGGTGGACTCTCTCTGGCGGCCAGCGGCAGGAAGCCTGCAGCTGTGGCTCCTGGTCAGAGTCATCTCCTAGTATGTGGTGACAGCTGGGCCATCCAGACTGCAGGTGCTGGGCAGGCACTGGGAGGGAGAGCTGAGGTGTGGCTCCAGGTAGTCTCAGGCCTGCCACCCTGTTCTGTAGCTATAAGCAGTCCTGCCAGTCAGAACCACCACCTGAGTCAGCCAGCAACAGCCTCAATGCCAAGGAGAAATGGCCACAGTCAAGCTCAGGTGCCTGTGAGTGACCTGGTGTACTGGGCGGACTGTCCCAGGGCTCAGTGCAGCTTTGGGCTAAATGTGGGTTCAGAGTGTCAGACAGCTGGCACTGGGCTCCCAGCTCCATCACCGAACAGCCCTGTGACTGGGGCAGGTCACCTTGCCTCTCAGGGACTTGCTTTCCTCTTCTGTGAAATGGGCTGATGCTAAATGATTACTCACGTGACCGGGACACCAAGCACTCAGTACAGTGCCTGGAGCACAGAGTAAGAGCGGGTGGCAGGGTAGTCTGAGACCCTGGGGTAGTCCCCTCCAGGTCATCCTGCCCTCCCATCCAGCCACCAGGCCCCCAAAGGAAAGCCCTGTACCAGCTGCAGGACAGACACGAGGCACACTCAACTGTGACCCCTACATATGCAGCAGGGCACAGCTGGAGCCCCTGGGGGCCCTGGGCCAGCTCCTCCAGCCCAGATGAGAAGGACCAGCAAGGTGAGTCTTTTTCTGGGATCCCTTGAAGCCCAGGAGAACATGAGACACTCCTGTCCCCTCTCCCTGAGAGCTCTCCCCCAATCCCGGCCGCTTTGAAGAGGGGCAAAATTTATTTACTATAAAAATGGATAAAATAGAGATGAATACTATGTTAAAATCCTGTTTCTGTTACAGCCTAGGAGCTGTGGTTTTGTTCTTTCACTTCCTGTGTTAATTGGAGATACAGGCTCTCATATCCCTCCTAGAGATGAGGCATCTTGCAGGGGTGCCTGTGTGTTGACTGCAGGAGACGGGAGATGGGAGAAAAGTAGGACTTCCTTAGGGCCCATGTTCATTTCTGTATCGTCAACTTGGGCAAGAAGCAGGGACAGCCCCTCAGAACTTCTGGGTTAGCAGCTGAAGCGGCTTTCACACGGCATAGCAGCACCCTTGGGAATCTGGGTGGCTTTAAAAATAACGCTTCCAGAGACCATTTCCTGACCCAAGACAGTGGCTACCTTTCTACTGCTTTGGAGGAAGAGGGAACATGTTCTGATTTGCTTACTGAGGTTTCCTTTGATCAGCTATTAGGGACTTGTAGTTTTCTTGTTCAAACGCTGGAATTGCGTCAGTACTAAGTGTGTATGTGTGTATGTGTTGGGGTGGGGGGAGTGTAAAAAGATCCAAATGTGTAATGTGGAAAGGACAAGGCCAAAGGAAGATTATTTGCAAATGGAGTCAGGGCAGGCTGGACATTGCATCTTCAGTTCACTTCCGGGGGATCCATGAGTGACCCTTGACCTTAGATTTGACTCCTCCTGGGATTCTGTCTCTGACCTCAGCACTTCTTTTCTTGCTGGTTTCTTATCCATGGGGAAAGATTTTGCAATGCAATTTTTAAGGCTGCAGCTGGGTCTCATTGCATAAACATTGCTACTACCTATGATCTAGGATTTCCAGCATCCCTGCAATTCCTGGTATAATTCCTTTCAAGGCGGAAATTCCCTAGAAGACTCCAAGCCTCTCTGTCAAGCACATCCTGGCCATTCCTTCCTGGCTGGAGCCTGATGAACCACAGGTGAGCTCTGGTTTGCCAGGATAAGGGTACTTATTCCTTGTCAACAACAGACCCCACACTCCCGTACTGGCCAAGATGAAGTCTGGGATCCTGTGTTCCTGAGGTCCAAGGTCTTGGGGGTCCCCTGTTTACACACTCAGTTGTGTTGTTACTGACTTGTCCTAAGGGCAAGCTGGCCCGAGTCCTTAGAGCTTACAGCCCCCTGGATGGCTTTATCCTCTGTCCGGTCTTGTACTGTGGTTATTTCATGGGGCAAGGTGGGCGGCGGGGGGGGGGACTGTGAACTTTTCCTGTGGGGAGAGTTGAAGGTGAGGCATTAGGGGGGCAGTGAGTGGGAGGCATGGGAGGGCCCAGCAATTAGGCAAGAAAATAAAATGAAAGGCATTCAATATGTAAGATATAGAGAAAAAGTGGTTTTTCCCTCTACTCACACACCACTCAATACAATACGTCTGATACCGGATGTGTGAAGGTCATTTCCCCACACATAAAGCAATTCTGCAGTGTATTAGGTAGTGAATTAGGCATCCTCTAATTCAATTCCATTCTGATACCATCTACCTGGAGAAAGGCTGAGTGCCCAGTCCCACAAGACTGCCTTCCACTTTAGATGCCCATAGCAAGTAGTAGGCTGTCACCTGTTAATACATTCTTTAGAAACCGGCTGTAAATCAGGGTTCCTGTAACTTCCTTCCTGGGCTTGATTAATTTGCTAGAGCAGCTCACAGAACTCAGGTAAACACTTTACTTACATTAAGTTGTTTATTTACTTAATGAGATGGAGTCCTGTCGCCAGGCTGGAGTGCAGTGGCGCTCTCAGCTCAGTGCAACCTCTGCCTCCCGGGTTCAAGTGATTCTCCTGCCTCAGCCTCCTGAGTATCTGGGACTACAGGTGCGTGCCACTGTGCCCAGCTAATTTTTGCATTTTTAGTAGAGAAGGGGTTTCACCATGTTGGCCAGGATGGTCTCGATTTCTTGACCTTGTGATCCGCCCACCTCAGCCTCCCAAAGTGCTGGGATTACAGATGTGAGCCACCGCACCTGGCCTACTTGTTTATTAATAAAGGATGCAGATAAACAGACAGATGGAGGCAATACATAGGGCAGGGAATGGAAGAAGGGGCACGGAGCTTCCATGACCTTTCTGGGCGTGCCTCCCTCCAGGAATCTCCATGTGGCCAGCTATCTGGAAGCTCCCAGAACCCTGTCCTTTTGGGGTTTTATGCCTCCAAACTGATGATCCACAGGCATGCAGGGATACAGCCATACCAACTAAAATACTGAAATGCTTCCAATCAGGGTGGTAAACAGGCACTGCCCTGCACTCACCCCGAGTGCTTCCCCTCTGCTTCTCTGACTGTGTTCATTCCCCTCCCTGTTGTTTAGACTGGTCATTTCTATTGTTCTTTTTGTTCATAGATTCTTTCTCTTCACTTTTGAAACCTGTTGAGCCTACCCATTGAATTTTTAAATTTTGGTTATTATATTTTTCAGTTAAAGCTTCCACTTGGATTTCTTTCTTCTATTTTTTTGTGTTATGATTTTCTAATTTTTCATTTGTTTCAAGTGTGTTTATAATTGCTTATTAAAACATTATTATTATGGCTAGTTCAAACCACTGTCAGATAATTCCAACATCTGGCATCTTGGTATTCACACATACCGATTGTCTGTTCTCATCCAAATTGAGATCTTCCTGATACTTGGTGCGATTTTCTGGTGTGTTCTGCAGAACTTCCCTGACTGTAGAGCCCTTGGTAGAGGGGGTCTGCAGACTGGAGGAAGGCCTTCTAAACCTAGTGCCAGGGGCTTCACTTTCCTTACCTAAAAAAGAAGTTTCTCACTGGAGCAAGAGCCAGCATTCTCCAGGGTGCCAAGAGGGGGTCTCTTGTAAAGCTCAATTTAGACCCAGACATTTGTCTTGGCCCTGCTGGGCCTTGGCACCTTGGCAGCAACAGTGTACAGTTTAAGAGGATGAACTTGAAGTCTTAGTTCAGTTTCTAGGAGCCTCTTATAAAAAGAAAATTAAGTTTCAGGATCTTCCAAATTTATTATGCCAAAGGGAAAAGTCCTGGAAGCTGACTCACATAATATGACTGTTTTTCTTCTTTGGTGCATGACCTTTACTTTCTGACCTTTGCATTGAGATGTTATACATTAACCAGACTCTCTACTCTTTTTTCAAACCTAGACTAAAAGAGGTGCAGACAGAGACCCTTGGGACTGTTGCTTTTTTACAATAGAGTGTTAAACAACTCTCTTGGAGTGTAGTCAGTATATCTGTATGTCAGCCTTTGTAGGGACAGTGCTGTAGTTCTGTTCAGCACCTCTGTTTTGCCTGTATAAATGGTCCTCATTTTTCCCCACACACTGAAACACTGATCACCATTCTTCATTGTAGCTCTGCTCCCCAGATGGCCACCTTCACACTGTGTGCTTGAATAAACTCTCTTTAAATCAGATCGTAACCTTTTAAATTATTTTAGCTTGACGCTCTGGATCTCAAGCTGGTTCTGCCCATGATTTGTTGGTGACTTTGAACAGTAACAGTGAATGTAATACACCATATCAACAGGATTAGAAACAAACATCATTTTTTTTTTTTTTTTGAGATGGAGTCTTGCTCTGTCGCCCAGGCTGGAGTGCAGTGGTGCTATCTCGGCTCACTGCAACCTCTGCCTCCTGGATTCAAGCAATTCTCCTGCCTCAGCCTCCTGAGTAGCTGGGATTACAGGCACACACCACCATGCCTGGCTAATTTTTATATTTTTAGTAGAGACGGGGTTTCACCACGTTGGCCAGACTGTCTTGAACTCCTGACCTCAGGTGATCCACCTGCCTTGGCCTCTCAGAGTGCTGGGATTACAGGCATGAGCCACTACACCTGGCCTAAAAATCACATTCTCAAAAAGTATCACAATTGATGCAGGAAAGGCAATTGACAATATCCAATATCACTTCATGATAAAAACTCAACAAATTAAAAACAGAAGGGAATTTCCTTGGCATAGTAAAGAACACCAGAAGAAATCCACAGCTAACATGATGCTGAATGGTGAAAGAACAGATGCTTTCCTTGTATGAACAGGAACAAGACAAGGATGTCAGCTCTTGACACTTTTATTCAACATTGTACTAGAGGTTTTAGCCTGGGCAATTAGGCAAGGAAATAAAGTGAAAAGACATCCAATATGTAAGATATAGGGAAAAAGTGGCTTTTCCCTCTACTCACACACCACTCAATACAATATATCTGATACCGGATGTGTGAAGGTCATCTCCCCACACACCAAGCAATTCTGCAGTGGGCATTAGGGGTCCTCTAATTCAATTCCATTCTGATATCGTCTACCTGGAGACAGGCTGAGGGCCCAGTCCCACAAGACTGCCCTCCACTTTTAGATGCCAATAGTGAGTAGTACTTGAGAAACTTTAGATGCCGGTAAGTGAGTATTCTTGAGAAACTGGCTCTAAATCGGGGTTCCCATAACTTCCTCCTTGGGTTTTATTAATTTGCTAGAGCAGCTCACAGAACTCAGGGAAACACTTTACTTACATTTACTTGTTTATTAATAAAGGATACAGACGAACAACCAGATGGAGGCAATACTTAGGGCAAGGAATGGGAGAAGGGGCACGGAGCTTCCATGATCTTGCTGGGCATGCCTCCCTCCAGGAATCTCCATGTGGCCAGCTATCTGAAAGCTCCCAGAACCCTGTGCTTTTGGAGTTTTATGGATGCTGCATTACATAGGCATGACTGACTAAATAATTGATCATTGGTCATTAGTTGATAACTTAGTTATTAACTCCTTGGGGTTTGGGTCTGAGAGTCTCAGTCCTCTAACCATGCCTTGATCTTTCTGTTGACCAGCCCCTGTCCTGAAGCTGTCTAGGGGTCCCCAGCCACCAGTCGTCTCATTAGCTTACAAAAGACACTCATCACCCCAGAGATTCTAAGGGTTTTAGGAGCTGCACATCTGAACATGGGGAAGAAAACCAAACATGTATTTCAGTATGTCACAGGTGCCAAGAAAATTTAATGGGGGAAAGATCAGTATTTTCAAGAAATGGTGCTGGAACAACTGGTAGCCAAATGCAAAAGAATAAAGTTGAACACTTACCACTATGTACAAAATTAACTTAAAATGGATAAAAGACCTAAGTAGAAGAATTAAAACTATACAACTCTAGGCTGGGCGTGGTGGCTCACACCTGTAATCCCAGCACTTTGGGAGGCCGAGGCAGGTGGATTATTTGAGGTCAGGAGTTCGAGACCAGTCTGGCCAACATGGTGAAACCCCATCTCTACTAAAAATACAAAAATTAGCTGGGCAGTAGTGGTGCATGCCTGTAGTCCCAGCTACTCGGGAGGCTGAGGCAGGAGAATCGCTTGAACCCGGGAGGAGGAGGTTGCGGTGAGCTGAGATCACACCACTGCACTCCAGTCTGGGCGAGAGAGTGAGACCCTGTCTCAAAAAAGAACAAACAAACAAATAAAATAACTATACAGCTCTTAGAAAACAGCAGTAAATCTTTGTAGGCAATGGAGTCTTAGATACAACACCAAAAGCACAAGCAACCCAAGAAAGAATAAACTGGACTTCCTCAAAATTAAAAACTTTTGTGTATCAAAGGACACTATCAAGAAAGTGAATTACAACTGATCTGGAGATAATTTTTTAAGTGAAAACAACATACAATTGGGAGAAAATATTTGCAAATCATATGTCTGATAAGGGTCCAGTGGCTTGAATATATAAAGAACTCTAACAACTCAATAATAAAAGTAATCTAATTAAAAATTGATAAAGAACTTGAATACATTTCTCCAGAGAACATATTCAAATGGCCAATAAGCACATGAAAAGATACTCAACATCAATAGTCATCACAAATGCAAATTAAGACTATAATGAGATACAACTTCACACCCACTGGGATAGTTATCAGCCAAAAGTCAGATAATAACAAGTTTTGGCAATGATGTGGAGAAATCGGAGCCTTTATATACTGCCAAGACTGATATAAAGTGGTACAGCTACTTTGGGAAACAGTCTGGCACTTTCTCAAAAAGTTAAGCATACAATTACTTTTTTTTTTTTTTTGAGACAGAGTCTTGCTCTGTTGCCTAGGCTGGAGAGCAATGGCATGATCTCGGCTCACTGCAGCCTCCCCCTCCTGGGCTCAAGCAATTCTCATGGCTCAGCCTCCCAAGCAGCTGGGACTACAGGCATGCGCCACTACCCCTGGCTAATTTCGTATTTTCAGTAGAGACAGGTTTCACCATGTTGGCCAGGCTGGTCTCTTAACTCCTGACCTCAAGTGATCCACCCGCCTCAGCCTCCCAAAGTGCTGGGATGACAAGTGTGAGCCACTGTGCCCAGCCTAGAGTTACTTTTTGACCTACTAATTGGTATATACCCAAGAGAAATGAAAATGTGCATCCACACAAAAACTTGTTCATGACCGCTCATAGCAGCACTATTTTTTAGGCAATGGAATCTTAGATATAACAGCACTATTTTTTAGTGCTGCTATGGGCAGTCATGAACAAGTTTTTATGTGGATCTATAGTAGCCAAAAGGTAGACAAAGTGACATTATTTCCTTCAGTGCTTGTCAAGCTGGGCCTCTTGAGCCTAAGGGGGTCCCTGGGGTATGGGTATAGGGGTGATGAGAGTCCAGTCTCACTTACTATTAGAAAAGTGATTTAGATATGATTTCTCACCAACCAAACCAGCAAAATCATTCCCCCAAATCCTGAAACTCGAACCCTTGGTGTGGACGAGGAAAATGGGCAATGGGCACTGTTTAATGGTGGGAGGGGGTGACCTGTTTCCCTGGAGGGTGACTTGGCGCCATGTCCACAGCTGCCACCCTCTGATTAAAGAATGATTACAGATGTGTACAAAGAGCTAGTGTGGGAGGATGTCATCCCTGCCTTCTTTCTAGGAGCCCTGCATGGGACATCCTTGCCCTTATCCGACAGAGGCGATCTGGTTCCCCAGGCAGTGGGAGCACTCTGCAGCTGTTTAAATGACAGTGTCCCACACTACAATCAAAGCCCCTTCATAGGCCATGAACTGAGTTAGTGGACTGGGCTAGGATTTAAAAAGCAGGGAGAAAATATTAGAAAGCAGCCTTTCTAGTAAGGCTAAGTGCTGTCCTGTGACCCGTTGGTCCCAAGTTGTGTATGTGTGCAAGGACCGTGTGTTTAGAACATGTTTATACAGTGGGTCAGAGTCAGAAAAGTATGAAAACCAATGATGTAAATGAATACTGAAGGACATGGCATAGGGTTTATCCAGTTAAAATTTACCAAGCAGTTTATGCAACCTAACGCATGTTATGATTCCATTTTATAAAAATAACTCACATACATGGAAATATGCTATGGACAGTGGCTGTCTCTAGATTCCAGGATTTTATTATTTATTTATTCATTTATTTGAGACAGAGTCTCATTCTGTTGCTCAGGCCAGAGTGAAGTGGCATGATCTTGGCTCACTGCAACCTCCAACCTCCCGGGTTCAAGCAATTCTCATGCCTCGGCCTCCCCAGTAGCTGGGATTACAGGTGTGTGCCACCATGCCTGGCTAACTTTTTGTATTTTTAGTAGATATGGGGTTTCATCATGTTGCCTCGGCTGGCCCCAAACTCCTGAGCTCAGGTGATCTGCTCGCCTTGGCCTCCCAAAGTGTTAGGATTACAGGCATGAGCCACCGCGCCCAGCTCAGGATTTTAAAGTTATCCTTTTGCTGGTTTCGTAAATTCTTTTTTCTACAATGCGCATATATTCCTTTAGGAATAATAAGCAATGAAAGGTAGCACATTGGGGTGGGGGTGGGGGGAGCACAGAAAAGAACAGGAGATTGCTTTTGCCTTGATGGAAGGGGACTCCTCACTCTCCTGGCTTCAGTGCACAAAGGCCACCAAGCTAACCAAGCTAACCAAGCAGGGCCTCACTGGGTGGAGCAGACCAGGAGAGCAGGGTGAGTGTCCCCAGGTGAGGGAACTGCACTCAGAGGGTCACAGAGCTGTCGGGGGCTGGAAATTTAGGGGCTGGGGCCTCCTAGGTCTATGGCTGAGGAAACCTGTCCAGATGACACACAGAGCTACTGACAAATGAAGCCTGTATGCTCAGGCCATGTAATCGAAGAAGAGAGTTGACGAGCAAGACACTGGCAGGCTGGAGGACTCCAAGAGAATGATCTGAGCATCATAGGACTAAAGGGCCTGGAAGATTTTTTTTTTTTTCCAAAATATTGCAATTTGCTCAGACAAATTGTGGCACAAATACCAATCAACATTGGATTAGTAATTTGTTGGGTCTAGGAACCAGTGCAGAGTTGCAATTATAACCCATACTTGTTTAATCTGTTAAATTAAAATATCATTTTCCCATGACCTTTATTTCATTTTTCAAGATGACGTGCCCTGCCCAGCATGCTGTTTGGAGGTGATGTCCTTTGAAGTTCTGGCGCCTATTTTAAGTGACTGATTCCTGGTACTCACCCTCCCTGCTAACCACGTGGACTTCCCCTTTCATGCTTGCCTTCCTCATGGGAAGAGGGCTCCACATGGGCAGGGACCATGCTGTGTCCTGTTCGCTGGTAAAGCTACAGTGCCCAGCACAGAGCAGGGGTGGAGGGATGAAGGGAGGGAGGGATGGACGGAAAGTAGGTAGGCAGGTAGATGGACAGGGAAGGAGTCTGTATAAGAAAGCGTTTATTCATGGTGGGGTGGAGGGTCACACATACAGGCCCTGGATAGTGTGCAGGGACTGCTTCCAGCTGTCCTTCCAGCGCTGAGCCTCCTTCATCTGAGATGTGCAGTCATCCTGGATCCTCTTCAGTTCCTCCTCAAATGATGCTAAATATTTCTAGAAGGAAGGTAGCAGGAGGGGTCCACATGAGGAGAGACATCTAGACCCTCTCCCCTAGGGCAATGCTGTAACTTGCTGGCAGGTGGTTTTTAATCCATTCCAGGCACTGGCAAGAGTTCCCCAAGTCACTTCTCAGGTAGAAACCAGGTAGGCCTAGTTGTTTCCCCCATTTTACAAGACAGGGAAACTGAGGCTCAGAGCCTGGCCTGGGGTCACCCAGCTAGAAGGAGGCTGAGCAGGGACTAGGACCTGTGTCTATCTGACTCTAGGCTCAGCACTCCTTCCTGAGCTCTGTCCCACATTGAGTCCTCTTGGGAGCTCCAGGCTCTGGGTTTTTGGGTAGGCTGGGCCTTCCAGGCCTCCCGCCCTCACTGAACTCAGCAGGCTGAGCTGTACCCTCTGCCTGGGGCTTGAAGGGGAAGCTGGGGGAGGGCAGACCCTGGGCACTTCAGCCTCTCCCAATAAGGGGGCCAGCTGGTCTCTGGGCAGGACAAGGTTTCTCTCTGGGCATCGGGACCAAAGGTCCACAGATCTTCAAAGCCAAGAGGTCCCTCAGGTGGCATCTGGGTGTAGCCTTCTCATCAGGATGTCCCCAGGGGTTCTGACAGGCACTGGGATCAAATCCTGGCTCTGCCACTCTGTAGTGGCATAGAGGGGACAAGTTTCTTTAAGCCTCAGTGTCCTCATCAATGAAATGAGGATAATAATTTTACCTCCCTTGTGGAGTTGTTAGGAGGATTCAGTGAGATGCCTCATGTCAAGAGCAGAAGCTCTCAGTAAGTACTTCCCAGTTAAATTCTCAGGAGCTGTGACTGCTCCTGCTGCTGTGTCCCCGCTGAGCCTACGGCTACCATTGCTTCCGTGCCTGGTGACAACGTTCCCTAGCTGTGACACTACTGTGCCTTTGGAAAGCCATTCTTCACCCCTAATCTGGGTGGGATGTCCCTCAGCTGGGCTCCCACAGCATTGGGATCATGCCTCAGACCCACACTAACGTCCTCGTGCCTGTGAACGGCGACTGTCCTGAGTGTTGAGACCTGCAGCTCTGGGGTGTGCTGACATGTGTTGCCTGCTGCACCAACCAAATGTTGGGTGCCGGGTGATGGGAAGCTCCCCCTTCCCAAGGCAGCTGACCTGAGCTGTGCTCCCTGGGACACGCCCACTCCACCCTGTCTCACCAGGTACACAGCATCTCGGGCTTCCACGGCCGCCAAGTGGCCCAGGGTGGTTTTGGTGGTGGATATCGATGATGTTGGCCGGAGAAGAATCTTGTTTTGGATGGTGACTTCGGTGGGTTTGATCCCTGGCCACTTCCTACAAACAAACATATGTGAAAATCTCACAGGCTTGTCTTCATCTTTCATAATCCACCTACCAACCCTGTTGGAAAAGCTTAGCATTTCTTTGAAAAAATTATCATGGCTTTAAATATCTTAATGAAAAGAAAAAACATACTGAGCGTGAATGCTTCACTTGTTCAAGCTGTTTCATATTAGCCCCCACTGGTCTCATCACTGTGCACAGTCTGGGGTTCTGGGGGGGAAACGGAGTGCCGCAGCTCAAGTTGCTCCCCTTTCTGAGCCTCAGTTTACTCACTGATCTGCCAGCCAGGTGGTGGCCACCAGTGTCTGGTATGCTTTTCCTATGATGCTCTAAACACCACTTCTGAGAACACAGCTGGGCAAATCACTGCTCTGCTTCTTCTTGCAGAATCACACTCTTGGGGCACAGGGGACAGGCACATTGCCAACTCTCTTCACACATGACAGACAGCTGGAGTGGCTCACAATGCCAGCAGTGACCCGAGAATGTGTCTCCCACTTAGCAAAGCCTCCCTTTCATCGTGGGACCCTTTGGTGGGTCCTTATCATGTGAACTAATAGCTGTTGAGCTATTGCTATGTGCTGGGGCACCCCAGGTACTACCTCATTTAACTTTCTCTTGGTAATATCATGGTAGGTGGCCATGCTCATTTCATAGATGAGGAAACTAAGGCTCAGAACACAATGCCTTTCCCAGGTCTGTCTGACTTCAGAGCCCAAGCCCCTAACCATTACACTGCACCACCCCCAGCAGATACAGCCATTTACAGTAGTCCTTGCTGCTCTTGGTTCTCACCTGCTTCCACGTTCAATCAGGGGTTTCTCACTTTCTTCCTTCAGGGAGAGCCCAGCGAGTTTCCTTCGTATGAGCATTGATATTTTCTGTTTGGGGGGCTCCATCCCTAGAGGCAAAAGACAGGCTAGTGACTGCAGCCTCACCGACAGCCTGAGATCGAGGGATTTCCCCTGGCATTACACTTAGAGGAGGGAGGACTGGCACCCCTCCTCCCCACTTGGAGTTATGGCAGGCTGAGCCCTCTCCACGGAGAAGGTGAATGCACCAGCCACACAGCTCGGGGGGGTGACAGGGGCAGGGGGTCATGGCTGGAGGAATCTGAGCAGTGGTGTGGGTGCTGTTCCCAGCTCGAAACCCAAGCTTGATGCTCTGACGTTCCTGCAGTTTCCATGAGTCCCTGGATATGGTTCATAGAGACTTCTTTGGCTTAGGCTAGCTCATACGGGTTCCAAACTAAGACCTCCCCTGGAACAAACACGTTCAAGGTTGTCCCTGGACTATCTAGCTCAATAATCCAATCTTTGATGCTCTGATGTTCTTTCTAGATCGGGGGCGAGGGGGTGGGGGGCTCTGTGTGCAGAGAGCCAGCAGGCAACCTGTACACTCCTCTGCAATGAATGGCAGGGCCCGGTGGCCTGGCTCAGAAGCCGAGTTATGGAGCAGTCAGGCCTCCTAGGGCCTGGTGCAGGGAGTCTCCCTGGCTCAGGGGTTCCTTGCAAGGGACTGTGATCTGCTCCACTACCAGCTTTCCTGCCTGTTCTCCCTGGAGTCTCGACCCCAGCATCTCTGCAAGGCCCTGATTTCCCAAACGAGGCTCACCTTTGACAGAGACCTCTGATACAGAAAAGTGACCAACACTTCAAAAACCTGTACACACTTTGATCCAGACACTGCACTTCTAGGAGTCGGTTGCCCTAGAGATGCATGGATGCAGAGATTCTCTTCAGCACAATTACAGGAGTGGGAAATTGGAAATGGTCCAAAGTTTAATAGCAAAGGGACTAATTAGTAAGTTACAATGCCTATTACATTATGATGTGCAGCAACTGAAAAAGCTGAAGAGGAGGAGTGTTGACTGGCCAGCCCGGCCAAGGTTCACCTGCAGGGAAATCAGGTCACAAAAGCGCCCAAGCCCTGTAATTTTCCCCAGCCACCCTGACACACAGGCCTGTGCCCAAAGGGAAAGGCCTGGCAGGGTGAACAGCAAGTGCAAAGGGCGCTGCTTTCAGGGCAGAAGGACTGTGTTCTTCACTTGCTTCTTGGTTTGTACTGATTTTCTTGTTTTACTGGAATGAACATTTATTGTTTTTGTAATTGAAAACCTTTACAAATAAAAAGGATGTATTTTAATTACTTTATAGATCAGCGATAAATGGATAACATTTAATGTATGATTTCAATCTTATAGTTATAAAAGTAATATGCACATTATTAAAAATGTAAACATCACTTCATGATGAAAAAAAGGTTTTAGGGATCTCTCTCAATCCCACCCAGCAGAGGTCATCATCAGCAGTTTGGTACCTGTCTCTCTGTCTCTGTCTCTCACACAGATTCATTTAAACAGATGTGAGTATGCATGTTGATATCACGCATGTGTTTTAAAAGATGTGATCATAGACATGTCCTGTTTGTCCATTTGTTTTTTCACACAACAGCCCTCCTTCATGTCTTTCCATGTCAGCACATGCAGACCTACTTTAACAGCTGTGTGGTATTTACCTGCACATCTGGCACCCTCATTTATGCATCCAATTTTCTATGTTTTTGAGTCGGGGTCTTGCTCTCTTGCCAGGCTGGAGTGCAGTGGTATGATCAAGGCTCACAGCAGTCTCGACTTCCCAGACTTAAGCAATCCTCCCACCTCAGCACCCTCCCAACTGCCCTCCACCTCCAGGAGCTGGAGCTGGAACTACACGTGCACACCACCACACCGAGCTAATCTTTAAATTTTTAGTAGAGATGGGGTTTTGCCATGTTGCCCAGGCTTGTCTCAAATTCCTGGGCTCAAGAGGTCCACCCACCTCAGCCTCTCAAGTGCTGGGATTACAGGTGCGGGCCCCTGTGCCTGGCCCATTGAATTTTCTGTATATCAATGTTAGTGTTGCTTCCAATTCTTTGCCATTTCAAACAGTGCTGTGAATATTTTTGAACATATACCTTTGAAAAAGTGTCCAAGTATTTCTCTCAGATAAATTCCTAGAATTAGATGTGCTAGGCCAAATGTCTACACACTCAGAATTTTGACAGGGACTGACAAATTGTTCTCTATGACAGCGGTATCCATGTACGCTCTACCAAGAGTCTCTGCGGAGTCTCTGTTTCTTGATATTCTTTTACGTTGTTACCAAATGTAAAAACTTTGCCAGGCTATTGGTGAGAAATGATATCTAAATAATGCTTAGATTTTCATTTTTCATCATCAGTGAAGCTGAGCATTTTTTTACAGTGACTAGCCATATGAACTGCTTCTCTTTTGAAGAGCATGTGTTTGTCCTTTGTCTCTTTAAAAATTTGACCTGTGAGAGTTCTTTGTACCATAGGGATATTAGCTCTTTCTCTGATCTGTAAGTTGTGAGGAATACTTTTCCAGTTTGTGGTTTGTCTTTCCATCTTTTGACATTTTTCTGTTTTTGTTTTGGCTACCAGCCATTCCCTCTATGGCTTCCAGCTCTCCTGTCATACTTAGAAAAGGTGTCCCTAACCCCAAGAGTATGGAAATGTTTACTTAATAGGGTTTCATTTTTTATATATAAACGTTGAGCCATCTGGCATTTGCTTTTTAATCAAAAAGCTATTTTTAAGGAAAACAAAAATTAATCAATCCCCTCAATGGATCACTTGTTTTCACTCTGATAGAGTTGGGGAAAGCAGACCCCTACCCAACCTAGCCCTCACCAGCCCCCCAGGGCCATGGCACAAGGCTGGTGGAGCCTCTTACTTGCAACCTGGACATCGTCAATGGTGACCACCTCATCCAACTGCAGTAGGAACTTCTCAGTGAAGGTAGCCAAGTTGGTTATGAAAACCTGGCCATTCCTTCTGGTACATTCCTGGAAAAAACATGGTGAGCACAGTGCTGCTAGGAGAGGATCATCCCTCCAAGGCTAGCTGAAGAGGGGATGGGTGAACTCTGCAGGGAGATCTGGGGACCCAAGCCATTATATCCACTGTGTGCAAGTAACCAGCATCTGGCCCTCAGCCAGGAGGCCTCTCCCAAGATGTGATCTGGTTTAAACATAATAAATGATTCAGAAACGGCCAAGGGACACACACAGACAATTCACAGAAGAGGAAATAAAACTAGACATGGATCACTAAATAAAAGTTATCATCAGTAATTTTGTAATTAATTAATTTAGAAGTCAAAAAGGATACAAGTTAAAACAGCCAATAACGGCCATTTTTAGCTACAAAACCCAACCACGATCATGCCTGCTTTGGGCAAGATACCAACAAAGGGCTGCACCTGGTGCTGTCAGTGGCTGTCCATTGGGCTGTATTTGGAGCACACCTGGACTAGGGAATCAATGGTATCACTGACCTCCAGCTTCTCCCTGTTCATCCTAATCATGCTGTCCAGCTCTTCCTGCCTTTTCTCTTCACTTAAGTGTAGAGACTCCATTTCTTGGAAATGTATGGGGTGTCCAAGATTTAGATGGAGCTTCTGGGCATTTTTATCCTTTAATCAAACAATCCAGAATTCAGCGGCAACGTTAACCCACCAAAAGTCACTGACTTGTGTCTTCTGTCAATTATGATTATGGCCAGACTCATGTGTCCTCTGGCCTGGGTGTGTGGGGGTGATGGGTGGGCAGAAGAGTGGCAGAGGGGTTAAGAGGGGGGCATGGCTGGAGCTGACTCGGGGGTTTGGAAGAGAAAAGGCTGAGCATCTGCCCGGCACAATCAGAGCTTTAGTCCAGTGAAATCAGCAGTACGCATGTTCCACAGCTCCAAGGACCAGTGTGGACAATTATTGTTGTCTTATGACTACAGCCCCATGGAACCTAGTACACCCACCCATTATAGCCAACAAGGAGTTTACTGAACACCTTCTATGTAGAAGCTGTTGGCTCAGTTCTTATTTCGCCAATGGCTCCTGTCCCTTGCCCCCATCCAAAAATCTCAAGCCCAGCTCACCTTCTTCCCTTGGACTTGGCCCTGCCCACAACCTGCCACCATTTCTGAACTCCCAGTTTCCCTGGTCCTAGAGTGGAAGGGCTGGTCCTGGGGCCCTCACCTTTCCTTTCTCCAGCCGCTTCTGCTGTTCCTCAAACTGTCCTCGGATCTCCTTCACGGAGGTGAAAAACTTTTTCCAGTGGTGTTCCTTGAAATTCTCCATCACCAGCCAACACACTTGGGGCAGCAGCTCCTCAAATCTCCTCATCTGGATCCGTAATTCTGCCAGAATTGCGGGTAAGAGGCCAAGGGAGGGAACAGGTTAGAATCAACTTGCAGAGGCAATCTCTACAACAAAGGCCCAAAGCAACTTCCCAAAGAGAAAATCTTGGTCTCCAATGTGGTAAGAGCTATTCCATCAAAAGGGGTCCTGAGGTCAAACCAGTATAGAAAATACAGCGTTAGCCAGTTGCAGTGGCTTACACCTGTAATCCCAGCATTTTGGGAGGCTGAGGTGGGAGGATTGCTTGAGGCCAGGAGTTCAAGACCAGCTTGGGCAAGACCCTGTCTCTAAAAAAGTATTTAAACATTAGCCAGGCATGGTGGTACATGCCAGCTACTCAGGAGGCTGAAGTGGGAGGATTGCTTAAGCCCAGGAGTTTGAGGCTATGGTGAACTATAACTGCACCACACTCTAGCCTGGGCCACAGAGCAAGACCCTTTTTCTAAAACAAAATAAAATAAAGTAAAATAAAATAAAATAAAATATAATAAAATAAAGGCTTAAATAAATTCAAAGGGCTTCTCCTATATACTCTGCAGACTTCTCATCTCATTTAAAATGCATTGTGTCTCGGCATTTTTGGCAAGTTCTCATCCATTATTTCAACTATTGCCTTGATTCTAGGTCTCCCTCTTTCTCTGTATCTCCAAATGTCAGTTTGTTAGACTTGCTCTTTCATTCACATCTATTTACCTCTCTCCCATATTTTCATCTCTTTATATTTCTGTGTTATATTCTGGTTATTTTCTTTGGATTTGCCTTCCAGTTCACCAGTTCTACTTTCAGCTATATGTAACCTGGTAGTAAAGTCATGCATAGTTTTAAAATTTCAACTCTTAATTTTTCCTTCATGAAAGTTCTATTTTATTCTCTTTTATAGCTACTTGGTCATTTTCATAGTCTCTTGCTTCTTATTCATGTTTCCAATTCCCTCTTTTATTTAACTAGAAGTGTATTATTTTATGTTCTGTGTCCAATACTTCTAATATCTGAAGTCTTTGCTGGTCTCCTGCTGCCTCTTGCTCAAGGCATTTTGTTTCCTTGTGTTTATGGGGATTTTGTTGCTCTTTGTTTATTACTGTGAGCTCTTATTCTGGGCATTTTATTTGTGGGAATCCTTTGAGGCCTGAACCGAAGGTAGATTTTCCTAGAGAGAATTTGTTATATGTCCAACAAGCAAGCTTCTGAACACCACCAACTCAAGATCATTTTAAGCTCAGGTATTAGCTTGAGGTCTTTTGGATAAGCCAAAAAAGCAAAATTGAATTCATGTTTAGATAAGTGTGAATTATCTAAACATAAATTTAGAAACCACACAAGGACTGGCATATAGTTCTGGATTTCTCTTTGGAGTTTTTTTTCTTCACCCAGTACCATGGTTTTTGATAAGACAGTTTCCTTCTGTCTTATGGAGGGACAGAGGGAGGAGGTTGGTTTCCGTCTCATTTGCCTTACTCTGGAAGCCCTGTTGGGTTCCAGCTTTAGGTGGCTTGCTCCTTTTAGACTTCCCACTTTGGAGGTCTGTGGATTTGTCTCTTGTTCCCAATACCCTGGAGGCCATGAAAATAGAGGCTAAAGTTCACCTGGGAGTCAGCAAATGCCCCTAGGGCAATAACCAGGGTTACTACTCAATTTATCACTCAAGAGTTTCTATTTTCACTTAATTTTTGGCTTTTGTGTGTTTCTCACTTTACAGACAGCTTGCTAATGCATTTAAAAGATTTTATTACAAAAATATCTTATGCAGCATTTTACATGTTTTTAGTGGGAAAATGGATCCCCCATTAGCCTGCCAAGCTGCAGGAAACAGAAGTCTTCACTAGTTGTGAGTTTACCAGAGAGGGATGCAGTCTGCAGCATTTTCCAAGCCCATTTGACCATGGAACCCTTGTTTTGAGGACAATCATGTAGGATGGGATCCCCCAGAGATCACTTGGAGGAAATTCTGAGCTATAGAAACAAAACAATGCCTGTAGTTTCAATTCCAGTCATTCAACAACCACAGCTATGAGCACTATCGCTGCTTAATTCCTTGTACATACCAAGTCTGTGTGAGGAACTTAATCCTCAAGAAGGCCTTCTGTGGTGGGTGTTATTAATATCTGCAGTCCACAGACAAGAAAACTGAGGCTCTGGCTGGGCGCAGTGGCTCATGTCTGTAATCCCAGCAATTTGGGAGGCCAAGGCAAGCAGACCATCGGAGGTCAGAAGTTCGAGATCAGCCTCGTCAATGTGGTGAAACCCTGTCTTTACTAAAAATACGAAAATTAGCCAGGCATGGTGGCATGCACCTGTAGTCCCAGCTACTCAGGAGGCTGGGGCAGGAGAGTCTCTTGAACCCAGGAGACGGAGGTTGCAGTGAGCTGAGATTGCAGATTGTGCCACTGCACTCCAGCCTGGGCAACGGAGTGAGACTCTGTCTCAAAAATATATATATATATATATAGAAAACTGAGGCTCAGAGAGGTGAGATCATTTGGCCAAGGTAATACAGCTGGGAAGTGGCAGGGCTGGGTCCTGGCCCAGTTCTGGCTATCCCCTGAACTCTCCTCCTTCTACCCAGAGGGCCTCTGAAACAGCACAGTAGACCACAGCAAAGTGTGATAGATTCATACAATGGAATATTATTCATTGATAAAAATGAATTAAGTACTGGCACCATCTACAACATGCATAAACCTTGAAATGTTATGCAAAATGAATTAAGCCAGTCCCAAAGACTACACACTATACAATTCTATTCTCATGAAAGTAAAGAATAAGGAAGTCTATAGAGACAGAAAGTAGATTAGTGGTTGCTTTAGGCTGGGGAGGGGCTGGGGGATGGGGTTTCTAAAATTGACGGTAGCGGTGATTGCATAACTCTGTAAATAAACTAAAAACCACATTGAGTACACTACACGGGTAAATTTTATGGTATCCAAGTATCTCAATAAAGCTGTCAAAAATATCTGTAGAAGAAACAAAATATTTTTGGAGGTACAAATCACCATATTTCTCAAGAAAAGTGAACTTTTTTCTTACATGGTTGCATTTCCCCAGTAAAATCTGATCATTGTTTTTACCTAATTTTAAGAGGTCAGCTTTTCACAGGGAAGCTCTTCTGCCTCCCCCAGAGGGGAGGATCCAGGCCACAAGGCCAAGGCTGAGCTCCACCACTGGCTTCGCACCTCGCCCCGCTCCCCGTGCCTACCTGCTGCCTATACTCACCTATGAGGCAGGAGTTGTGGTACTTATTTGCCTGGCTCTGGTACTCCAGGATCTTTTTGCTGATGTTCTCGGCACACTGGTCGAAGGTGTCATACATGCAGTCAGGCCTGGTGACCGGGCGTTTTTCTTTACGGTAGAACTCCTGCCAGAGAGGGTGACCATGTGTGGGTGAGGACCCCATGGGACTCTGGCCCTTGCTCCTGGGATCCACCAGCCTGCCCTCACCTCCACACTCCCTAGCCTTTGCTCGTGGCTTCCCCTGTGGAGGTGACACGGGCAGACACTCCTCCTTCCCTGCCCGCCCGTGTCGCCTCCCTGGACCCACCTGGAGTGAGTGGGGCCATGGCCAGCCCTCGTTATTTCCTGAATGAGTGACTGGCGAGAATCCTATTTATCCTTCAAGACCCAAATCAATGGAATCTCAAATTGGTGACCAGGTTGGGAGCTTACAAGGAAGTGCCAAGCTGGGTATAGGCTGCAGGCCACAAAGATGGGCAAGCCAGGGACCCTGCCTTGAAGGAGGCAGACAGACCCGTGGGAGGCAGACAGGAGAATGCACTCGCACTACGGTGCGGGGTGTGTGGGAACAGGGCACTGGGCAGCTTGTCTGGTACCTGCTCCCACTGCCCCACCTCTTTCTGTGCCCCTGCCAGATCTGTCAGCTTCCCACTGGGCCTGGGTGCCTTGGGGACAGAGGGTGGGCTTGTTCCTCTTGGCACACACAGTACCTGAGATGCAGTTGGTATCTAAGAAATGTTTGGTGATCAATTAGATGAATGAATGAGGTTTGGTTTCTAGAAGAAAAAACTCATAGAGAGGTGACAGAAGCTGGGGAGCTGTGGTCATGGCGGGGGTGGAATCCTCTCTTCCTCATTTTCCCCCAAGTGGCCATGATCAGCAGACTGCAGAAGGCAGGCATGGCTTCCAGGACAGGCACAGGCCATGGGTGGTGGTCCTCACCTCTGCGACTGTCAGCAGGTTCTCATTGCTCTCCCAGAGGAGGGTCAAGACGATCCCCTTAAAATCCCTGCAACACACACGAGACAGATCCCTGAGGGGCCTGGTCTAGACACACCAACGTGGACCACATGAACAGAACTTTCCAAGTGCTCTGTTTTGGCCATGACACTCCTTGAAACTACTCACTGTTGCCCGAGGACCTCTGCACACTCTGATTCCACTCCATAACAGCAGCTAACTTTCTTCTCTTCTTGGTTGCATTTGTTCCTGCCCTTCCTCAGACCCCAGCTCTTTCTGACCACCTGGCTTTAATGATCTTGGATTAATGCCCCCTCAGCCTTACGACATGCTAATCAGGTGGATTTGGGATTGATTTCTGTGACTGGCTGATTAACCTCTATCTCTCCCAGCAGATGGTAAAGGCCACCAGGTGTTTAAGATCATAAACGGGAGGCCATCAGGCCGACACGGTTCCAGTGCCTGGGGTTTCTAGCTAGAAAACAAACCTAACTCAGAATGAATGGTCATAGTCTAGGAAAATGAAATGTAAGTTTAGCCAATCAGAAATTGCCAACTAGGAACTTTTCACTTTAACCAAGCAAATATTTTCTTTGCCTTCCTTCTATGAACACCTTATAAAAGGTTTCCCCTGGTGTTCCCTCGGTGGATCCCTGAACCACCTAGGGTCTGGCACTGCCCAATTCATGAATGACTGACTGTTCAAATAAACTCATCAACATTTTAATGTGCCTGAGTTTATCTTTTGACACAGGACATGGACTTGTCTGTACTTGTTCACCATGGAATCCTCGGCCCCATGGCAGTGCCTGTACCGGGCAGTGCCTCGATTAGCTGAAAGAATGATTACTCCTAAATAGTAATCAAATGAACAGGACTTCATGTAGGACCAAACATCCTCCTGCATCAAGCTATAAAAAATAGAGAGCCAAAGTATTCAGGGTGCAGGAGCGTCCTTGGGTGTGGGACGAGGGAGCTGTCTACCTGCCAGCTGGAGGCCACACCTGGGCTGCCTGATGTCACAGCCATCCTTCTCTGCCAAGTTCATGACCCCCAGAGACGAGGTCTCCAGGGTGAGAGGGCTGATGAGAGGGGGCCGCTGTCTGGGGGGATCTCTGACATAGGGGGAGTGGGAGCTCCTTTGTGGAGCTTGACTTTCTCTGAAGGCTTTTTGTATTCTGACCTTGGAATTTTGCTTGTTTGCTTGCAATGAAGCTATACGAAATTGAACAGCTTTTGTTTTAATCACTGGAGTTACAATAAAGGAAAAGAGAAATGGGGGAAAGCACTGAAAAAAATTACAAAAAAAAAGTTCAGACCTCGAATGGGGTCTTCTGCCCTACCACCAGGAAATGCTTGTTAGCTTGGAAAATGTGAAATGTTGATGAAAATGTTTCTCAACAAATTTAGGTGAAATGGGCTGAGACAAACTGACCTTGACCTTTGCTATCTCCTCTCACCCCTCCTCTGTCTGCTTGGATCTCCCTTTCCCCTTTCTGATTTTTCCCCTCAGCTGAGTCACATTTGCTGCACCCCCAACCCAAAACAGGTTAAATGCAGTCAAAAGGAAAGGCATTGTTACTCACTCGGCAGGAGGGGGAGGCTTGTCCCCAAGCACCTGGTACTTTCTCTCCATTTTGTTGGGCTTGGGGTGCCGTGTGAAGCTGTGGGACAAAGGTGGGTGGGTGGTCTGGAGGCTGTGGACAGACGCAAGGCAGGTCTGAGCCTGCAGGATCCCTGCCTGGGTTTCTGGAGGCATGGGGCCTGCCCGTGGGCAACCGGACTCCCATTTCTAGGGCCTAGCCCTTTGGGATGTGTCCCTTCTCAACAGCTGTGAGTCTACCTTACCGTAGGGTGAAACCTTAACCACCTTAACTGCTGAAACCCAACCACGGCTGCTGTGAGAGGGCGAGGGGCGGAGGTGCTCAGGCCCAGAAATTTGCATTCCTACTTCCCCGTGATGAGGACCCAAAGAAAAAAAACTTTGAGCCACAGGTAGGGTTGCCAAATTTAGCCGTAACAATACAGTACGCCCATTTAAACTTGAATTTCATATAAACAGAGTAATTTTCAGCATTAGTGTATCACATGCAGTATTTGGGATATACTTATGCTAAAAAATTAGGTGGTGTTGATCTGAAATTCCAGTGTAGATGGGCAACCTCTCTTTTATCTGGCAGCCCTAGTGACCTGGACTTTGTTTTGTAACCTCTAAGAGACTGAACATGGAAACAGGTCATGGCTGGATCATATAAAAAATAGAGCTCTGCCCCATGATGTGCAGCAGCCTACCCAGAAGGCCACCCCCACCTTGTCTACAAGAAGCCACCTAGGAAGTCAGCCTGCTCTAAGTCAGATTCGCAGGAAGTGAGATTGTCATCTCTGGGGACAGTCCAGGAAGCTACACAATATCACCTATAACAGTAGGTCCAAATGGCCGGGACTTAATTAATAGATGACAGCTTCCCTAATTTGTGTCCTCATTTCCAACTTCGGACCAACCAGAGAAGGCCAAACATGTCCCGTAACCAATCACGTGGGATGCCCTGCTTTCGGTGGGCAATCTCCAGCTTCCCCATGACAGCAGCCCCCAACCAGTGCACAGCTGGAGAGGAGGGCAATGCTTCCCACTCCTCTGCCTGCCCTGGGAGCTCTGCTGAAACACCCTGGATGGTGACTGACTCCCTCCTGCGGTCAGCTCTGAGTCAATAGCCTTTGCTCTTCTCATGTGGCTGGTCTTTGTTTCTTTCCCCATTGCACACAGCACACATGCTCAAAAAGACCTTCTGGAGGGAAAGGCAAAGCAGGGATTCCCCTTGCCTTCTCAAAACCAGGAACGAACCCATGTCAACCAGGTTGACACAAAGAGCTAGCGAGTCTACTCAGCCATGCGGCTTCTGATATGCACCTTCCATAAAATATGCACGTGGGGTAAACTTTGAGTCTAACAACCCCACTGAGGCTTGGTGGGCAGGGTGTCAAGGCCCAGAACTCTTTCTGTGGCTCTGTGATGTCCCTCCAGGAAAGCCATCTGCCCTGTCTTTCTAACCATGACCGTGTGTGGAAGGTGGCAGGGCTGAGATCCATCAGCCCCATGGACAACCAGCAAACTAAGGATGGTGCTCACCCCTCACTGCACCCCGTGGAGTCCCAGAGCCATGAGCGTTGTGGTGCCTTCTGAGGAAAAGCCTGGGAAAGCCATAGGTGGTCTCCTGCCTTTGTGTGGGGGGATGGACTGGGAAGGAGCGATTCTGGCTGCTCTGTGTCCTACCTGCCTGCAGAGGTAGCACTGGCGCTGGGTACAGCCTTCTTCCCAGAGTTTTCTGGCCGGCACCGATGTCGCTTGAAGCCTTTGGGTGACGAGGGCCCAGGACAGGAGCAGAGAACAGGAGGTGAGAATGAGCCACACAGCACCACCAGCCCCCGCCTCACTGCTGCCCCGAGACCCACAGGCCCGTGTGCCTCTACCTGTCTGGGACCGATCTTTGTCACAATGGTGGGTTGGCCATTTTGTGTTGGGAAGTCTGAAACCAAAGGAAAGGGTGTGAGCTCTTCTACGGTGACCATGGGGATAGCTCAGGCCGGGCTCTGAGCAGCATCCCAGTTAGTCCTCAGCGCCACGCCAGTCAGTCCTGTCACGAGCCCCATTTCAGATGAGGAACTGGGGCTCTGGGTGGGGAAGCCCTTTGCCTGAGGTCACAGGCTCTCAGGGGTGGACTCACGTGGGAACCCCAGTGTGTGAGGCCCCAAAGCTGGTCCCTGAAGGTCCAGGGCCAGGGACAGGGGTGGCAGGGCCACAGGTGCACCCTGGGGCCACTCACTGCAGGATCTTCCTGATCACATCCACAGCTGGGTCCTCAATCAGGGGCTTCCCCATGCAGCTCAGCTGGGCGAAGGACTCAGGGGTGACCATGTCCAGCTTGGCCTCCTCTTCAAGGGCTTCTGAAGATGTCAGGATGTCACTGTCTTGCTCCTGGTCCTTCAGGATGGTGTTCTGCAGGCCAGAGAGAAGGGCCTGAGGGTGTAAGGACCGGCCCAGGTGCCAGCGAGGCAGCAGGCCGAATTCATGTTCCCTCCCACCCTGCCTCAGTGGAGTGGCTGCAGGCAAGCTGGCTGACCTCATTGAACCACTATTTTCTCCTCTGTAAAGTGATCTCCCTTATAGAGCCATACATTCATTCATCTGTTTATTCATGCCTTTAGAAACGTTTCCTGGGTGCCTGCTCTTCACAAGTCTCTGCCCATGTTCTACGAACACAGGGGCCAGGAGGCCATATATGATCCCTTCCGTTTCAGAGCTTGCGGTTTAGTCAGAAAAGACAGACATTTAACTTGCATTTATACCAGTAAATGCTTCTCCAAAACTGGGACCAGTGCTGTGAAAGAAAAGTTCCAGCATCTTCTGTGAGATTGAAATTAGACCTGCAGATGTGCCCGGTCAATGTTTTTGACCAAATGGATGGGGGAGTGAATGCCAGGCTGAGTGAGTGGCGAACTCCCCTTGAGCAGGCTCCTAGAGAAAGTGTGGAATTGGCGCCAACGGTGGGCACCTAGGCTGTTCTCTGTTTCATTCTGAGTCTCATCTTAGCAATGGTCTGTCAGTCCCTTGAGTGAAGGTCCTGGGAGACCTTCACTCAAAGTCTCCTAGTCACTCAATACCTTCACGCTAGACCCTTGGAGCCCCATGCTGCTGGACACCCCACCAGAGGTAGATGGATGCCTAGTGCTGGCTGCATGGTGGGAAGGGCCTCCCCATGGAAGGAAGGCTGGTCAAGGCTTGGTGGTGAGACCAGGGCCTAGCAGTGCTCTACTCTGCAGACATTGGCTGTCAGGCCCTTCCCTGGAACTTGGCTGAGCATCTCAGCCCAATGTGAGGTGTGGGCAGGGGTGGGGGTGATGCAGGCTCTGCCCATAGAGGCTTGCAGTCTCAGGGCAGACAGCAACTGAAATGGAGACCCCACCGTGTGGTCTGCAGGCTGATGGGGAAGTGGGAGGTGCTATGGGCCAGGAGACCCCGATCCAGACCAGGGGGTGAGAGGAGGCTTGGTGGGGAGTGACATCTTAGGTGGAGTGAGAGGGATGAAGAGGCATGGAGGACAAGCCACGGAGGCTGCTGTGTGTCCAGTGAAAGGGTTTGGACTTTGCCCCGAGGGTAGGGAAGTGACAGGGTAAGACCAGCCTCTTCTGGCCACGTTCGGGGAACGGACCATGGGAGATGTGAGAGGATGTGGGCATCAGGTGGGCAAGAGGCAGGGGTCTGGATGAGGTGTTGGGTGTGCCATGGGGAGAAGCCAGGACTGCCCCTGGGTGCAGGTGGGAAGGAAGAGGCTGAGAGGTGGGACTGGCTTGAGATTCCGTGGATAGGGTGAGTGAGGGTCCTGATGGATCAGGTGAGGTAGTGCCAGGAGCTGAGGGGTCTCCTCCGAGACCAATGCAAGGAAGTGGCCCATTGGGGATTAGAATCCAGCTCTGACTTCACAGCTTGTGATCTCTCCACAGCATCTCAGTAAGCCTGATGTCCCATGGAGGCCTGGGAGTCCCCTCTTCCCTTCGGCTCTGCTGAGCCCTGCAGGTCTCCTGGGAGCCCAGACAACAAACAGCTCACCCACCCTTTCCTGCCACCCCATCCCATTCCTTACGGTAAAGACCAGTTCAGTCATGGACACCCTGTCCAGGCTGCAGTTAAGGTACTGAATCCTCTGGCTCAGTTTTTCTTTCCAAGTTTGGACGAAGCCGAGGAGTTCTTCTGTGGTCACTGTCTAGTGAGAACAGGGAGGAAGAAAGCCCCAAGGAAGCAGACTGCAGGAGGGTGGGCAGATTCTGTGGGAAGTGCGGGAACAGGGGCTGTGCTGGTGAGGATGCCTCTTGGCTTGATGGAGGCTCCTCTCATGCAGGGAAGGCCCTTGGGGAGTGGGGAAGGCTGGGCTGGCTCTGCTAGGTGGCCTTCACTTCACAGTGAAGGACAGCGCACCCTTCACTGATGGGGACATCAGGAGTTCTCTTCCTGGATCTACAGGTTCAACTCTGGGCAAATGACTTAAACTTGCTCAACTTGGTCTCCCCATCTGTAAGATGGGGACACAAAGTATTCCCTAGGATCTTCTCTGGCTCTCACATTCTATGTTTAGAAGGAAACTTTTTTTTTTTTTTTTTTTTTTTGAGACGGAGTCTCGCTCTGTCACCCAGGCTGTAGTGCAGTGGAGCAGTCTCGGCTCACTGCAAGCTCCGCTTCCCGGGTTCACGCCATTCTCCTGCCTCAGCCTCTCGGAGTAGCTGGGACTACAGGCGCCCGCCACCACGCCCGGCCAATTTTTTTTTTGTATTTTTAACAGAGACGGGGTTTCACCGTGGTCTTGATCTCCTGACCTCGTGATCCACCCGCCTCGGCCTCCCAAAGTGCTGGGATTACAAGCATGAGCCACCGCGCCCGGCCAGAAGGAAACATTTGACCCAGGTGGCAAGGGTGTGCAGGAGTGTGTAGGAGAGTGATCTGGCCATCTCCATGGCAATGTCTAACATGCACCCTCTCGGTGCAGCACCCCACAGGTGTGCAGGAATGCAACGGTGACGATCTTCCCTCTTGCCACACATTCAAGGCATCACTCTTGTCCCCTAATCACCGCTCTGCAGACTGTCCAGCCAGCCTCCTCCATCAACACAGGAATGCCCGCACACCCATGCTCACATGCTCCTCACCTGGCTGGGAGGCTGGGCAAGCCCCTGGCACCCACCCAACACCCTAACAGGAGAGGACAGAGCAGGGGTTGGGAGGTGAGGATGTGAGAGACTGGACGTTTCTGTTCTGGAGAGGTAGAGCTGCCTTAAAGAGCCTGTTGAAGAGTTACAGCTGATTAACTTCATCTTCCCCCTGCTCCCCATTAGGGAGCTCATAAGGGAGATCAGGCAAGTCACAGGCAAAATATAGGAGCCACCTTTCCTCTGCACATCTGCACGGCAGGGCAAGTAATCTCAGTGGATGTGTAGAAACAAGTGCATGCATATACAAAACAGGGTTTAGAGTGCCTCTGTGCAAAATGAGAATAGTGAGAGGGACATTTATTCTGCAAACTATGCTTTGTGTGTGTTTACGCTTTTTTCAAGAGTCATGCAATATACTATATAAGAAAAAGCAATAAAGACAGAAAAATAAATGTCCTTTCAGTGCTAATAATAGCACTGCAACTCAGTCACTGAAATGGTAGAGAAAAGACAGCGAACGGTGAGGAGAAAGCTTCCCACTCCAGAACCTTCAGGCTGGGGTGTCTGGTTCTGGGAGCACTTGGCTGGACTGTTGAGGAAAGGTTCCCTGGTGTGGCCTGGGTGACAGGCCAGGGGAGACCAAGTTGAGCAAGTTTAAGTCATTTGCCCGGAGTTGAACCCGTAGATCCAGGAAGAGAACTCCCGATGTCCCCCATCATTGAAGGGTGCGCTGTCATTCACTGGGGGACAGAGTCGTGCACTTATGGCAGAAAAAGAAGCACGTAGATATCCAGAGACCTGCTCTGAGGATCAGGGCCAGGCAAACACTTGGAACTACGCTCCCCACAAATTCTGTTCCAATTCTGACTTTTCATACTTTAAACAGAGAAAACCAGTTTCTGTGCTACGATCAAAAGAAGCAAGTGAGGCCGGATGCGATGGCTCACACCTGTAATCCCAGCACTTTGGGAGGCTGATGCGGGTGGGTCACTTGAGGTCAGGAGTTTTGAGACCAGCCTCGCTAACACGGTGAAACCCTGTCTCTACTAAAAACACAAAAGTTAGCTGGGCATGGTGGCGGGTGCCTGTAGTCCCAGCTACTCGGGATGCTGAGGCAGTATAATCACTTGAACTCAGAGGCAGAGGTTGCAGTGAGCTGAGATTGTGCCACTGCCCTCCAGCCTGGGTGACAGAGTGAGACTTTGTCTCAAAAAAAAGCAAGTGGAAAGTCAAACAAAAAGTGGTTTTTCAGGAGGCAGAGCCCTGCTTCTGTTATGCATCTGGGACTGAGTTCTCCTTACAGCAAGGGACACCTGGTGACATCCCAAGGGAGAGAGGTCAGAGGAAGCCAGACTCAGGCCTCCCCCATCACTAGACACTGCTCCATGCTTGCCTAGGAGGGGTTGGGGGTGGAGAACAGTGGCTGCTTTCTCTTTTGTTCCTTTCTTCATTCCATGAAACAGGGGTTAAGTAGGAAGGCTCAGAGATGTCCCCCCACCCCACCAACCTTGTGCTGGAGAAATCCTATACACACATGTAAGTTTATTTCACATTTATGACTTTAGCATGATATATCTTTATTATTCACATGCAGAACCCATTGAACACTTACGGTTTTCTCTCCCCTGGACTCTTGACAAGTTTTTATCTTGTTCTGAAGCTGTTGCAGAGAGAAATTTAATCCATTTGTTTGCGAATTGGATTTTGCCACCTAGAAAACCAGAGGTTCCGAGATTTTGTTTCTAGAATACATATTGTGATCTGGGAAATGTTCTGTGAAACATACCATCTGAGAAACTGATTAAGCACTGAAAAAAATGAAATCAGGGAAAAATATGCAGTTTTACCAGACATTGATACGAATTAAAAAGATTTTCTCCCCTCTCAAATAAGTAAGGTTCAAGCAAAATTGGCACCCCAGAGTGTGGTGAGGGAGTTTGGAGGACAGGCTCTGCTTCAGCAGGGCCAAGGCTGTAAAGACTCCCTGGAAAGCTTCGAGAGCCATAGAAAGGTCATGCTCTGACTCAGGACTGTGGCTTCCACGAGGCGCCCTAAGGATGCAGTCAGATTGTCCTGGCAAGTGCACAGGCTCTGCTCCAGCAGTGCAGAGCCAAGGCTGTAAAAACTCCCTGGAAAGCTTAGAGAGCCATAGAAAGGTCATGCTCTGACCCAGGACTGTGGCTTCTAGGAGGCCTCCAAAGGATGTGGTCAGACTGTCCTGGCAAGTGCACTTCTCACAGCATCACCTTTCATAACAAGACGCAAAATTCACCAAATGTTCCTCCAGAAAGGAATGCTTAAATAAAAATGTCAACACATCCATGACAGAGAAGCCATCAAAATAGTGTCTTTGCAGAATATTTAAAGATTATACAGCTTATAAAACTGGTATAAATAGCAAACAGCCAATTTTGGCATATCCCCATCTTTTCATGTATAGGAAAAAAACTTAAAAAATAAATTGAAATCTTAAACAGGGGTTATGCTGTATGGCAGAATTACGGTTTACTCTCTGTTTTATATTTGTTCTATATTCCCAGTATTGTCCATGATGGAAATGTATTTTGTTTATCACAGGTGTTAGATATTTTGAAATGCAACCCCTGTACACTGTGAACAGTCCCCAGATATCAGTTCAGAAAAAAGAATCAGTGCCGGCACCAGCTGGAGGCCCATTAGGAATATGCTCCTCAAACAAGAGTGTGGTGACATGCCCTGGAGCCGTGGGCTCTGCTCCCTGCAGCTGCTTCCTGCTCCTTCTGGAATGACTGGAAGCCAGCCGGTCCTGAGAGGTTCATATGGGGCCTCCACCATAGCCTGCCTTTATTGAGGATTCACTGTGCTCCAGGGACTATGTCATGAGTTTAGCACATATCAGCTCCTTTATCGGTGCCATAATATTAGGAATTGCTTTTATGATTCCCATTTCACAGATGGAGGAATTAAATGCTTCCTGGGGTGAAACAGGCAGGAAGCTGGGTCTGGAGTCCCTATCTCAGAGCCTGAGATGCCAGCAAACCCTTCTTTTATCGAACTGCACTTGCCACTCCCAAAAGACAAGTCTGTCCTCACCTTGGCTTGTCCTAGCCCTAGTGTGTCCTCAAACATTGTTCCCTGAATGGGCATTGACCTATGCAGATAACCTAGGCCCTTCATTTCCAGTGTACCCCAAGTCCCTCCCATCCCACTTCCACTCAGCTCTGGAATCAGAATGTGTCCCTGCTGACATTGTGCCCAGGCCGTGATTCTCTCCCCATCAGCCTCACACTTCTGCCTCACTCCTACCCACCTCCAGCCTTTCTGTGGTCAGCAGTCAGGACCCCCACACTCCAAGTGCAGCCCTGAGCACACAGCTCCACCCAAACCCTTCCCAGGCCCCCACTGTCTGCCCGCTGGTGCTCTCCAACCACAGAGCTCCCCCATCTCTCCCTCGTACTCTTGCAGTCCTGGGCTCCAGCCCCCTGGATTTTCTCTGTCATCTCTCCAGAATGCTTCACTCCCCACTGCCTACCTGGCTGGTTCCTACTTCTCCCTCAAGCTTCTGGAATCCCCACTTTCTTAGCCCAGGTTAAGTCCTCTGGCCCCTCAATCCCCACGCAGCCACCTTCTCCTTCTGTTGCACAGATGGTCTGTTTGTGGTTAAGGCCATAAGCTCTGGTGTCGGTCAGACCTGGGTTCACATTTTGACTTTACCCTTTAAGAGCCCTGTGTTCCTACCTAAGTCACTAAAATACTGCCTCAGTTTATCTTTAAAATGGAGATAAAAACAGCACTTGCCTCCTATAGTTCTTGTGAGGACTAACACAGCTAATCAAAATAAGTTGCTTAGCAGGATGCATGGTGCTTAATAACTAGTAAACACTAGCAGTTATTAAGATTTCATTTTTGGCCAGGCGCAGTGGCTCATGTCTGTAATCCCAGCACTTTGGGAGGTTGAGGCAGGAGGATTGCTTTAGCCCAGGAATTCAAGATCAGCCTGGGCAACACAGGGAGACCCCATCTCTACAAAAAATAGAAAAAATTGGCTGGGCATGGTGGTGTGTGCCTATAGTCCCACCTACTTGTGGGACTGAGGTTGGAGGATCACTTGAGCCCAGGAAGTTGAGGCTACAGTGAGCTCTGTTCACGCCACTGCACTCCAGCCTGAGCGACAAAGCAAGACCCTGTCTCAAAAAAAAAAAAAAAAAGATTGTTTCTGTCTTCCTGGCTGGAGAGCAAGTCCCACGCATGGGACAGAGACCACAGTGGCCTCCCAGCACCGGGGACAGTGCCTGGTGTGCAAGTGTATGTGATAAAGATCCTTGATGAAGAATGAATCTGTCCTACCTGGCACTTGATGTTCACTTGCAGATTCGTCAGCAACCGCTGGATTTTCTCTATGAAAATAAGGTCCACAGACAGGTTATGGAATTTGCTTTCAAACCTGTTGATGATATCATTGGCCTGTACAGAGAGATAAAGAGTAAAGGACGGGGGCTTAATTTGGACCTTTTGGACTCTGAAAGAGGAGCAGGACAGGCCCAGTGAATGGTTGAATGGAGGGCTTGGCCCTCCCTTCAGAGGGAGTTGAGCAAGGGATACTGTGGAACCAGTTGGCCTGGCGCCTGGCTGGAGGCCCCACCTGGTCCAGGTACTCGTTCTCCATCTTCTCCATGTTGAGCATGATGACACTTTCAACCAACTCTATCCGAGCAGCTTCCTTCTCCAGTCGGCAACACAGTGAATTGATTTCTTTAGGAGAAAAGTTGCCTCCCTCTGAAAACAATCTGAAAATAATCAAAGAGAAATAAAAGCCACAGGTCAGACCTGAGAGTTCTCATCTATCCCAAATACTGTGGCTGACACACACTTTTAATCTAGGCTTCCGGTTAGAGTTCAAGATGTGGGAAAATGAACGCAGATAGCTTAAGGACAGGAGTAGGATTCATAAATGGTGCAGAATTTCCATTTTTTGCAGTTCATCAGGTTGGAGACTCTAACAGACCCAACTGAAACAAAATTCAAAATAAAAATAGCTTTCTTGGGACTGTATAAAGGTAAAATTCCACATGAACTTGCCAGGCGCAGTGGCTCATGTCTGCAATCCCAGAAATTTGGGAGGCTGAGGCAGGAAAATCACTTGAGGCCAGGAGTTCAAGATTAGCCTGGGCAGCATGACCCTGTCTCTACAAAAAGTAAAAAAAATTAGCCAGGTGCGATGGCATGTGCCTGTGATTCCAGCTACTTGAGAGGCTGAGGTGGAAGGATTTCTTAAGCCTAGGAGGGAGAGGTTGCAGTGAGCCGAGATTGTGCCACTGCACTCCAGCCTAGCTGACAGAGTAAGATTCTACCTCAAAAAAAAAAAAAAAAAAAAAGAATTCCAGATGAAGTGAAACTAGAAGGGAGCTTGGAATGTGGGCAGCACCAGAAGCCAACACTTTGCACCAGAGACTTGGAGTTTCAGTCCTGATGACTGCACAGGTGAAGGGATAGCCTAGAGCTGGATCCAGAGGACAACTTTTGCATTATAAGACTGAGGAAGAAACAAACCCCACCAGATACCAGGACTCTCGCCTGTCTAGATCCAAGGGTAAAGAGGAAAGAAAAGATCTCTGTCCCCTGAAAATTCTTCACACAAACTAGACTTCACATACATTTACAAAATGAATGCATGTTCTCTGGAGTGACCCAAAAAACCTCAAGCAGAAAATTCTAATTGGTCCTGGGTAGGTAGTGCTCCCTGGCTACCCAGCAGAAACAAATAAAGAGTCTCTCTGAAGGAACGCAATGTCCAGTCCAGGCCTCAAAGAATGCCACAGATAAAGTCCCAAGGAAAATGAGTGACTCGTAGTTTTAAAAATTGATAAGGAATCAAGATACAAGATACCATGCATGAGAAACAGTAAAACAATACAGAACAGAAGCAGACCTCCCAAAAACCCTCATATTAGAAATATCAGATATAGACTATAAAATAACTAGGCTTAAGATGTTTAAAGGAATAAAAAGTAAGCTTCAAAATATGAACAAGGAGCAGGCAGTTTTGAAAAAGTATCAAATATAATTATAAATGGGCAGAGAGTGGTGGCTCACACCTGTAATCCCAGCACTTTGGGAGGCCGAGGCGGGTGGATCTCTTGAGGTCAGGAGTTCAAGATCAGCCTGGCCACTATGGTGAAACCCTGCCTCTACTAAAAATACAAAAATCAGCTGGGCATCGTGGCATATGCCTGTAGTCCCAGCTACTCAGGATGCTGAGGCAGGACAATCATTTGAACCCAGGAGGTGGAGGTTGCAGTAAGTAGAGACTGTGCCACTGCATTCCAGCCTGGGTGAGAGAGCAAGACTCTGTCTCAAAAAAAAAAAAAAAAATATATATATATATATATATAATATATGTCTATATATACATATATGTATATATCTACAAGTGGAAACTATAATAATTAAAATTGAAAACTCAGTGAATAGATTTGCAGGAGGTTCAACACAGTTGCAGAGTGAATCAGTGACTAGGAAGAATAATATAAAGAAATTAGCTAGAATGAAGCTAAAATATACAAGACAGATGCAGAGATAGGCAAGGTAGAGATGATTAACATGTCAAATTATAGTTCTAGTTTTCGCTACTTTCCAAATTTTCTTTAAAAATTCTATTTTTATAATCAGAAAAATCTTAATAATATTTAAAACAAATGCAAGTTTTGCATATACTGACATGGAAGGTGCCCACTCTTGGGGCTCAGAAAATGAAACCAAAAATGTGCTGCTTTGAACTTCAAACTGAGAGTACCTGGAGAGCAGCAAATGCAGGGAAGAGCTTTCTCTAAAGTTCACCTGTCTACCTAAAGGCTGGATCCTCCAGAAGATATTCAACTGTTGTGAATCCCTTCCCCAGATATCTCATCAACCAGGAGAAACTGATGCATAGCTGTAGGAAGGAAGACTGGAGCTGACACCACACCCAGAGCCCAGACAGAATTGGTCCCAGGCTATTGTCTGTTCTTTGGGTCCATTAATCTCCCCTAAACATCATTTACTCTTCCTCTAAAATTTCCTACATCTCCCATTTCTCACTCTCCTATGAAGAGGCTATTTAAGCTTCAACCATCTGGTCTTTGTTTGAGTTTCAAACTTTGTGTGACACCTACACACTTGCATGTTAATAAATTGGTTTCCCGTTAATCTGTTTATTGTCTTTATTGTTGTTGTTGTTGTTGTTTTGAGATGGAATCTCACTCTGTCTCCCAGGCTGGAGTGCAGTGGTGTGATCTCAGCTCACGGCAACCTCTGCCTGCCAGGTTCAAGCAATTCTCCTACCTCAGCCTCCCAAGTGGCTGGGATTACAGGCGTCTGCCACCATGCCCAGCTAATTTTTGTATTTTTAGTAAAGAGACGGGGTTTCTCCATGTTGGCAAGGCTAGTCTCGAACTCCTGACCTCAGGTGATCCGCCCGCCTCGGAATCCCAAAATGCTGGGATTACAGGCATGAACCACTGTGCCCGGCCTTGTTTTATTGGCTCAAATTGTTGAAACTTCAGGGGTGGAAAGGAAGTTCCCTTACTCCCTTCATCACCATGATTTGATGATGCTGGTAGTGGGGGGCTGTGGGTCAGCGTGTATACTAGGATTCCATTTCTGTACAAAACTAACAATTTTTTGCTCCTGTATACAGAAGTACAGGCACATAGAAAATATATTTTTGGAAGGCTTCCACTTTGTACTTTATATACAGTCTGTGTTTGATTATGCTGTAATGATTAAAAGATTTGTGATTTTTAAAATAGCATAAGCCTTAAAAAATAAATATAGCCTTTCAAAAATGTCAAAGACTAAATCTAGGATTACTTTCATCCAGGATTAAGACTGCAGGGGTAAAAATAAGGGGAAAGAATGGCCAACAAACACACGGAAAGGTTAACATCATTAATCATCAGGGAAATGCAAATCAAAACCACAACATAGAAACACCTCACACCCATTAACAGGTCTACTATAAAAAACAAAAAACACCAGAAAGTACAAGCGTTGGTGATAATGTAGAGAAACTGGAACCCTTGTGCATAGCTGGTGAGAATGAATATGGTGCAGCTGCTGTGGAAACAGTATGATGGTCCCTCTCAAAGTTAAACATAGAATTACCATTTAATCCAGCAATTCCACTTCTAGAAAATACCCAAAATAATTAAAACCAGGACCTTGAACAGGTATTTGCACACCAATGTTCCTACCACCATTATTCACAATAGCCAAAAGATGGAAACAACCCAGATGTCCATCAAAAATGAATGGGTAAACAAAATGTGATATATACACACAATGGAACATTATTCAGCCTTAAAAAGGAATGATTTTGTGACACATGATACATGATACATGGATGAACCTTGAAGACATTATGCTAAATGAAATGAGCCAGACAAGAAAAGGACAAATATATGATTCCACTTATACGAAGTACCTAGAGGTTTCAAATTCATAGAAACTGAAAGGAGGGTGGTGGTTGCCAGGGGCCATGGGGAGGCAGGAATGGGGAGTTCTTGTTTAATGGTACAGAGTTTCGGTTTGGGAAGATGAAAAAGTTCTGGTGACCAGTGGTGGTGATGGTAGCACAACAACCAGGATATCCTTAATGCCACTGATCTGTGCACCTAAAAATGGTTAGGATGTTAAGTTTGATGTTATGTATATTTTTGTCAAAACTAAAAATTAAGGGGGAAACAAGAACACATCCTAATAGAGAAACTCAGGTGGCCTGAAGAGGCCCTGGACACTGGCTCCCACCTGCAGTGTTTGATGAACTCAATATTTGAGTAGCGGAGTTTGCCCAGACTCTCCTCCAAGTACTGCCGGAAGCTGCGCAGGGACACCTGGGTGACATCAACATAGCTAAGCAACTCCTGGTGCAGTGTGTTGCTGAGAATGACCAGCCTGTGGGAGAGAGAGGAGGAACAGGACAGTGATGGGTGACAACCCTGGGGGACAAGGGAGGGGCAGGTGGTGATGGTGATCAGTCTGGGGGACAAGGGAGGGGCCGGTCATGATAATGACCAGGCTGGGGACACAGGAGGGACAGGTGGTGACGGTGAGCATCCTGGGGACATGGGAGGCACAGGTGGTGATAGGTGACCTTCCTGGGGGCACAACGCTGATGGGTGACCAGTTTGGGGGGCATGAGAGGGGAGGGTAGTGACTTGGGCCTGAAAGGAGGACATCCTGGGAATCTATTTGGGCTCCACAAGCAGTGCCCAGCTGCCCAGCTTCTCTGGGTAGCAAAGGGGGCAGTAGAAGGAAGTTCAAAATTCCAGTGTCTGCAGGACACACTCTGGGTGTGCTGGATCAGAGTACATCAAATTGGTGAAAGAATCCCAGAAGATCCTATTGGATCTTTGTCCCTGCTCTAGTGGGCTGTGTCTGACCCCCAGCAAGGTGGCTCCTGCACCCATGATACCCCAAAAGAGTGCCCTGGGGGTGTCCTCTTTACAACCAAGTCCACCAGAAACAGCTGTCCCTCATGTGCCTGATGGCTGCGTAGACACTTGCCAGTCTTCTCCCTGTGACCTGCCTGAGGCCTCCATCTCATAACCCAAATGGCCTCTCTGGAGCCCCTTGCTCTGCCCTGAGCACACTCCTACACTGAGCTGAGCCAGTGCTCTTTCACTGATTGTGGAACTCAACTGTCTCCCATGTTTCTCCATTCAGGACTCCCCTGAGTTCATCTTCAATGCTGCCTCCTGCAGGAAGCCCTGCCTGATTTTTCCTGAGGGGAAGTGGTCTTCCCCACCACTGATATTTCATAGCATATGGTGTGCACCCTTGCATGCTGCCTGTGTGTATTCCTTGCTCTCTGGCTGCTCGCTCCCTGCCCTCTCAAGCAATATTCCACACAGAGTTTGACTTGACTCTCTTGAAGAGTTTAACTCAAAAGAAGGCTCTGGAGGTGCCTTCTGCTTTTGTGTCTACAGGGAGGGCGGCTCCTTTGAAAGCAGCAGCCGAACTGGGATTCTAGAGCCACATGGCTGGGGTGGAGACTCCCAGGACCCCTTACTTTTGGCTTCTGGTGGCATTCAAGAAGATGTGCTCCATGTCATAGATCTTGAGGCGGAAGTTTTTGCTCCTCACGTTTTGCTCTTCTTGGAACTGGCAGAACATCAGCCGCTCCTTCTTCAGCGTCTCAGTCACCCCAGCACAGTGTCTGTCCAACCGCTCTTGATGAAGCAAGAGCTCGGCTGAAAAAGGATTAAGAGAGCTGGGGCCCCTGGGACCCGACTCACCTCAGCACATTGCTTTCCTGGAACAAGGCCCGCCTGCTGTTTCTCTCCGGCCAGCTGCAGAACAGGAACGATTCAGGTCAAGGCCCCTTGTCCTGCCCCTGTTGCCTTCATCAGGGCTTGGGCTGGAGAGGAGGCCTGGCCATGAGTAGGGAGCTCCTGTTGGTGGAGACACCCTGCCTGGAGCAGAGGGAACAGAGCCAGGAAGACGGAGAGTCTGGGGAGCAGCTGAGTAGCAGGCAGGATGGGCAGGGGGTGTTGGGGAGGGCTGAGATCTAGGTGAGAGGGTCTTGTGGGTAACAGCAAGTACATCACCGAGCAGTCTGAGTTTGCTCCTTAATATCAGCAGATACTTATGTCCAGTGAGCCTGAATTCCAACTGTCTTCCAAGGTGGAGTGGCAAGAACAAGGACTGGGCTTCCAGGGCTCCATCATGGGCCTTTAAATGAGCAGAGAGTCCCTAGACCCCCCAACCTCGACCACCTCCCATCTGACCCCACTATCGCCTGGAAGTGCTGTAGTCCCAGCTCTGCCAAAAATGAATGGTGAGATGCTGGGACTTCACTTCTCTGGCCTTGTTTTCCACACTGTGTATTGGGTCAGGGAGCTTCTACTCAGTGCACGTAGAATCCTTTTTATTCCTCAGTGCATTTAGCACACACATTTTCCAGACGAGAACAACGAGGTTCCAAATGCCACACAAATTGCCTGAGACTGGGATTCAAGGCCAGTTGTCACCTCTATCCCTGCTCCAGGAATAGGAGTTTGCATGGGTTAGTGACGGGGCTCTCTGATAGCTCTAAAAGGCTTTGAAGGAGTTGGAGTATAATTTGGGTGAAAAACCAACAGAGGTCATTGAAGAATCCTAATGAAAACATGCTCCCTGGCCCCACATTAACAGAGCCCACATAGGTGTGAAATGCATGTATTTTTAAGTATGATAAATGATAAAGTAGAAATAATGGCTAACACTTTTGGAGGCTGTATCTTGTACCAAGTGCTCATGATTCCTTACTATACCATTTAAAAAGGGTTTATTACCACCTCCTTAACACCTCTATCAACCCCTTCTGCAGGTAAGAGAGGGGTCAGAGAGGTCAGATAACCTGTACAGGGTCACACGGTCACAGGAGTTGAAACTGAGAGCTCTAATCCCTGAGCTATGAGCTTACCTCTAGAACATCCACCATGCAGGTGTGTATCTGAAAGGTGTAAGAGCAGATCTGGGTTCCAAGAGCTAAAACAGTACAACACTTTTTGTTTTCAACTCTAATACCCTCTTGACAAAAAATGGAAATGAGAAAAAATCTCACAGGAGGATTCTGAGTACTACCTTTTTCTGCAAGCCTTGGAGGTGTGAACCCTTATGTACATCTTCCATGATGTGATGAGAACATGCTAAACATTGCATCGTACAAACTGGGGCAGCTAATGAACATGGAGCCACGGTGCAGCAGACGCTGAAGGAAGGGCTGGGGGCAGGGCAGACATTCCCAGGCAGCGTCTGTACCTGCCCTGACGTTGTGGATGTCTTTTTCAATCTGCTGGGCTCTTGGCTGGTGCAGATGCAGACGCAGCTCCAGTTCTGAATCCAGCTCATTGATTTTGGTGGCCACGGTGACCCGGGTGTTGAGGGAACACTGGTCAAACCACTTCTCGAGGTGCTCGAAGAAGCCAGCTCGAAGTCTGAGGGAGAGATCAGCCAGGGTCAGCCCTGCCAGCAATCATGACCCATGAGAGGTCTTTCCACATGGACACCAAAAGTGCTTCCCCCTTTCACTCCTTCTTCTTCATTTCATTTCCCAGCTGCATTGCATTTCATTGTGTAAATGGACCATTACTCGTTTAACCATACCACTGCTGGAGGACATTACATATGTCAGATGTAGAAGTGTTTCTTTGGATAAATGACTTTGAACTGGAATTGCTAAATCAAAGGTTAAAATACATTTGTGGTTTTGGCAGATACGGCCAAACTGTTTTCCACTAGAAGGCAATTTTTTTCTTATCAGCAATGTTCCTGTTTCTCCACAGTCTCAGAGTGTATTGTCAGACATCTAAATTTGACAATTTTGTCATATTATGATTGAGACTGAGCATATTTTCATGTGTTTAAGATTATTTAGGCTGGGCACTGTGGCTCATGCCTATGATCCCAGCACTTTGGGAGACTGAAGCAGGAGGATTGTTGAACCTAGGAGTTTGAGACCAGCCTGGGCAACATGGTGAGACCCCATCTCTACAAAACATTTTAAAAATTAGCTGGTCATGGTGACATGCGCCTATGGTCCCATCTACTCAGGAGGTTAAGGCTGCAGTGAGTCACGCCACTGAACTCCAGCCTGGGCGACAGAGTGAGACCTTGCCTCAAAAAAACCCAAGAGTATTTAATTTCTCTTTCTGTGTACTGTCCATGAATGTCTTTTGCCCATTTCTCTATTGTGAATAGCTGTTCTTTTTTTACAAGTCAATTTCTAGGAGCTCTTCATATACTAGGGACATGAAGGTCATTGACTTTGATGTGAGTTGCAAATGTTGCTTCTCAGCTTATCCTTTCTTCCTTTTAAAAATGTATGGTACTTTTTTGGTCATGTATTGTTAAGATGTCAGTTTCCAAAAACTAATCTATAGATTGAATGCAATAACAAGAAACAACATTGCAGCAGATGTCTTATGGAAACTTGAGCTAATTTTAAAAATTATGTAGAAATACAAAGAGCCAAGAATAATGGAGGGAGAAGACTAAAGGTGGAGGACTTACACTATCAGATATTAAGACTTAGTGTAAAGCTGTAGTAATAAAGCAGCGTGAAGTCATTGGATAGACACATAGAGAACTAGAAAAGACACGTTGCAGAGCAGTGGGGGAGAGGAGAGTCTCCTCATTAAGTGACCCAGGATCAACTGGTTATCTATACGGGAAAGAAGTGAATCTTGACCCCTATTTCACACCGTAAACAAAAAATCAGTTCCAGGTAGATTTTAGATGTTAATATGGAAGTTGAAAACAATAACATTTTAAATATATAACATTGGAGAACATCTCCATGTCCTTGAGGGTAAGGCATAAAGTAAATTAACCCTAATTTAAAAATTGATGAATTGGACCTTATTAGAAATAAGAACTTCTGTTCATTAAAAGATATACCTTGAAAGAGAGTTTAAAAAGGCAAGTGCAGAGAGGGGATGAACATTTGCCATTTATTTATCTGACAAAGCCTTATATAGAATATATAATTTAATTTTTTTTGAGACGGACTTTCACTCTGTCTCCCAGTCGGGAGTGCAGCAGCACTCTCTTGGTTCACTGTAACCTCCGCCTCCCGGGTTCAGGTGATTCTCCTGCCTCAGCCTCCTGAGTACCTGGAATTACAGGCACACACCACCATGCCTGGCTATAGAATATATAATTAATTCCCATAAATTAATTTAAAAAGACAGAAAATCGACCAGAAAAATAATAGGCAAAAGATTTTGCTAGGCATTTCCCAAAAAGATAACCAAATGGCCCAACGAGTATTTTAAAAGGTATACAATATCATACTCATCAGGAGAATACATATTAAAACCACAATGAAACACCACTATATCAGAACAGCTAAAATAAAAACCACTGACAATACCAGTGACGTTGTGGAGCAATTGAAGTTCTCATATGCTGTTATAAACTGTAAAACTGTTAAAAACCACTTTTGAAAACTCCTTGGTAGTATCTTTTGGCTGTATCTCCTAAAGACGGATATGGACACACACACTCTGTGAGTCAACAGTTCCACTCTTAGTTCTGTATGTAACAGAAATGTATACATATATTGACCAGAAGACTTGTACAAGAATGTTCAGAGCAACATTATTGGTATATCCCCAAACTGGAAAGACCAAATGTGTATCAGTAAAATGGATTAATAAAATGGATTTTTTTTTATAACAGGATACTATACTGAACTCTATCCACATTCAATAATATATATTTCTCATAAACATAATAAAAGAGTTCTGTATGACTTAATTTATATAAAGTTAAAAAAATAAGCAAAATAAACTCAAAGTTATAACATTTGTTATCTTTGGGGAAGAGAGAGTGGTGACTTGGGATGGGTACACTGGAGGGTTGGTAATGGTTCTATTTCTTGTGGGCTTTGGGTATCAACTGTGTCATATTTGGGCAATTCATTGAGCTATACACTTATGATTTTCATACTTTTATGAACACATGTTATCCTTCAATATGCAAACCCAATCAGTTGGACAGATAATTTTTTTTCTGGTTAGTCATAAGGCCAGATAGCATAGTGGTTGGTGCAAGATTCTGGAGTTACAGGGTCTGTCTGGATTCATATCTTGGATCAAACTGCTTCCTGTCCTGGAGATCTGGGCCAAATGACTAACTCTCTGAGCCTCAGTTTCTTCATCTGTAAAATGGAGTTAAGTAAGCTACCTCTCTCACAGTTGTTAAGGGGATTAAATACACTCAGTAAATAATAGCTCCTGTGACAGTCCTTGCTGACCTTTGTCCTATCTGCTATGGAGAGGGCAGATGATGGCCTCTGGTAGAGGAAGGAGAGGGATGATGTTTGAGTCAAGAGACATTTCCAAGGTGAGATGCTGCTGAGGTGTAGGAGAAAGAGCCCAAAGGCCTGATTGCACTCCTTTCATTCCTTGTCTCCAGCCTCCTGCCCATGTTACATATGGGAGGTGCATGAACCAGGAGATCTCTAGCTGATGAGCCCTCCTATGACATTTTAGAGGCAGGAGGACAAGAATGAGAATGCCATCCAAAAGGCAAACACAAATGTCTACATTTGATCCAAATTCAAACACAAAGGCCCAGAAACTTGGAAGTCAGGGGAAGTAAATTCTCAGTGGTGGGATTATGGGTCATTTCTCTATTCTTCATTGTTCTTATATTTTCTGCAAAAAAAAACTCTTTGGTAGTATCTTTTGGCCATGTCTTCTAGTGATGGATATGGATATACTCTATGAGTGGACAGTTCCATTCTTATATTTTGCACATATTTAGTACAAAATACCATACATGAGATATTTATATTTATGGTGTATATCTATAGAATTAAAATAGAAAAAGAAAAGAAGCCTATGATCACAGACGTACCAGTAACTAGAACCCAAAAGTATCTGTCAGGGAAAACACTGTATCTTATGTCCAAGGCCCAAGCCAGCAGACAGCCTCCTGAGGTGGGTGCAGGGGGTCACTCTCACAGAAGATATCTGTGACTGCAAATAATTCCTGGATTTTGCCATTTTTTATTGTGTTTCTCACCCCTACCTTCCTTCAGTTACCTACATTTTTTTCTTTATCCAACTGATACCAGCCCAATCCTTTTTTTAAAAAAATATTTCACCTTGTTAACAAAACTCAGAACAACAGGATGAGAATAAAATAGTTTTTTACTCACTGTTTCTTAATTTCTAAAATTAGTCTCGATGGAATTGTCACTTGTTCTATGAACTTGGCACTGGAAGTGTCGTTGATGAACATGACTGAGAAGGTGGAATGGGACTTGCTGCAATGCTCTTCTTCTTCCAGGGGTACAAAGACAAAATAAGTGTTTCCACTGGAGACTGTGAAGGACTCCATGTCCTCATAGTATATCTCCTCTAGACCCTCTTCCTTGTCGTCTTCCTAAGCAGGCAACAACACTAAAGTTGACTTGATATCATCAAATGGACTTGGAAATGCCAACCACAGGTTCCTTGATATCAGAGGTTGTAAACCAAATTTTGGGCCAAGATTGTGGGCCAAATCTTGCCTAGGTTTTTTCCCCACACACACATAGTGCTTTAAAAATTAGGAAGTTCTATACAAAAATCTGGGTTTCTAATTTCTCTTAAAACATCAGAAAATATGTCAATTCTGAGCCTGCATTCCCACACAGCATCTTTAGTTGGAGCTGAGTAATGTCTGCACAGTCTTCATCATTTGTCATTATTTTACACTTGGTCTCCAGCCCTCTTTCCTATTACATACCTGTGGGCATTTGAGTTTGGGATTCCTGCTCAAAAAGAAGTCTAAGATACCAATTTTTCCACAGCAATATACAAAATGATTCTTCTGCAATTCTATGATTATGAAATTCAAGTTATTGTTCTGTGATTTTGAATGTGTTTTGAGGACAAGATTTATTTTATGAGAGTTACTTCCCTGCACTCAAAGAAGAGCTCTGTCTGCCAGCTTGGATATGGAGCTTTTGAGGATAGGAAGAGAGAAGAAATAGACCAAGGTGAAGCAAAAGAGTCTAAGTTGATATATTCAATAGAGAGGTATTGAGAAGGAGAGAGAAAGAACCAGGGAGGCATAAAGAAAGCCATACAGTTGAAGAGTGACTTTAGAGTAGGTTGCAGGGATATGAGGAGAGGAAAATGAATTTTAGAAAGCATTGCTGTGGCTGGGTGCAGTGGCTTACACTGGTAATACCAGCACTTTGGGAGGCTGAGGCGGTGGATCATTTGAGGTCATGAGTTTGAGACCAGCCTGGACAACATGGTGAAACCCTGTCTCTACTAAAAATACAAAAATTAGAGGTCTGTTCCAAGATGGTTGAATAAGATTGGGAGGCTGAGGCAGCAGATCATTTGAGGTCATGAGTTCGAGACCAGCCTGGGAAACATGGTGAAACCCTGTCTCTACTAAAAATACAAATATTAGAGGTCCATTCCAAGATGGCCAAATAGGAACGGCTCCAGTCTGCAGCTCCCAGCATGATCAATGCAGAAGACAGGTGATTTTTGCATTTCCAATTGAGGTGCCTGGTTCACCTCATTGGGACTAGCTGGAAAGTGGGTGCAGCCCACGGAGGGCAAGCCGAAGCAGGGCGGGGCATTGCCTCACCCGGGAAGCGCAAGGGGTCGGGGGATTTCCCTTTCCTAGCCAAGGGAAGCCGTGACAGACTGTACCAGGAAAATCAGAACACTGCCACCTAAACACTGTGCTTTTCCAAAAGTCTTAGCAAATGGCACATCAGGAGATTATATCCTGCACCTGGCTCAGCAGGTCCAATGCCCATGGAGCCTTGCTCACTGCTAGTCTGAGATCGAACTGTGAGGCGGCAAGCCTGGCTGGGGGAGGGGCATCCACCATTGTTGAGGATTGAGTAGGTAAACAAAGTGGCCAGGAAGCTTGAACTGGGTACAGCCCAACTCAGCTCAACGAGGCCCACCTGTCTCTGTAGACTCCACCTCTGGGGGCAGGGCACAGCTGAACAAAAGGCAGCAGAAACTTCTGCAGACTTAAACGTCTCTGTCTGACAGCTATGAAGAGAGCAGTGGTTTTCCCAGCACAGTGTTTGAGCTCCGAGAATGGACAGACCGCCTCCTCAAGTGGGTCCCTGACCCCCATGTAGCCTAACTTGGAGACACCTCCCAGTCAGGGCCGACTGACACCTCATACAGCCAGGTGCCCCTCTGAGATGAAGCTTCCAGAGGAAGGATCAGGCAGCAATATTTGCTGTTCTGCAATATTTGCTGTTCTGCAATATTTGCTCTTCTACAGCCTCCGCTGGTGAAATCCACGCAAACAGCGTCTGGAGTGGACCTCCAGCAAACTCCAACAGACCTGCAGCTGAAGGACCTGACTATTAGAAGGAAAACTAACAAACAGAAAGGAATAGCATCAACATCAACAAAAAGGACATCCACACCAAAACCCCATCTGTAGGTCACCATTATCAAAGACCAAAGGTAGATAAAAACCACAAAGATGGGAAGAAACCAGAGCAGAAAAGCTGAAAATTCTAAAAACCAGAGCGCTCCTTCTCTTCCAAAGGATCACAGCTCCTTGCCAGCAACAGAACAAAGCAGGATGGAGAGTGAATTTGACGAGCTGACAGAAGTAGGCTTCAGAAAGTTGGTAATAACAAAATTCTCCGAGCTAAAGGAGGATGTTCGAACCTAACACAAAGAAGCTAAAAACCTTGGAAAAAGATTAGATGAATGGCTAACTAGAATAAACAGTGTAGAGAAGATCTTAAATGACCTGGTGGAGCTGAAAACCATTGCACGAGAACTACGTGACGCATGCACAAGCTTCGGTAGCCAATTCAATCAAGTGGAAGAAAGGGTATCAGTGATTGAAGATCATATTAATGAAATGAAGCAAGAAGAGAAGTTTAGAGAAAAAAGAGTAAAAAGAAACAAACAAAGCCTCCAAGAAATATGGGACTATGTGAAAAGACCAAATCAATGTTTGACTGGTGTACCTGAAAGTGACGGGGAGCATGGAACCAAGCTGGAAAACACTCTTCAGGATATTATCCAGGAGAACTTCCCCAACCTAGCAAGACAGGCCAAGATTCAAATTCAGGAAATACAGAGAACACCACAAAGATACTCCTCGAGAAGAACAACCCCAAGACACATAATTGTCAGATGCACCAAGTTTGAAATGAAGGAAAAAATGCTAAGAGCAGCCAGAGAGAAAGGTCGGGTTACCCACAACGGGAAGCCCATCAGACTAACAGTGGATCTCTCAGCAGAAACCCTGCAAGCCAGAAGAGAGTGGGGGCCAATATTCAACATTCTTGAAGAAAAGAATTTTCAACCCAGAATTTCATATCCAGCCAAACTAAGCTTCATAAGTGAAGGAGAAATAAAATTATTTACAGACAAGCAAATGCTGAGAGATTTTGTCACCACCAGGCCTGCCTTATAAGAGCTCCTGAAGGAAGCACTAAAATGGAAAGGAACAACCGGTACCAGCCACTGCAAAAAACATGCCAAATTGTAAAGACCATCAATGCTAGGAAGAAACTGCGTCAACTAATGGGCAAAATAACCAGCTAACATCATAATGATGGATCAAATTCACACATAACAATATTAACCTTAAATGTAAATGGGCTAAACGCTCCAATTAAAAGACACAGACTGGCAAATTGGATAAAGAGTCAAGACCCATCAGTGTGCTGTATTCAGGAGACCCATCTCATGTGCAGAGACACACATAGGCTCAAAATAAAGGGATGGAGGAAGACTTCCAAGCAAATGGAAAGAAAAAAAAAAAAGCAGGGGTTGCAATCCTAGTCCCTGATAAAACAGACTTTAAACCAACAAAGATCAAAAGAGACAAAGAAGGCCATTATATAATGGTAAAGGGATCAATTCAACAAGAAGAGCTAACTGTCATAAATATATATGCACCCAATACAGGAGCACCTAGATTCATAAAGCAAGTCCTGAGAGACCTACAAAGAGACTTAGACTCCCACACAATAATAATGGGAGACTGTAACACCCCACTGTCAATATTAGACAGATCAACAAGACAGAAGGTTAACAAGGATATCCAGGACTTGAACTCAGCTCTGCACCAAGCAGACCACAGAACTCTCCACCCCAAATCAACAGAATATACATTCTTCTCAGCACCACATCACACTTATTCCAAAATTGACCACATAGTTGGAAGTAAAGCACTTCTCAGCAAATGTAAAAGAACAGAAATCACAGCAAACTGTCTCTCAGACCACAGTGCAATCAAATTAGAACTCAGCATTAAGAAACTCACTTAAAACCGCACAACTCCATGGAAATGGAACAACCTGCTCCTGAATGACTACAAGGTAAATAATGAAATGAAGGCAGAAATAAAAATGTTCTTTGAAACCAATGAGAACAAAGACACAACACACCAGAATCTCTGGGACACATTTAAAGCAATGTGTAGAGGGAAATTTATAGCACTAAATGCCCACAAGAGAAAGCATGAAAGATCTAAAATTGACACCCTAACATCACAATTAAAAGAACTAGAGAAGCAAGAGCAAACAAATTCAAAAGCTAGCAGAAGGCAAGAAATAGCTAAGATCAGAGCAGAACTGAAGGAGATAGAGACACAAAAAACCCTTCAAAAAATCAATGCATCCAGGAGCTGGTTTTTTGAAAAGATCAACAAAATTGACAGACCTCTAGCAAGCCTAATAAAGAAGAAAAGAGAGAAGAATCAAATAGACGCAATAAAAAATGATAAAGGGGATATCACCACCAATCCCACAGAAATACAAACTACCGTCAGAGAATACTATAAACACTGTTATGCAAATAAACTAGAAAAACTAGAAGAAATGGATAAATTCCTGGACACATACTCCCTTCCAAGACTAAACTAGGAAGAAGTTGAATCTCTGAATTGACCAATAACAGGCTCTGAAATTGAGGCAATAATTAATAGCTTACCAACCAAAAAAAAGTCCAGGACCAGATGGATTCACAGCCGCATTCTACCAGAGGTACAAAGAGGAGCTGGTACCATTCCTTCTGAAACTATTCCAATCAATAGAAAAAGAGGGAATCCTCCCTAACTCATTTTATGAGGCCAGCATCATCCTGATACCAAAGCCTGGCAGAGACACAACAAAAAAAGAGAATTTTAGACCAATATCCCTGATGAACATCGATGCAAAAATCCTCAATAAAATACTGGCAAACCGAATCCAGCAGCACATCAAAAAGCTTATCCACCAAGATCAAGTGGGCTTCATCCCTGGGATGCAAGGCTGGTTCAACATACACAAATCAATAAACGTAATCCATCACATAAACAGAACCAAAGACAAAAACCACATGATCATCTCAATAGATGCAGAAAAGTCCTTCGACAAAATTCAACAGCCTTCATGCTAAAAACTCTCAATAAACTAGGTAGTGATGGAATGTATCTCAAAATAATAAGAGCTATTTATGACAAACCCACAGCCAGTATCATACTGAATGGGCAAAAACTGCAAGCATTCCCTTTGAAAACTGGCACAAGACAAGGATGCCCTCTCTCACCACTCCTATTCAACATAGTGTTGGAAGTTCTGGCCAGGGCAACCAGGCAAGAGAAAGAAATAAAGGGTATTCGATTAGGAAAAGAGGAAGTCAAATTGTCCCTGTTTGCAGATGACATAATTGTATATTTAGAAAACCCCATTGTCTCAGTCCAAAATCTCCTTAAGCTGATAAGCAACTTCAGCAAAGTCTCAGGATACAAAATCAATGTGCAAAAATCACAAGCATTCTTATACACCAATAACAAACAGAGAGCCAAATCATGAGTGAATTCCCATTCACAATTGCTACAAAGAGAATAAAATACCTAGGAATCTAACTTACAAGGGATGTGAAGGACCTCTACGAGGAGAACTACAAACCACTGCTCAATGAAATAAAAGAGGACCCAAACAAATGGAAGAACATTCCATCCTCACGGATAGGAAGAATCAATATCGTGAAAATGGCCATACTGCCCAAGGTAATTTATAGATTCAATGCCATCCCCATCAAGCTACCAATGACTTTCTTCACAGAATTGGGAAAAACTACTTTAAAGTTTATATGGAACCTAAAAAGAGCCTGCATTGCCAAGACAATCCTAAGCAAAAAGAACAAAGCTGGAGGCATCACCCTACCTGACTTCAAACTATACTACAAGTCTACAGTAACCAAAACAGCATGGTACTGGTACCAAAACAGAGATACAGACCAATGGAACAGAACAGAGGCCTCAGAAATAATACCACGCATCTACAACCATCTGATCTTCAACAAACCTGACAAAAATAAGCAATGGGGAAAGGATCTCCTGTTCAGTAAATGATGCTGAGAAAACTGGCTAGCCATATGTAGAAAGCTGAAACTGGATCCCTTCCTTACACCTTATACAAAAATTAATTCAAGATGTATTAAAGACTTAAATGTTAGACCTAAAACCATAAAAACCCTAAAGAAAACCTAGGCAATATCATTCAGGACATAGGCATGGGCAAGGACTTCATGACTGAAACACCAAAAGCAATGGCAACAAAAGCCAAAATTGACAAATGGGATCTAATCAAACTAAAGAGCTTCTGCACAGCAAAAGAAACAGGTAACCTACAGAATGGGAGAAAATTTTTGCAATCTACCCATCTGACAAAGGGCTAATATCCAGAATCTACAAAGAACTTAAACAAATTTACAAGAAAAAAATCAAACAACCCCATTAAAAAGTGGGCAAAGGATATGAACAGACACTTATCAAAAGAAGACATTTATGCCGCCAACAGACACATGAAAAAATGCTCATCATCACTGGTCATCAGAAAAATGCAAATCAAAACCACAAAGGATACCATCTCACACCAGTTAGAATGGCGATCATTAAAAAGTCAGGAAACAATAGGTGCTGGAGAGGATGTGGAGAAATAACACTTTTACACTGTTGGTGAGAGTGTAAACTAGTTCAACCATTGTGGAAGACAGTATGGTGATTCCTCAAGGATCTAGAACTAGAAATACCATTTGACCCACTGATCCCATTACTGAGTATATACTCAAAGGATTATAAATCATGCTACTATAAAGACACATGCACAGGTATGTTTATTGTGGCACTATTCACAATAGCAAAGACTTGAAACCAACCCAAATGTCCATCAATGACAGACTGGATTAAGAAAATGTGGCACATATACACCATGGAATATTATGCAGCCATAAAAAAGATGGGTTCATGTCCTTTGTAGCAACATGGATGAAGCTGGAAAACATCATTCTGAGCAAACTATTGCAAGGACAGAAAAACAAACACCGTATGTTCTCACTCACAGGTGGGAATTGAACAATGAGAACACTTGGACACAGGGTAGGGAACATCACACACCAGGGCCTGTTGTGGGGTGGGGGAATGGGGGAGGGATAGCACTAGGAGAAATACCTGTTGTAAATGACGAGTTGATGGGTGCAGCAAACCAACATGGCACATGTATACATATGTAACAAACCTGCACATTGTGCACATGTGCCCTAGAACTTAAAGTATTAAAAAAAAGTTTTAAAATAAAAAAAGAAATGGGAAAGAGTTTTTAATAGAGCAAAAGAAGGAAGAAAGCTAACATGGAAAGTCTTACTTTCAAAAAATAAAACAGGCTGGGGGTAAAAATGTGTGAGGGATTGGTAATTTCAATACAATACTACATAAGCTGAGATTTAATTTAAAGAAATGTACCTGCTATTGTATCCAGAACAGTACTAGACATGAGAGAAATGTTTAAAATATGGACCTACTCTTCAAGATATATAATCTCTCTGACAGAAGTGTGCATTCATGGATAACCATTCAAAGTAAGCTGCTAAGAAAACAGAGAGTTGCTTTGGAGGTGTACATAATTCTACCCTTTGAAACTTTCTTGGTGGCATTGCTAAAGATGAAAGTCTAACAAGTCGACTATGTTTGGCCCTATGATTTTGTTCCTTATGTTACCATATTCTCAATGAAAACTATGAATAATGTAAACTATAATTTTCTGTTTCCCTATGACTCGACATTTCATTAGTGGGAAAAAATAGCCTATATAGGAAAACAGGAAACATTAGCAAAAATGCAACTTAATATTATAAGGACATACATAGCCCTAAAGGGACATGTAGCAGAGCATAAAGGTGTATGTACTGGAAGGCCAGCACAGTAGCATTGGTTTGAGAAGGCAGTTAGCTTAGTGATGAAGAAGAATATGGATCCTGGAGTCAGGCTACCAGGGTTTGGAGCTTGGCTTTGGCAAAGAAAAGTTGTTTAGCTTTGATAACTCTCAGATTTGTCATCTACACAATGAGGATAAATGTAGTATCAACCTTACAGATTGGTCATGCAGATTAAATCATGTAATTCATGTAAAGTCCACAAAATGCCAGGCACATAACAAACACTCCTTAAAATACTGGCTATTGCTAATAACAACTCTCTAGGGCTAAGTGGTATAATATAAAGAGAAAAGAGTCCCAGCTTTTCCATTAGTAGCTGAGTGAGTTTGTGAAGTCCCTTATCTCTAGGATAGGAGCATTGTTTTGCATGCTTCTAAAAAGAGAATAATTAATAATATTTGCCTCACAGTGAAAATTTTACTGGGAAACAGAATAAGAACATGTATGCAAAAATACTTTGTGATAAGTAAAGTGTTAAACACATATGGGTTATTATTTCACTTAACAATTCCCTTGTTCCCCCTTTAAAGAAAAAAAAAATACAAAAATTAGCCGGGTATAGTAGTGCATGCCTGTAGTTCCAGCTACTTGGGAGGCTGAGGCAGGAGAATCACTTGAACCTGGGAGGCAGAGGTTGCAGTGAGCTGAGATCATGCCTCTGCACTCCAGCCTGAGTGACAGAGTGAGACTCCATCTCAAAAATAAAAATTAAAAATGTTTTAAAAATAAAAATCATTACTCTGAGTAAAGAATTGGATCACTGTTAGCAAAAATAAAAAAAGTATTAATACATTATCACTCACCCCGCAGAAATACAAAAAAAAAAAACTCCAACACCCATCAGACTACTATGAACACCTCTTTGCACACAAACTAGAAAATCTAGAAGAAATGGATAAATTCATGAACACATACACCTCCCAAGACTGAACCAGGAAGAAACTGAATCCCTGAACAGACTAATAATGAGCTCCGAAATTGAATCAATAATAAATAGCCTACCAACCAAAAAACAAAAACAGAAACAAAAACCCAAACCCAGGACTAAATGGATTCACAGCCAAATTTTACCACATGTACAAAGAGCTGGTATCATTTCTGCTGAAACTATTCCAAAAAATTGAGGAGTACGGGCTCCTCCCCAGCTCATTCTGTGAAGCTGGAATCATGCTGATGCCAAAACCTGGCAGAAACACAACAAACAGAGAAAATTTCAGGCCAACATCCTTGATTAACATTGATGCAAAAAATCCTTAACAAAATACTAGCAAGCTGAATCCAACAGTACATCAAAAAGCTAATTCATCATGATCGAGTAGGCTTTATCCCTGGGATGCAAGGTTGGTTCAACATATGCAAATCAATAAATGTGATTCATCACATAGACAGAACTAAAAACAAAAAACACATGATTATCTCAATAGACACAGAAGAGACTTTTGATAAAATTGAACACCCCTTCATGTTAAAAATCCTCAACAAACTAGGCATTGAAAGAACATACTTCAAAATGGTAAGAGCCGTCTATAACAAACCCAGAGCCAACATCATACTGATTGGGCAAAAGATGGAAGCATTCCCCTTGAAAACCAGCACAAGACAAGGAGGCCATCTTGCACCACTCCTATTCAACTAGTATTGGAAGCCCTGGACAGAGTAATCAGGCAGGATAAAGAAATAATAGGCATCCAAACAGGAAGAGAGGAAGTCAAACTCTCCTGTTGGCAGATGACATTCTATAGCTAGAAAACCCCATGGTCTCTTCCCCAGAGCCCCTTGGTCTGATACACAACTTCAGCGAAGTTTCAGAGTACAAAAGCAACATACAAAAATCAGCAACACACCAACAACATCTAAGCCGAGAGCCAAATCAGGAATGCAATCCCATTCACAATCACCACAAAAAGAATAAAATACCTAGGAATACAGCTAACCAGGAGGTAAAGGTCTCTACAATGAGAATTACAAAACACTGCTCAAAGAAATCAGAGATGACCAAACAAATGAAAAACCATAAACATCCCATGTTCATGGACAGGAAGAGTCAATATCTTTAAAATGGCCATACTGCTCAAAGCAATTTATGGATTCCATGCTATTCCTATCAAACTACTAATGACATTCTTCACAGAATCAGAAAAACTATTTTAAAATTTATATGCAACAAAAAAAGAGCCTGAATAGCAAAGGCAATCCTAAGTAAAAAGAGCACAGCTGGAGGTATCACGTTACCTGACTTCAAACTATACTACAGGTCTACAGTAATCAAAACAGCATGATACAAGTACAAAAACAGACACACAGACCAATGGAATAGAATGCCTCACACCTAAACCATCTGATCTTCAACAAAGCTGACAAAAACAAGCAGTGAGGAAAGGACTACCCATTTAATAAATGGTGCTGGGTAGTCATATGCAGAAGATTGAAACTGGACCCCTACATTATACCACATACAAAAATCAACTCAAGATGGATTAAATACTTGAATGTAAAGCCTAAAACTATAAAAACCCTGGATGATAAAATAAGAAATACCATTCTGGACATAGGACTTGGCAAAGATTTCATGATGAAGATTCCAAAAGCAATTGCGACAAAAACAAAAATTGACAAATGAACCTAATTAAACTAAAGAGCTTCTGCACAGCAAAAGAAACTATCAACAGAGTAAACAGACAACCTACAGAATGGGAGAAAATAATTGCAAACTATGCATCTCACAAAGGTCTAATATCCAGAATCTATAAAGAATTTAAATTAATAAGCAAAAACCAAACAACCCTATTCAAAAGTGGGCAAAGGACACAAACAGACACTTTTCAAAAGTAGACATACATGTGGCTGACCAGTATATGAAAAGGTGCTCAACATCACTAATCATTAGAGAAATGCAAATAAAAACCACAATGAGATATCATCTCATAACAGTCAGAATGAATATTATTAAAAAGTCAAAAAACAACAGATGCTGGCAAGATTGCAGAGAAAAGGGTATGCTTATTCACTGCTGGTGGGAGTGTATTCCAGTGTGGCAATTTCTCAAAGAACTTAAAACAGAACTACCTTTTGACCCCACAGTCCCATTATTGGGTATAAAGCCAAAGGAATGTAAATCATTCTACCATAAAGACACATGCATGCATATACATTTATTGCAGCACTATTCACAATAGCTAAGACATGGAATCAACCTAAACGCCCATTGACAGTAGGACTAGATAAATAAAATGTGGTACATATAAACCATGGGATACTATGCAACCATAAAAAGAATGAGATCATGTCCTTTGCAGCAACATGGATGGAGCTGGAGGCCATTATCCTAAGCAAACTAACAAAGGAACAGAAAACCAAATACTGCATGTTCTCACTTTTAAGTGGGAGCTAAACAAAGAACACATGGGCACTAGAAGGCGAACAGCAGATACTGGGAACTATTTGAGGGTAAAGGGTGGGAGCAGGGAGAGGGTCAGAAAAAAAAACTACTGGGTACTATGCTTATTACTCCACTGACAAAATTATCTGTAAATCAAACCCCCATGATACATAGTTTACCTAAATAACAAACTTGCACATGTACCCCGAACCTAAAATAAAAATTTTTTAAAGTATGAATAGTATGAATATTTTTGTAATTCTCTTTCTGCACCTCTATGGAGACTGGGCCACTGAAGACCCCAGCTTACACCAGGGATAAACACAAAATGAGCACAGCAAACTTTCTCTATGCCCAAGAATGAATCAGTTGATGGCTTACCTCACCCACAGATAAACTCTCTTGCTCTTCCTGTGCCTCCTTCTCCTCCTTCTCTTCCTCCACCTTCTCCTCCTCCTCCTCCTCCTCTTCCTCCTTCTCATCTTCCTCCTCTGACTCCTTCTTTTCTCCTTGACCCTTCACATTCTCCTCATTCAGGGATGGGTTTAAGGAGCTCTCTCTTTCAACCTGCATTTCTTCCAATCCCTGAATAGAGCCCTCTTTGGACTCATCAATCTTCGCATGCAGTGGAGATTTTTTCTGTTGCCCCAGCACCTCTTCAGTTATGAAGGACTCCATTTCTTGATCGTTTTCTTCTTCCACCGCTTCTACTGACCTGGCAGCACTTGTCCCACTACTTATGCTTTCCTCACTTCTGCTCATGTCCTCTTTAGACCCTTGCTTCTTCCTCAGTTTTCTCATTCTCTTCTGGGAGGGTTTTTCATGTGCTTCTGTTGATGATAAACACCAAAGCACGAGGAGAGACAATTTACTGATGCTGCCTGGATTGGGCCTCCCAACCCACAAACGCATAAGAGCGAAGTCTGGGAGAATAAAACTTGAATTGAAAAAGTGTTACCTGGTTGCCTGAATTTGAAAATGATTTCTCCAGCCAAGTTCTACAAGGAAAAACCAAGAGTCACTGAAGGACCTGCACTGTCTTTCTTCAGAGTGCCCCCCACTTTTTTTTTTGAGAGGAGTCTGGCTGTCTCCCAGGCTGGAGTGCAGTGGCGTGGTCTCGGCTCACTGCAAGCTCCACCTCCTGGGGTCACACCATTCTCCTGCCTCAGCCTCCCGCGTAGCTGGGACTACAGGTGCCCGCCACCATGCCTGGCTAATTTTTTGTATTTTTAGTAGAGATGGGGTTTCACCGTGTTAACCAGGATAGTCTCCATCTCCTGACCTCGTGATCTGCCTGCCTCAGCCTCCCAAAGTGCTGGGATTACAGGCGTGAGCCACCACACCCAGCCCAGAGTGCCACTTTTAAGTAGAAGGACCCATCCCTCCCCTTTAATATCTGATGCAGGCCTTAACCAACTTAGTTCCCTGGGGTAATTGGGTTGTTCTCAATCCTGGGAACCAGTTTTTCTTAATTCCAAGAAGGCTAGCAAACCCTTATAGCACACAATGGGTAATCATGGAATTAAAGTTCATTATGATATATTTTTCGGCAGTGATCTGGAGCAAAGGGCAAGAAAAATATAAACTGAGGGATGCAAACAAAGGGCAGAAATCTGCTGCATTCTGTGCTAGATGGAACAGACACAATGGGCATGATTTACATGATCCTGAGAGCCCCCTTGTAAACCCTGCAAATTTCCTGTTTCACAGGCTCTGGGTGAAGTTTTGGATATTCTGTGTTGTGGATAACAGTGCAGGCTGTGGAATTTGCAGGTCTGGATTTAATTCCCAGCTCCTGACAGGCTAAGTGATCTTGGGCAAGTCCTCTACACCCTATGGGGCTTAGCGTTATCTTCCATGAAATGGAGATCATAATAATGCCTATACCTTTAACCCAGGTGACCCAAATGATCTCAAAGGGCAGGCAATGAGCTCGCCATCCTATAGCTTGAGCTTCCCCCTCAACCTAGGTGGCACAGGGAGCAGCTATTAGCAATCTAAACAGGAATCTCTTCTGGGAGGAGAGATGCTCAGGGAAGGAGCCAGGTGTCCTGTATATGTGGGAAACCTTTGGCCAGGTTCAATGCCAACCACAAGCATTTCCATTCAGGCCAAGCAGGACTATGGGTAGTGTGTGGGAAAAGAGCCAAACTCTGGGGGATTCAAACCATGGAATCCCAAGTATTCATTCATTTACTCAGAGAGCATTTATTGTGTCTAAATTATGTGAAAGACCCTTGTGCTAATGACAATCAAAATTGAATAAAAATTAAGGCATACTTGCCCTTTAAGAAATACATTATAGTTGGTTGCTCCAGACTCCTGTATTTGACAGCAACTAAGCACAAAAAAGTTCAGAGCTCTGAGAGGTGGCAGGGGCTGAGCAAGTTGAGATGAGGGGTCAGGCTGAATGAGTGGGAGCCTTTCTCTTGGTAGTGAACTGGAGGTATGGGTGGGTTTGGGATATGTGGAGACAGAGGGAGCATGATGAGGAAGGGCAGCAGGCAGGGGGCACATGCCAGAAGAGGGATGAGTCTGCTGGACCAGGGGGAGTCCAGGTGGGAAGCAGAGAGAGTGGGGTCTTTGTGGTTGTCTAGGGACTGTAAGTTGGATTTGGTGGGGGCTGCACAGTTGGGGAGGGATTTTGCAGGAGAATAGGTGGGTTAAAGCTATATTTTAGAATTATGTGGCAGTGGTAGGTATGATAAATGGAATTCCAAGAGCCACATAAATTAAACTTTTCATTATAAGTCCATTCAGGCTTGAGCCCTGAATTCTGAACCCTTCAGCCTCTTTTATACTGAGAAAGAGATGGTCTCTTTAGAGACACTTTCAGCTTCTTTCTTCTTGCGTCGATTCGAACTCTGCAGGGTTAGGGATGGCTTTCAAAGTCTAGGCAGATCATAACAAGAAGTCAGCCTCTCCCTTAGCTTCTTCATGAGTGGCTGGGTGTATCATCGCCCTTTCCATACCTGTTCAAAGATTTCACGCACAAAGAAGTATTGGCTGAGGGTGGAGCTGTAGGCGTTGAGTTCTTTCAGCATGATCGCTGGGTACTCCATCACTTCCTTTGTCAGGAGGGTGTGAAAATATTCATACCTGGGAGGTAGGTAGGTAAGACAGGAGACCCCAGCTAGAAACTGCACCCCTGACCCCAAGGAAACGCAGCTCTGTGTAGAGCTGCTGTGTGGCTGCTCTTTTATAGCAACAGTCCTTGGCTATGCTATTTTTCTGATCATACAAGAAATACATACTTTTTCTAGAAAGTTTGGAAAACACACACAAGAGACTTTTCTGCTTGTAACATGAGCTCCCTTTCCTTGTCCAGGGCCCTAACCCTGTCTTTGGTCTTAACGCTGTCCTTGAACTTGACGGTACCTACATTATTCCAACAAACTCCCAAATGCCCCAAGGTCCAGACTTCTGTTTCTCAGATAAGTAGACCAAGGCTCATAGGGTTACTTACTTGCCTAAAGTAATCAGAATTGTCTTCTGAATCTAAGCACTGCAATCAATTGGCAGTGTCATTCCATTTCTGTGAACAGTCCTTACAGAATCAGCTGTACAAAGTCACAAAGATGCAAGAAAGTTCACAGAGAACTGCTTGTCATATTGAGAAATTGGAACCAATAGAAAACAGCTAATCAATTGAGGGATTGCTAAACCATTATGAAGTATCTACATTAATGAATGCTACATGGCATTTAAAAATGGAAGTATATCTGTAGTTATGGAACAATTTGCACAGTTTAATCCAACCTTTATTTTAAAAACACTATATATGTGTACATATTCATATATATAAATGTATATGCCCATAAAAAAGGAAAAGTGGGCAGGAATGAGGGAAAAAAATCTCTATATGTTTGCAGTGGTTAACTTCTTTTTCCCCCTTTAACAAGAATGTACATGTTTAAGTTTTTTTTGGTTTTTGAGACAGAGTCTCGCTCTGTCACCCAGGCTGAAGTGCAATGGCATGATCTCCTCTCACTGCAACCTCTGTCTCCTGGGTTCAAGTGATTCTCCTGCCTTAGCCTCCTTAGTAGCTAGGATTACAAGAACCTGCCACCACGCCTGGCTAATTCTTGTATTTTTAGTAGAGGTGGGGTTTCACCATGTTGGCCAGACTGTTCTTGAACTCCTGTCCTCAGGTGATCCACCCACATGTTTAAATTTTTAAAAGAAGCCCCCATGTTCTTGAACTTAAGCCACATTGCTTTGAAACCTCCCTCCACAAACTAAAAAATTCTCCCTGGAAGCTTCTTTGTTGGCTGAGAGCAGAGCTGCAGAGGGCCACATGCTCTCTAAAGTGAGAGACACAATTTTCATCTTAAGCTGGCAGGCTCCTGGGCTCTTGGGAAGGCTGCCCTTGACCTTGAAGATGAATTTCTGACCATCCCTTCCTGCCTTTTGGAGTCTGGTTGGCCTACCTGGATTTCATGTTCTTCAGATAATCTTTGACCTTTTCCAGGTGAAACGCCAGTGTTTCTTTGTCACTTTGCTGCCTCAGTTGGTCCAAGAGCCTATCGAGGTGGGCCTCCTGCACCTGGAAGCCACCCCCAAAACAAGAGGAAGCAGATGTGACCTTCAGTGCTCACAGAGTGTAAGTGACCTGCAGGGACCCTGCTGCTGGAACTGAGGCCCAGGTGCCTCAGCAGATCCAGGACTTCCTTTCTACAAATGGGGTACCCAATCTGCCACCACCCTCCCTCTCTCCACTATAGCCCTTCAGACTTTTCTCTGCCTGCAGTGTTCTTCTCTGCCCACATCATACCCCTGGGGAACCAGCTCAGATGGGACCCCCTGGAGACAGGGCCCTCACACCCGCCCACCTGGTCAGGCCTGCACTACACCTGCTCCTCGCTCTCCTTCTCACCACTTGTGCTTGAAATCAGAAGCTGAGTTTGTCCCCCCACCTCCTGGACTGTGTGAGAGCAGGCAAGGCAGGGGCCAGCTGACCTCCTGTGCAGGCAGGAGATTGCCCCAGTTATGGAGCTTTGAAATGATTCCCAACACGTGCACAGTTTGCTACGTGAATGACACGTTTGTCTGTAATAAGAACTTGGAGTGTCTTCCCCTTTTTCTTTCAGAATGTGATGTCTTATCAGACCCCATATATGAGAACTTGGAGCTATTCCCCCAACTCACCTTGGGAATGTGATGTCACCCTTATCAGCCCCCCATATGTGAGTTACTGACCTTAACTACTGGACTTCAAAATACTCAAGAGTTTGACACTTCGAGAGCTTAGGCTGAGGCAGGTTTCACTCTGTCAGTGGCTTCTTTTAATGAGAGACAGCTCAGGCTGTGACAGGCACTGGGGCTATGAAGCCATGCCACCAGCACTGGCACTACCCTCTGGCTTCCAGGGACCTATGAGCCATCACAGATGTCCACTGTGTTAGCTTGCAAGCCAGTTTCTCCTGAGAAACCGCACACAGAAAGGCATACCTGAAACTTTTATTAGACTTCCCATGGAAGCCTGCATCCATCCTTATTGAACAACTAAACTTTAATAGCTTTGCAGCTCACAACATGCCTAATGTACCTTGTCTACTCCCTGTGGATGTATTCCTTTTGAGGTTGGTTCATGTTATTCTCCCCCTCTTTAAGCATTGTGAACCTACGAAAAAATTCTCTTTCAATGGCAATAAAGTGTGTGATTCGTGATACCATCCTTTAATCGTCTCCTTACTTGAACCATCTGTCTGTCTCTCATGCACGCTCTTAGAGACACATTTGGTTCCAGGAGATTTCTGCTACTTGCATCTGATCCCATGACCAACGTGAGCCTCAATGTCCCCATCTGCACAAATTTCATAGCTTAAGGTTCTCCATTTGGGTCAAGGATCTGTTTGAGTTCATTGCTGTTTGTGGTGTGAAACATGGAACCTCGGGTGTGGGCCTCACCTGGCTCTCCAGGCTGTGCTTCTGCCGGTGCTGCTCCATCCTCTTCTCCAGCTCCAGCTCCTGCACCAACAGCTCGCTCTGGTGTGCCTCCCACAGATGTACCGCCTCCTGGAAATACCTGAAGAGGTTCGAACTCTGCCACTCTGTCTGATCTGCCAGAGTCTCGAAGGATTTCTGCAGTGGAAAAGCCCAGAGAAGGGACATAAGGGCTGACAGTCCCAGCGTCAGGAAGACGGCCCACTTGTGGGACCCCCTGTCTCTAACGACTGAACAGTATTGCCCAGACACCATCCCTCAAGGTCAACTTCTAGGCCACACCTGTGCTCTTGGTCCTCCCTCCCTAGGGCAGCGCTTCAGGTCTGCCCAAGGCCCTGCCCTTGGTCTTGCTGACCCTCAAATCCCATCTCTAGACATATCCTATGCTCCACAAAAGTCTCTGACAGGAAGAAGATGGAGTTTGGGCCATTCCTAAAAACCAGGCTGGGCACTCAGGAGGCCACAGCAACGCTGGCCTGGGCATCTTTCCTTCTGTGGAGTTCCCTCACTCATGGCATCTGGGCCAAAAACCACACCTGCTGTGAAATCCTCCACATCACCCACCTTTTTAAAAAATGTACGTGTCTTATGCCCTCATCTGGACCAGAGGTGGGCAAGCTGCCGCCTGTAGACTAAATTTGGCCCTCCACCTGTTTTTGTTTGGTCCTGTGAGCTACACACAGATATTCCAGTTTTAAAATGGCAGGAAAATAATCAAAAGAAGATATTTAATGAGATGAAAATTACATACAATTCCAATTTCAGTGTCCATCAATAGTTATTGGAACACAGCCATGCCATTTGTTTCTGCATGGCCTAGGGCTGCTTTTGTGTGGCACTGGTGGAGTTGACAAGGTGCGTCAGAGACCTGATGGCCCACAGAGCCTAAAATAGTCACCATCTGGCCCTTCACAGAAAACATGAGCCAACCCTGGTTCAAGATAACACATATCTTGGGCTGGGGGCTTATTGTGCCTCCACAGCCCTTCAGTGCCCAGGGTCAGCAATGGCCAGGGAGTGCTCATGGCATGGAGTTCTGTGCAGCACCCATGTCAGTGGGTGGCTGGGAGGAGTCAGGTGGGTGAGCTTGGAGTGGCCAGCGTAAGGGGGCTACTCTGAGAGGGGCTGACAAGGGTGAGTGGACACACTAGGAACATGCAAGTTGGAGCTCTTGGACTCTCCCTACAGCCCAGCACCCCTGGGACCCCCAACCCCCCCTCAGCTCCCCAGTGGAACAGTCCCCAGCACGCACGTCCAAGAGCTCCAGGTCCTCCTCCACCTTGCCCTGGAGCACTCCCACCATCTGGAAGAAGAACTGGTTCACCAGGGTCTCTGCCTCCTCCTCAGTGAAGGCTTTCCAGTCCAGCAGCTGCTTCTGGAGTGTGTGGGACAAGGCAGAGCCTGGCTCAGGACTGAGGTCCCCACAGGCATCAACTGCATCCTGCAGGCCTCAGCATTGCACAAGTCAGACCTGAGCTCCAGGTGAAGGGCCCTGCACCTCACAAATTCTGTTCCCCTTAGGGTCTGGAGGGCCAGCTGGAGAGGCATGCAGGAGCTCTCTGGAGGCTCCCCAAGTGGGGCCCTCAGCTCGAACATGCTTCACAACAGTTAAGCTTTGGGGGTGGGGGCGTTGCTTATAGTCTTACTAAGGAGGCAGGAAGGGACATTCTGACTCAATAGTTCCCCTACCCCGGAGAACAAGTCACAGTCGTGCTTGGGTTTGAGAGCGAGTTTACTGTCTCACTCTGTTATGCAGTGGGCAGGGTGGAGGGGAAAGTGGGGCCAGGCCTATCTATGAAGCGGGCGCATTGCAATAACCCCCAGGACACGACCTCCATTCATAAACAACGCCCAGTGCTGTGTATGACTTAGAGTCAAGGGTGAAGTCTGAGGTGATCTGAGAGCGCACACTTCATCTTACATGGGCTTCCTGGAGGAGGTGATGGGCTAAAACCTGAGAGATGGTAGAGATAGCTGCGGAGGGTATCAGGGCAGAAAGAACAGCTTCAGAATGCCCAGAGGCCAGTGAGCATCAGGCACTGGGGCTACGAAGCCCCGCCATTTTCTTCCATGAGGAAGAAAAGCTTGGATGGAGGCTAAAGGGTGTGTGTGGTGAAGTGGGGACATAGCTGGAGAGGGGAAGGCAGTGGGGATGGGGCCAGGGAAGGCACTTCAGGGCCCGCCCAGGCAATCCTCTTCTCAGGCCTGCAGGAAGGGTGCCCACCTTACAATTCTGCACATGCATCAGGCACTCCTGCCACGTCTTCTCATACAGCAGGCGGATCCGCATCATGCAGTCCACGTGGTAGGTGTCTCCATGGGCAAAAAACAAAGCAAATCAGTCCAGAAGAAAGAGAAGATTAGAAAGGGGAGTGTCCCCTTTGCAAAGGAGCAAAATGCCTCCACAGCAACATTGATTTAGGTGAAGATCAGTAGTCCCGATTGAGATCAGGGGCTGGTGTCCCCTTACAAAGTTCCTGACACCCCAAGATAAGGACCTCAAATGAAGAGCTTGTCGTTATCTGTTCTGAATCCATTCTGGCCCTATCTCTTGACTCGGTTTCAGGGCTGGTGAAATTCCTTTTGGGAAATTGCACCAAGTTGTAAACCAGTAATGAGAGTGGAGATCAATGAGCATTTACTGATCCTATCTGTGGTTCATCCCTGAAAAATGGAATGCACTAGCAGAATGCAGAGAAGCTTGCTTTTTTATTTATTTTCTCTATTTCTCCTCCCTTCAGTTTCCCAGCTTACAATAAACTCAGTGTGACTCTGATGTCTAGGATAAGCAACTCTGGTTTAGTGCTGCTGGCAATTTCTAGAAACTGAAAGACCACAAAGAGACTTTGTGGTGGTTGTTCTTTGTCCAGGACTAGGGAGGAGGGCAGGGGGATGGCAGCTAAGTGTAGATTTAGAATACCTGGGAGGGTTGACAGACGCTAGAACTGATGAGAAGAAGCTCTAAATCTGCTTCTTCCTGTCCCCAGGGCTAGTTCCTAGGCCAAGGTGTCCACACCCTTCCGTGAGGCCACTGTGATGGGCTCTCCCAGGTCCCCCTGCTTCCACTCCTGCATCCCTCTGGGCCATTTGCACCCCCTGACATCATCACTCCCAGCTCAGAACCTTCCACTGAGTTCCCACCGCCCTCAGGATAAAGCCTAGACTTCCACATGCAGCCCACATGGCCAGCAGAGTCCGGCTGCTTTGCATCTTCCAGCCTCCCCTCCCTGTTTCCAAAGGCCCCAGCCCTGTCTTGCCTCGGGGGCCCCGTACACTGTATCCCTGCTTGGAATGCCGCCTCCCTCTTGGCCTGGCTGACTCTTACCTCCCTTGCAGTTCTCAATCACATGATCACTTCCTTGTCAATGTTTCCATGACCCTGAATCAGCTGTGTCCCTGACTATGGCTCCCATGGCTGGGGACCTGTCCATTCCCTACTTGCTCTGACTTCTGCTCTGGACTGCAAGTGCCTGAGGGCAGAGCCAGCTACTGAATTCCAGGGCCCAGCACAATGCCTGTCTGTAGGAGGCACTGAATGAATGGCAGCCATTGCTATTATTTAGGGTCTTGTGGCTCATACAGAAACACTCTTAGTATTACAAACCTGAGAGCCCTAGAAGCAATGGTGGGTACTACTAGCCAAAGTACCCAATGTAAGTCCAGCTGTGAAACTTCATTGGCTGTGTGACCTTGGGCAGGATACTTCACCTCTCTGTGCCACTAAATCCTTCTCTTACTACAAGAGGACAATGACACCACTGACCTCATTAGGTTGCTGTTATCCTCTAAGGAGATGAAAAACTTTTTACATATCTTCTAGAGCAAGTCGTGGCAAACCTTTTCTATAAACGGCTAGAGAGTAAATTGTTTTAGCTTTGCGGTCATACAGTCTCAGTTGTAACTACAGATGTTCCTTTATTAACAATGGGATTATGTCCCAATAAATCCACCATAAGCTGAAAATATCTTCAGTTGAAAATGCATTTAATATACCTAACCTACCAAACATCATGGCTTAGCCTAGTCTATCTTAAATGCGCTCAGAAAACATACATTAGCCTACAGTTTGGCAAAATCATCTGGCAACAGAGTACACTTGTTTACCCTCATGATCGTGGGGAGCTGACTGGGAGCTGCAGCTTATCACCATTGCCCAGCATTGCCAGGGAGTATCACACCACGTATCCAGGCACCATAGCCCCCAGGAAAAGAGCAAAATTCAAAATCTGAAGTACAGTTTCTGCTGAATGTGTATCACTTTCACACTACCGTGAAGTCGAAAAGTCCTAAGTTGAACCATCCTAAGACAGGGGCCATCTGCTCTCATCTCTGCCATTTAGAGTGAAAGCAACCAGACAATACATCAACAAATGAGGCAGTTGGGGGTCTAACAACACTTAGTTCCAAAACCAGCAGTCAGCACATGGGCTACAGCCTGACTGCCCTTATTATAGAGCATTTTGAAACATCACCACTTGTGACTGAGGACTCTCTGTGTAAGCCAGGCACTGGACTACCACTGGACATCCACCCCACAAGTAGGGACCATTATTACTCCTCTTGCCATTCCTATTTTACAGAGGAGGACATTGAGGCCACCAGAGGCCCTGATTTTCCCAAGGTCACACAGCCTGGGAGGAGCAGAGGTGGGCATCAAGACCATGTGCTCCACCTCACACTCTTGGGGCATGCCTCTGAGCCTTCCTGAAAGAGGGCATCAGAGTCATCTCTCTGTCTCCATGCTTGGGTCAGAGGTCGGGGTCAGAGGGTGCGGCTAGTGTAGCTGCAGGCTGGGCAGTGAGGAGGGGAGGCCTTGGGAAGGGAGGGGGGCCTTTTGAGCCCTCACAGCTCACTTTTCCCACCACACCCCCATCCCTCCTCCCCACGACGGCGGCGCCACTCACTTGGCTGAGCTTCAGCAAAGCAACTGCTTAAACAGAGTTCTGGAGAAATGCAGGTGGAGTCCCGCAGACGTCACTCACCTAGCTCCTTGTTCAGGGAGTTGAGGGAAGAATGCCACTCAGTCAGCTGAGTTTTGCTGTAATTGGGGGGCAGGAGGTCACTGGGAAGGAAGATATGGCAAGTAAGCCACACATTAACAAAACGTTTACTCACCAAAATGGGTAGCATCTTCAAGGAACATAGCTCCAGAAAATAGTGGATTTAAACACTGAAGAACAAAGGGAACTGCTGGGGATTTCCTGGTGCCAAAACATGACCTGGCTGAACGGTCTTTTAATTAACAAATTCTAAGTAACTAATTTGTTATTTAGAAAAGAAAAGAACATAATTTTTCCAGTGGAAAAAACAAACTGTTCACATCCCTTGACCAAGGAAGCCTCCTTCTGGGACTTAATCTGAGATGGCATTATAGAATGCACATAAAGTTTATGTATTAAGAGGTTCACTTAACGATGCTGTTCATAAACACACATGATGATTTAGAAACCTTCACATCAACAGTAGAAAACTGTCTAAGTACAGCAAATCCTCTTCTGAAGTCATTAAAAATAGTGTCATAAAAAAAGAATGAGATCATGGCCTTCGCAGCAGCATGGATGGAGTTGGAGGCCGTTATCCTCATGAACTAACACAGGAACAGGAAACCAAATACCACAGCTTCTCACAAGTGGGAGCTAAACTTTGAATACATATGGGCATAAAGAAGAAAACAGACACCGGGGCCTACTTGAGGGTGGAGGGTGGAAGGAGGGAGAGGATGGAGAAACTACCTATCTTGTACTATGCTTATTACCTGGGTGACAGAATAATGTGTACACCAAAACCCCACAACACGCGATTTACCTATATAACAAACCTGCACATGTACCCCTGAATCTAAAATAAAAGTTAAAAAAAGGACACCGAATTCTTTTTTAAATTTTTATTTTTATTTTAAGTTCCAGGGTACATGTGCAGGATGTGCAGGTTTGTTACATAGGTCATGTGTGCCATGTGATTTGCTGCACCTATTAACCCATCACCTAGGTATTAAGCCCAGCATGCATTAGCTGTTTTTCCTAATGTGCTTCTTCCCCCAACCTCACCTTCAGACTAAGCAGGCCAACTCCTAGCTCTCTGACCCTGGGCTGGCCACCTAGATCTAGAACACTCAGTGGGCACCCCACTGAATAGCTTTCTTATGAAATTGAAATCAGGGCTGGTTGGACCCACATCTGAGGAGAGTGTCCACAGCCTCCAACAGGTGCCTCCAGCCTCCAGTGTCAGATGCCTCTGACACATACCTCCAAACTGCAAAGCTCATGGAGCCACTCTGCTCCCCAGTGCCCTCAGAAAAAGGTCCAAACCCCTCTACCTGGCCACAGGTCCTGCGTGCTCTGATCTGTGCCTGCTCCTCCCTCACCCCCGTTCATTGCTTCTTTCAAGTTGTTTGGCAGCTACACTAAGTTTCTTCCTGCAGCAAATGGGCCATGGCCTTTCTTGTGAGTGGGGCTGAAATGGTCCAGGTGGCCAGCCCAGGGCCAGAGAGCTGGGAGTTGGCCTGCTTAGTCTGAAGGATGCCTTGGGGGACAGGCTGCAGGCCACTTCTGCCTCCCCCACTGCACCCCAAGAAGCACCCCTCCTGGGCCACCCCTCCTGCCCATACCAGATGGTGCAGAGGTGCTTCAGCCGCCTTTGCTGCAGGACGTTCTGGGTCTTCAGCATGACCTCTAGCTCCTTCGTCACAGCCGGGGGAGTATGGATACTCTCGTTGGCCAGGAACTCACTGGTGGCCAGACATGTTGGCACCATAAAGGGGAGAGGAGGAGCAGGGCAGGAGTGAGAGAGGGAAAGAGAACCACGGTGACAGCATTCAGAGCCCCAGCACTCCTTCCCTAACACCACCCCTAGCCCCTTCCTCCCCAGGCTTTGCCTCTCCTCTAGGACCCTAAAGAAAGGAGGGAGAGAGGGTGGGTGGGAGAAAGCGGGGTTGGAGGAATGGAGGAAAGAATGGAGGGATCGTCAGGTCAGTGGAGCTCTGGCACCAACAGCATGAGACCAGCAGGCTCAGATTTGATGGGGTCCTGACCACAGCCTGCCTGCTCTGTAACTTTGGTCAAGTCCTTCTCCTACTCTGAGCCTCAGTTTCTTCTTCTGTAAAATGGAACTCATGATGGTGCCTTTCTCATTGGCACTTGTGGGCACTCAGAAAAATGATGCAAGAAAGCCCCCTAGCACTGTGCTTGGCTCATGGGAAATGCTCAGTAAATGACAGCCATTGCTATCACTGTTGATGATGTTTGGCATTTATAACAGCTTCCAGGTGCCAGGCCCAGATAGGCACTTTCCATGCAGTATCTGGTTGGATCACTGAAACTCTGTCACAGTCCATTAGGATGCCTGTTTTGCATAGGAAGAGACAGATTCCGAATGTTCAAGGGCTTGGTCAAAGTCACATGGAAAGGCAAGATGGAGGTAGGCCTTGGTACACTTTTCCCTCATCCACAGCAAAAGTGCCACTTGGCAGAGGAAGCATGGAGGAGGGACCTCTCTTCACACCCCCTCCCATGGGAGGGAGGAAACACGCTCCCCAAGGGTGGGAGGTGTTTGCCTGAAGGATGTCCATTTGTTCAGGCCCAGTGTCCACAGGGTTATGAGTGATAATAAAGAGAGGAAATTATACAGATAATTGGATGAATGTTTTCCAGCTGTATGGAGCTCAGAGAATGGTCATGAAGCAAGGTTCGTGAATAAAATATGAAACTGCATATACTGTATGGATCTAAAAGAGGCTGGAAGAAAATATACCAAAATATTTGCTGTGCTTCTCACTGTGGGGAGAGATTTGTGGTGATTTTTAATTTATTCTTTATACCTTTATCTATTTCTAACTTTAAAAAGAGCAGAGAGAAACAGCAGCACTTTTAAGTAATGGCAAAAAGTGAGGGAGAATGCCACCCCTACCCTTTGCCAGCCCCTGGTGGGCTGGAGAAGGAGCTGTGTGGGCGGTGCTGACCTGAAACTCTGCAGCAGGGCCTCCTTCTTGAGAGCCTTCCAGGTGTCCACCAAGCCTTGCCAGCGGTGGCGGCTGTCCAGCTCCTGCTGCAGGGTGGACTCCATCAGGTTGACAAACAGCTGGGCGAGGGCCTTCCGGTTGCCCAGCAGGGCATAGTTCATGACCTGTGGTCACAGATGGACAGGGCTCTAGACAGGGCAGGGTCTCTCTCAGGTCAGGGCAGGGCTCAGTTAGAGAGAAGCAGTGGGAGGCTGGAGAGGGGAGGTGCAGGCTGAGGGCTGAGTGGGGTGGTCTCAGGGCCTGAGGGGGACTGAGAGGTCAGTGGGCACTTGAGGAAGCTTCCTGGCACTGAGTAGCCATGGACAAGGGTCTTCGTTGAAGGCTTAACCACAGACCCTGACTGCATGAGCTTCAGCTCAGCTCCAAGGTCACTTCAGATGGTTTGTTAAAGATGGTGAAAGGAGGTAGGCACTCAGTGAGCTCTAAGTGTTTACTCTTTTTTATAAATTTCTTCCAAAAGCAGAGTGCTCGTGCCATCAGGGACGGGCCACATATGGTTGTTAGGAGAACCGAGACCCAGTGGCAAAATGAGGCCAGAGCTAGAACATTTTTCAGCAGTCCTCCCATGGCTTCTTACCTGGGCACCATTGGCATGGGCGTGGGATGATCCTCCATTGCATGGCACTGTTTTGCCCTTTAGCATCCTTGCCCCTGCTTAGATGAGAGTAACTTCCCCCATCCTCCCCGGCCCCAAATGCCTCCACACATTTTCCAAAGCCCTCCAGGGAGGTGGCAGTATGCTGGGGCAGTGGGTGAGAACCCTGCCAAGCTCAGAAGCTAGAAATTCCAGTAATGCTTTTCAGTGGAGCCTGAGGCTTGATGTTAGCTGTACTTCCTAGCTGGGTGGCACTGGCAAGTATTTCCTCAACCTACAGATCCACAGCCGTAAGATGGGGTTCATGCTATTTATAGCATAGGGATTTTGTGAAAATAAACGAGAGAAACGCAGGTAGAGCAAGTAGCAAATGCAAGTTGTAATAATGAATAGAAGCACAAGGAAGGGAAGCAGTGAAACACACCCGGGACACTGAAATCCTTGACTCTCCCATTGGATAAAATGTGCACAACTTAGGAGCCCTCCCTGATCTCAGAAGACAGCTACCACAGCTGGACCCTCTTTTATTATCCTCCCAACAAGTCCTGACAGGTATTACAGGCAGTCCCTGACTTACGATGGCTTGACATGATTTTTCAACTTTATGATGGGTTTATGAAGGTGTTAAATGCATTTTTGACTTTCTACATTTTCTACTTATGATGAGTATATTGGGATGTGACCCTATCGTAAGTGGAGGAACATCTATATTATCTTCATTTAATGACACAGCAAGCTCCAGGCTCAGGGGCTGAGTCATTTCGGAAGCTTCCACATCTGGGCAGTGGAAAAGGTCTGTGCTTACTCCTTGCCTGTGCTTTATCCAAGTCACCATGGAGCTGACATGGGCTGGACCCATCTGTGATTCCGAACACTGTTCTCTTTTCAGCCTACTGTGCTGCCAGGAGGCCCCTTTTCCAGCAAGCTCAGCTCACTGCACAAGACCAGGAAACCCACAATGTGCCTTTGGGCAGCCAAAAGAGGAGTCCTCTCTAGCAGCAGAGGAGTTAGACTTTGCTCTGACTTTGGAGACATCATGAACAATCTTGAATTTGGTGTTTTCCACCCCAAGGAAAGCAGCTGTGGGGAGGGGTGCTGGGGGCATGGACAGGGGAAAGCAGTGGGGACAGAGCCAAGAGGCAGGCTCAGCAACGGGCACAGACCACTGGTAGGAAGAGAGGCAAGAAGAGGCAGAAAAGCCAGATATAGCAGGCACAGCAGGTCACTCATGAAGGTGGAAACCACCCTGAGACCACTGTAGCCCCCTGATGATGATTCCATAGTGTAGCGCCTATTGCATTGCACACAGTTGCTGAGACATGACCTAGCAGGTGCTCAGTAACATCACCAGCGCTCCAGACGATAGCCCTATATTAGGTGTGCCTGGTTCAAGATGTCAGAGAAATATGAAATGTACTTTAGAAAGATCTCTATTGAAAAATGCTTACAATAGCAAGGACTGCTTCTCTACCTCAGAGGCCCACCTGAGCCCCTTAGAAACATAATAGATGAGAAGCCCACCATTCCTGGGGCACCAGACACCAGGCTTGGGGTGCCCCGGGTTCCTGGTCCTGCCCCTTCTCCCATGGGCTGATCCCTGCACAGGAAAACCACTCACCATGGCTTCTTTATTTATCAGCCTGTACACGTCGGGCCGCATGAGGTAGGAAGTTTTCTCTATGACTTCCGCATATTTCTTCAACACACTTTTTAGCTAGAAATGACAAGACACCATACTTAGTGGCTCATTTCCTGGAGAACTAAAAGGAAACAGAAGGATGAGTAATAAACCCGGCAAGTGACAGTCACCACAGAGCCCACCTGCAGCAGACTTACTTTATTGGCTCGGGAGAACTCCAGCAAGTGCAGGGCCTCATCCAGCTCCTTAATCTCCTGCTTCTGGAGCAGTAACCGCCCAGCCACCTTATCCCACAGCTCCAGCAGGGCCTATGCAGAGAAGTTTGGGTCAGGCTAGTTGCCGGTGGGAGGGAGGGAAGAAGCAGGACCAGGGTGGGGCAGGCCCAGCCACGAAGGGACACCTACTTGGATGGTGTAGTCCTCAAGGTTGGTGTCATTTTCCACCTTTAGGAAGAGACGGTTCATTTCTTCATCAGACTCAGTCAGCTTCTTCAAAAAAAGTCCCCCTGTGTCCACGATGAGAGGTTCCATTTCCTGCAACAGGCCAGGGGGATGATGGCCAAGGCATCAGCACCCTGGGAAGGAGGGAGCCCTCCCTGTCATGGGGGAAGTGTCAGGCATGGTCCCATCTCAAAAATGATGATCATTGCCTAGACCTAATGAGTTGAGGCTCACTAGTCAGCTCACAACCACTCCATACACTCTGCGCTGAGCCCTACTTCTTGGCTCATTTGATCCTCATCACAGTCTTTGAATTGGCTGCTGACATCGGGCCTAGCCTACGGTTGGCGCTCAACAAATATTCATTAAAGACGTGGCCAAATGAAAGAATGCCAGGTTTACTTTAGATGAGGAAACTGAGGCTCGGGTAGATGGCTTCACCAAAGCCACAGAGCTCAACGGTGAAAGCAGACCTGGCATCTAGTTGGGACGTATGAAGAAACATGGCTAGAAAGCCTGTTCTTGGTGCTTTGGGCACAGAGCCAGCTCCAGGAATCCAAGGCAGGACAACACAGGTCAGAGAAGACTCAGGGAGAAGGGAACAAATGGAAATATGGGGCTCAGGGCAATCCAGAAGGGCAAAGGCTGGTCTCGTTTAGGGAACATTCCAGATACCAGTGTGTCTAGAGATGAGGTCTCTGGAGAGGAATGAGAGCTGAATGGGGGGCAGTCCATAAGAGCCCAGCAGAGCTGGGCTATCAGCGAGGGGTGTGCCATTCTGCCCTTCATCAGAAGGACTGAGCAGGGAGGCCAAAGGCTAGGCTTTGGTGTCAGACCTGGAGGGAAGTTCTGACTTGGGCCCTTATGCACCAAGTCAGGTGAGACTCTCTGGGCCTCACTGCAAAACGGGTAACAACAGCACATGACCTGTAGGGCTTTTCCAAGAACTATGGGGAGCTGTGCTCACAAACACTCATAACGAGCCACTCAGGCACTCAGAGAGGGTTCCATGTCGTATAAGGTTCTGTGAGCCCCTGAGGACCTCTCTGCTGGAGAGGTGGAGGGAGGCTGGGAGCCACGACACACCTGCCTTTGGAATGGCATAGGAAGGGAAGAGGAGGAAGAGGGAGGATTCTCACCTTTCCCACCTGCGCAATCTCCTCCTGAAAGCTGGCCAGAGCGCTCTCGTAGCTCCTCCTCTTGTGTTCTGCTCGCCTTTGAAAGGTGCTGGTGCTTATCTTCTCAGGAACTGCGGAGCAACAACAGAGGTGATGAGGCTGCCTTCAGAGCTCTCAGGAAAAGGCAGCACAGGCAGACAGCCCCTGCTCACTGAGGCCTGGCTCAGAAGGTAGACCCCAAAGCCAGGTCAGGGTGGCAGAGGCTTAAGGAAAAAGAGAAAAGACGACAGTGATTCATGAGTGCTAGAGGGACCTAGGCCTCAGATATACAGTTAAAAGCTGAAAAAGCTCCAAAATAGTATGCACAGAATGTTTTTTTTAAAAAAGTTCTATGGAAGCAAATACATATAGAAATGATAACTGCCAACACTTCCATAGCACTTCCTGCATAGTAGGTATTGTTCAAACTCAGCCAGTCTTCATGCTGAGGCCAAGAGGTGGCTTCCATTCCTAGCCTCGTTTCACAAGTGAGGAAACTCAGTCATGGGGGGTTGAAGAACCAAATTGGCCAGCAGCTGAGCAGGGATCGGGGCCACTTGCTTCCAGGTCTGTGCTCCTGTCACATGCTCTGCTGTCCCCTTTATCCAGGTGGGAAGCCGGATGCCACGTGGGTTAACTGGGGGTGGGTTGGGGTGGCGGTTGGTGACTCTCTTTGGAGAAGAAGAGGTGTCATCGTGAAGGGGAAGGTTTTACTTTCTCTTTCTCTCCTTCCTTTGTTTTTCTTCAGTGAGCATGTACTACTTTTTTAATCATAAAGAAAAAAGGTTTCTATATTAGGATAAGGTCAAACTACGACAATGTAGCAGGAAGGAAGAAAATGCAGATGAGAAATACTGTTGGGAACCTGCAAGAAAGTGAGTGGCATCCTTTAGTCACCTGTTTTGCATCAGTAACTGCCCTCCATGCAGGCAGCTCCCCTCCTCCCCCAGCTCCCTGCACAGGGGAAGACTCTTGGGTGAGATGCTCAGGGAGAATACCCTCCGGGTGGCTGAGCCAAGGAACACAGTGGGAGCTCAGGGCCTTCCTCAGAGGAGTTGCCAGAAGACATCCCCACCTCCCGCCCAGGTCTCACCCTGGCCCAGGACAGGCCTGCCTTGAGGCTGAATGGAGGCTCACCCATAGTATCCATGAGACCCCGCACTTCTCGGGCAGCGATGGTGCTCTCACTCTCTCGGGCTTTTTCCCTCTTGGCTCTTTCCTTTTCCCTGCGACACAAGCAGAGAAGAGTGAAGTCCCAGCTCCTGATGCCATCCATGGCAGCTCTGGCACATAAGGGCACCAAAGGGTGGTTCTCCAGAGGGATTGTGGGCAGCAGCAATGGACCAGGCACACCCCAATTCCAGACGGCCCTGAGGCAGTGCCCAGGCTCCCAACAAATGCCGCCTGGGGTCCGCTGCCAACAGACACCATGGGTCCCTAGGTGAGAGGTTGGGTCTCTGCCCTCAGGGAGCCTGCTCTGGCTCTGGTGGTGGATGATGAGCCTGAGCCACTTCCCACCTGGGGAAACTGAGGATCAGAAGGGGTACGAGCAGCCCAGTGAAGCCAAATCATGCTAGCTCTTGGCATGCATCGTCATTTGCACCTTCAGCAACCCATCCTATGACGTACTTGAGGTAACCTCATTTTCCAGAAATGGGGATGGTGCTTATAGGAACCACAGAATGCAACAGAGAGGAGACTCCAAGATCAGTCCTTGTGACACTAAGGCCCACGGAATTTGGGTGAGAGAGGAGAGAGCTGGGGTTTCAGAAGGAATTATTTCAACAGGGAGGACTAGCGGGGTGGATGTGACATCAGCTTTGGAACTGGCATCTCTGAATGCCCTGTCCATGGGGCAAGCACCACAGAAATCCTGCAGCTCCCAGCGACCGCTGCCATTCCTTGGGCCCCCCATATGCCCAATACTTTCCAGTCAACTTCTCATTTAGCCCTCATGCAGACCTAGCAGGGAGGAAGCTGCTGGGCCTGGGCTGCAGCTGATGGGGCCCAGGCCAATCTTCTAGAGACAGGTCTTTCAGACCTTGTCATTCTAAATGCTCCTGGACCAAGGCAGCCCTGTAGGAGCTGAGATGATGACACCTGCTGTCAACTCTGGCTTCTTGGTCACTTGCTCCAGGGACTTGGGGCTTGGTTTATACCAGTGGTGATTTACCCCCTGGCCTGGGCTGGTCTCCACCCACCCAGGGGTCTGCCCTGGGTGATGAGCACATAGGTGGACTGGCCTTGGCTGGCTGAATCTTCAAACACCTGCACCCTTTGCTTTGATGCCTGAGGGAGACAGGGTGCCCTGGCTCTGCCACTCATGTGTTCAGCCCAGTCTGGCCTCTGCTAGCCCTGCAGAGTGTCTAGAGGGAGCTGGGCCCGATGGGTATTTCCTCTAGATTCTCACCTGGGGCATCAGGCTGCCTGTGACCCTGGATGCCCACCTGGGGCATCAGGCAGGGTGACATGGGCTTGGGTGGGCCAGTGGATTTTTCCATCTGTTGGGAGTTAAGAGCATGAGGGTCAGGAGCTTTGGGGGTGGCTTTCCCGGGAAAATTCAAAGGCCAAGTCAGGGCAGAGAACTATACTCAGCAAGGGGTCTGTCCCTGCCCCAAAGAGGGTGAAAGGAAAAACAAAGACAGGTAGAGGAGGCCTGCTTTCTATCTCAGAGTCCCAGGCCCAGCAAGGGTTTATGGCTTGTGTAGAACTCAAAGTGCCTAAGGGGAGCACCGCGCCTGCTCCATTCTCTCAAGAACCCCAGGAAGATCTGTTTCTTCCTTTTCCCCATAGCTGAGAGTCAGAGCTCAGCGAACTGAAATGGCATGCTTAGGAACTTTTGCACTTGGAAGTTCACAAGAAACTCCTGATCTCCATGCCTGACCCCACCTGCTCTCATCTCAGGAAAATGCATTTCTGCTGTTCACCCAGCACTCAGGCCAGAGACCAAGGGCTCTCAGGAGCTCTCTCCTCCCCTCCAATTCATCACTAGGTCTCATGGGTTCTGCCTCCAAGAGACACCCGAGGCCCACCGCTACTTTCCCTCTTACAGCCACCAGCCAGGTTACAAGGACAACTGCAGTGTCCTGTGCCCTGGCCTTCCTGCCTCTTCTTGAAGCCCCCCACATTCTGCACAGAGCTGCCTGAGGGACTTCAAAACTGCAAATCAGCTGCTCACTGCAGTAAAGTTCAAAATACAGACTGTGGCCGGAAAGGCTGCTCCCAGCCTCATCTCCTGCCCTCTCTCAGGGTCCATTTACCTTCAGCCTTCTGGAGGGGGCCAAGACCACCTTTCTCAGAGCCTTGTCCCATACTGCACCCTCTAGTTTCAGCTGATCCCCTTCCTCAGAGAGCTTTCCTGACCCCTGTCCCATAGCCCCTGTCCCCTTAGTCAGAGCTTTTCTGCCATTGGGGGGATGTGCTTATTTATTTACTTTTGAGGTCTCAAGTTTCATAAGGGTGGGATCCCCATACCCAGTGCCTGGTCCTAGGCACTTAATCAATAATGATTGTGGGAGTGGGGGAATGGGGGCGAGAGAAGCAAACCATCCTGCAAGGTAGGTATTAGCCTCCCTGCTTTAGGGGTGGTACTTGAGACTTCATTCCTACAGGCTACTCATCTTGTGCTGGCTCTTTTTGAGTTTTTGAAGGCTCAGGTACCCTAGTGCATGGGGTGAGGCATGGACAGCAGGACCTACCTGTGGAGAACAGGGTTTTCCATGATCCAGTCGTTGGGGAGGCTGTGCATCCACTTCTGCTGTCGAGGAGACATCACCTCCCCTTCAGGAGTCTCCACCTTCTTCATCATGGGTATCCTGCCACTCTTCAGGGTCACAGAATGCTCTGCAGCCCGCTTCCTGGTGGCCGCCAGGGAGTGGACCAGCTGCACCTGAATCCAGGCAGGACCAGGGATGGGGGAGTGGTCAGAGCTGCTGACTTCCTAGCACTCTCAGGCTGATGGTGGCTGTCTAGAAAGACATCCAGAGAGCTGCACCCAGGAAGGCATTTTTCAGGAGGCCTTCAACCCCAGGTCATATCCCTGTAGGAGAGCTCTCCTCCCAGTAACAGTCACTCAGCCACTTCAACGAAGGCCTCTTTCTAAGAACCTTAAATGAAGATCAAGAACAACATCTCAGCCTTTTTTATAATCACAAGAAATTGGAAAAACAGAACTGACTAATAATAGGGATTGGCTGAGTAAACATGGTATGTCCGTTTGATGGAATGTTAGGCATTTGTTAAAGATGATACCCACAAAGAATTTTTTATAACTTGAGGAAATGCTTAGGAGATGATATATGGTTAAACATATAACTTAAATGCATAAATTAAAAATTATAACCAAAATTATACAGTATGATCTCAAAATTTAAAACGCATAGGAAAAGGCCCTGGGGGAAGTATGCCAAGAGTTAAGAATGGCCTTGGAGACAGCAGGATCGTGTGAGTGATGTAATTGTTTTTTTGGTTTCTTTATACTTTTATAATTTCCAGAGATTTTACAGATAATTATTTAGGGCTCAAATTAGGAATGCAAATCCCTTTTAAATAAGCAGTACAGAACTTCAAAGGAAGGATTTGGGTCTGTGTGTTTCTTTTAAGATCTTGTTTTGTCTATACAGTGCTTTAGAGAGAACAAGGCAATTTCAACAACCTACACTGTTGTCAAGACGGCTTTACTTTAATACAGTTATGGGAGTCCTATATCAACAAGCGGGCAGCCGCTCAGCATGGTGAAATACATGGGTGCCCACGGGCATAGAAAAGGGTCTGTGAGATACTGTTATGAAGAAAAAGCAGATTTCAAAACACTAGTATAGAATGAAACCTATTTTTTAAATACAAAAATTAGACATGTTTTTATGCATGGGAAAAAGAGAGGTCACCCAGTGGTTCCATCCAGGCTATTTCTGAGTAATTTACATTTAAAATTTTAATTTAAGTTTTCTAATTTTCAAGAACTGACATTCTAATTTTGTATTGGTACAATTTAAGAATCAGCAAGAATTATTTTAAAAATCAAAGTAATTTCAAAGCCCTTGTTTTATTCAATTTCCAGCAGGGAAGCCCTGGGAGGGAGGGAAGTTTGGAAGAAAGCAAGGGAAGGGGGATGGAGAAAAGGGGGACAGAGGGCGGCTCCTACCTCAGCCTGGAAGATCTGCTGGTAGGCTTTCCCATTCGGAACCTGGGTCACCTTCCCCACTGACGACATCTTGGCTGCTGGCTGGATGCCCCTGCTGGGAAGCCGTCGTCCAGGAAACGCGTCTAGGCTTTGGTGTCTCAATTCCAATTCCTGAGGTTGGGAAATCGCCCGTCCCAAGCTCAGGTTCAGGTCCAGGTGGGATGACGTCTGGTCTCGAGGCGGCACCCCAGGGCAGGACTCCCCGGGGAAGGACTCTCTGCTGGGGGGTAGGGGGCTGGGGAACGTCGACTCAGGGTTTTAACTTTCAACGAAACGATGAAACTAACCTCAGATGAGCTCTGAACTCGAGCAGGAGGCCGGTTCTCCCCGCCGCGCAGGGCGCAAATCCGAAGGGACTCTGGGATCGCGAATAATACAGGATTATTGCTTGTGCTTCACTCTGCCATGCCCTTCGGGGAAAAGTTAACAGCGCTCAAGGTGTCGGTTGGGACTGGAACTCCAATGCGGCACTGAATTCGCATCCGGGACCCTAACCCACCCTCCATGGGACACAGGGAGGAGAATTGGAGGGAGAGAGTAACCTGATTCGGGTCACGCTAATTAGGCGCCTACTGTGTGCTGAGAAGACGCAACCACCCTCTGCCATCCCCCTCCCTAGCCCCCCAAGTAGACTGAGCAGCCCCTGGCCATCCCCTTGAGCCCGGCGGATTGGAGGGAGGCCTTGCGTCCCGCCTGGCCGCGTCCCCGCCTGCAGAAAGCACCTCTCAAGGCAGCCAGGGCCAGTCCAGAGACAACTGCAGCTGGACGCCCATGGTCTCCAAGGCAACGCGGAGGGGAGGGACTGCCCCGGCCCCGCCCACACTTTTCTTCCCAGGGGAGGTTGCTCTTAGCAACGGGAGCGCCCCACGTGGAGTAGTGAAACTCAACTATTTCCTTCAATGCCAGTTTCTCCTCTCTACAAGGACTACAACCCCAGGGCTGCCAGGAGCAGCACTATTAAATGTTCTGAAAGGTGGTAGGATATATGAGATGTAGCACTGAGCCATCATGTTCAACAAAGTCCATCCTATCTTATTTGCCTTGGTTAAAACCAATCTCTGCTGGGAGACAGCATACGGTAGTGTTTGCCTGTAAGTTAGAGGCTGAAAGACTGTGGAAGAGACCATCTCTTTCTCGTTTTAAAAGAGGTTGAGAGCTCAAAATTCAGGGATCAAGGCTTGCCTGGCCAGAGATGAAAATGCTTGTGGTTGGCACTGAACGTGGCCTCGGGTTTCACATATATATGAGACACCCAGCGCTTTCTTACAGAATCCCTGCCTTTGGCAGTGATATGTTACGATTGCTAATAAATGCTCCCTATGCCAATTTTCTAGAATGAGTGATTGTTCTGTCCAGACTAGAATCAGAAATTAAGAAATGGTGAGTATAAAACCCTTTTATTCTCATTCTTCAGTCCCGGGTTTTATTAACAAGGTGAAGTACTGTAACAAAGATTAGATTCATTTTAGCTGGAAAAAGAAAACGTGTAGGTGACTGAGGGAAGGGATGAAAACACAATAACAAATAGGTAATGTCCAGGAATTATTTGCAGTCTCATATCTCTTTCCCATCCAAGGAGGCCCTACTGGCTTTGGCCTTGAACATTAGAAACTATTTTCCCTACCCAGATGCTTTCTGGATTCTGGTTCCAGGCACATCTGTAATTTAGGGGTTTCTTTTTTAAAAATTATATGGCTATAAATAGTAGGCATGGACATGTCAAGTATGGGATTTTGTTTTGATTAAACTCCATATTTATTGCAGAAAATAAAAAAAAAAACAGAAAAACTTCAATGGGGAAAGTAAAAATAACCCATAATCCTACCACTGAGAATTTACCTCCCTTAACTTCCAAGTTTTTGAGACGGTGTTTTTGAGTTTGGATCAAACGTGGAAATTCGTGTTTGCCTTTTGGATGGCATTTCCATTCTCCTCCCAACCTGATAATATCATAGCTGGAAAGACTAACCAGTTAGAGATCATCTGGTTAGTCCACCTCCTGTGTTTAGGTATGGGCAAAAAGCCAGAGATAGGGAACGGAAAGAATGACACCAGGGCCTCTAGATCTTTTTCTTGTAGCTCAGCATCATCTTTGATCTTTTCCCTCTCACTCTGAACTTTGAAAATGTCTCTTGACCCCATCCTTTTCCTTCCTCTATCCCAGGCTATTGTCTGTCTTCTGCATAGTCCAGACAAAGTAGAGCGATGAGGACCACCACAAGAGCAAATATTTAATGAGAGGATTTAATGCCTGCAGTAACTATGAGAGGGGTGCCTTAAGTAACCCATTTTACAGATTAAGAAACTGAAATTCAGAATCAGTGACCTGGCCAAGATCTCCAAGATAGGAAGATCTAGGATATGAATCTAGACCCTGTAATTCGAGTCTTGAACCATCTGACCTGTGACTAGCCAGAAAAAAAAGTTATTTAACCAACTGATTGGATGTGCATGTTGAAGCATAGCATACATATCTAAAAGTATGGAAATCATAAGTGAATAGCTCAATGAATTATCTGAAAGGAACATGCCTAGTAAGCAGTACTCACAAGAAATAGAGCATTACCAACTCTCCAGAAGCCCCTTTTGTGTACCTGTCATGTCACTGCCCTCTCTTACCCCAGAATAACAAATATTCTAATTTCTGAATTGGTTTTGCTTCTTTAAAAATTTTATTTAAATGGAACCATAGAGAATGGACTCTTTTATGTTGGGCTTATTTCATTATGTTTGTAAGTTTTATACTTTTTTTTTTTTTTGAGATGGGGTCTCACTCTGTCACCCAGGCTGGAGTGCAGTGGCACAATAACAGCTCACACTGTAACCTCAAACTCCTGGGCTCAAACAATCCTCCCACTTCAACCTCCCAAGTAGCTAGAACTACAGGCATATACCAGTATACCTGGCTAATTTTTATTTATTTTTTATTGAGACAGAGTCTCACTATGTGGTCCACGCTGGCCTCGAACTCCTAGATTCAAGTAATCCTCTGCCTCAACCTCCTGAAGTGCTGGGATTACAGGCATCAGCCACCAGGCCAAGCCCATATATATATTTTTAATGTGTCAATGGTTTATTTCTGTATAGTATTCCATTATTAAAAAATATATACCCCATTTTATTAATCCTTTCTATTATTGATACACGTTTGGATTTTTTCAATTTGGAGACTACCAATAATAATGCTGTTCTGACCATTGTTTTGTATGGTGAACATATGTAGGCATTTTTATTGGGTGTATACTTAAGAGTGGAATTGCTGAGTCATAGAATATGTGTATGTTCATCTTTAAGAGATACTACTAAAGAATTTTTGAAAATGGTTGTATCAGTTTACATACAGCAGTGTATGAGAGTTCCAGTTGCTCTACATCCTCACCAACATTTGATATTGTCTCCTGTTTTTATTTTAGCCACTACATGGTAGTATCATACTATGGTTTTCATTTGCATTTTCCTTATTAGTAACAATGTGGACACATTTCATATACTTGTTGGACATTTGGATGTCTTTTTGTGGAATGTCTAGTCAAATCTTTTGCCCAATTTTCCTGGAAGATTGTCTTTTTTCTTATTAATTTATGGGAGTTAGTTACGTATCATAAATATGAGGCTTTTTCACATAAATCTGGCAAATATGTATTCCCATTCTGTTCTTGCCTTTTTACTCTCTTGAAGGTGTCTTTCAATGAAATGATGTTACAACTTGAATAGGTCCTAATTTATCCATTTTTGTCTTTATGGCCAGTACACTTTGTGTCCTACTTAAGAAATCCTTGCCTGCCTCAAGGTCATGAAAATATTCTCTGATATTATCTACTGTAAATATTGTTTTAAACTTTCACATTTAAATTTACAATCCACCTGGAATTGGTTTTTGTTTATAGTGTGAGTTAGGAGTCACGATTCATTTCTTTCCCATATGGAGAACCAGCTGACCTGGGCCACTTACTGAAAAGACTATCTTCTCCCTACTGCTCTGCACACCTCTTTCATCATACATAAAACGTCCAAATGTGTGGGTCTGAGTTGGGCTTTCTATTCTCTCTATTTCTCTTAGTTTCTGTCTTTGCACTAGTAGCACACACAGCCTTCATTACTATAGTTTTAAACTAAGTCCCAATATCTGGTAGTGTAAGTCCTCCACTTTATAGTAGGGAGCTGAGAGTGGGGCCAGAAAGTCATTTGGTGGGGGGTTCAGAAATGTTCTCATTGAGGTGACATTTTTTGCTGTGACCAGAAAGACTAGAGGAAGCCAGCCCTGCCCAAGTATTTGTGTGATGGTTACTTTTATGTGTCAACTTGACTAGGCTAAGGGATGCCCAGATAGCTAAGAAAACATTATTTCTGGGTGTATCTGTGAGGCTATTTTCAGAAGAGATAAGCATGTGAATCAGTAGGCTGACCTTACCAATGTGAGTGGGGATCATCCAATCCTTTGAAGGCCCAAGTATAACAATAAGGTGAAAGAAGGGTGAATTCTCTCTCTCTCTCTCTGAACTGAGACCTCCTTCTTCTCCTGCCTTTGGACATCAGAGATCCTAGTTCTCATGCCTTCTGACTGTGGAATTTACACCGGCGGCTCCCCAGGTTCCCAGGTCTTCAGACTCAGACTGAATTACATCACTACCTTTACTGGTTCTTTTGCTTGACTATAACATAGGGTAGGACTTCACAGCCTCTGTAATCATATTAGCCAACTCCCATAATAAATTTTCTCTTAGCTATCTATATCTATATATCTATATATATATCTCTACTTATCCTATTGGTTCTGTTTCTCTGGAGAACCCTAACTAACACAGATTTTGACACTAAGAGAGGAAAAGAATTTTAAGGATTAGTTTTCTGAACTGGTTTTGGGGTTTCTGAAAATGGCTCTCTAATCTGTTTAGACATAAAGATGCTGATGACTTCATTTCCAGTAGTAGAGAGAGCACCGATAGTCCATGTAGTGAACTATTCATAGAGATGTGCAAAATATCTGGATTGGGTACTTCTAATTAACCACTTATAAGAAGGAAAGAGCTAAGTAAGTCTGTGTATGATACTTCCAAACATTTTTTGAAAACTAAGAAATATAGTTATGTTGGTTGATTGCTTTCACTACTGGATAAAGCGGTGAAAGAAAAGCTATCTGAGTCAGGTATTTGAATTCCAAGCTCAAGAGCCACATAAACGACTTAATTAAGAGTGTCTAGGTGTGCCCTGAGGGAAAGGCTTATCTCCTGTAGATGCAGGACTGAAATTACTGAAAATCAGACACAGGATCTTATCCCAGCAATTGGACAAATTATAAGCAAGTTGAACCCCAAGCCTCCCAGGGTGTTCACTGTTAAAAGTTCAGGACTTCATTGGGAAACAGGGTTCTATACGTTGGGATGGGGATGTGTGAGAAAATTTTGATGAAGCTGGGGACACTGAGCTCCTAAATTTTGAAGTCTTCTTTGCCAGTGGAAGAGGTATCCCTACTCCCAGAAAAAGTGGCTTTCCCACCCCCAACAGAAATAGCTTCCCACCCACAGTGGTACCAGCTGTTCAACCTCTATCTGAGGGTATCAACCCTGCATTGTCTGAAGAAATGACGGCCTTATATGAGGTAGTTACCATGAAAGATAATAATGATGATTCTCCTCAAGATCTACCCCCACCACCTCTCTCTAGACCTCTAACTAGATTCAAGTCCCAGCAGGCCCCTAAGGTTAGGGACAAAGTGTGATGCATGAGGAGGTACACTACACTCCAGAAGATCTGCTTGAGTTTACTAATTTATATAAGCAGGGATCCAGAGAACATGTGTGGGAATGGATGTTAAAGGTATGGGATAATGGTGAAGGAGCATAAAGCTGAACCAGACTGAATTTATTAAATGGGTTCACTAAGCAGAGATTTTGTAGCTTGAGAAGTTAGAAAGAGCACTAACAATTTGTTTGGTTAGTTTGCTGAGTCATGGATCAAAAGACGAGCAAATTGGAAATGACTGATCTTTCTTGGTTTAAAGTAGAAGAAGGGACTTAAAGGCTCAAGGATATTGGAATGTTAAAGTGAATTTGTCATTTAAAACCTAATCACCCACACTGAAGATTCCAGAAGACATGTTTTTCTCCAATACTTTGAGAAATAAATTTGGGAGAGGAGCTCCAGCATCCTTAAAGAGCTCTGCAATCTCTCTTCTCTGTAGGCCAGACCTTAAAGTGGAAACAGCAGTCACTCAACTGGAAAACCTAAATGCAATAGGAGTATTTGGATTTTGGACTGGCTGGGGTGAAGTGGAGGCTCAACAGCCCAGACAAGGTGGTCTAAATTACCATAATGAATAGCAGAGTCAAAGAAAAAATCAGAATTATCTGAATTGCACAGCCCTATAATGTTGGCTACTCATTTACACCAGCAGCTTCCCAGGTTCTCAGGTCTTCAGACTCAGACTGAATTACATCATTACCTTTCTGGGTTCTTTTGCTTGACCACAGCATATTGTAGGACTAGTTAATTACAGTGTTCTTAGAAGTGAAATAGATAGGAAGTCTACTAAATTCTTATATGATCCATATAAGCAGAAAAATTCCAGGTCAAGTCACCAAAAGTCTAATTTGAATCTAAAAACAAATAATCATGGCCCCTCAACCAATTCCAAGTCTTGAGCCTGTTTATACACTTGGAACCCTTTGAATGAAGGGGAAGTTGGGCCTCCTCAAGGAAAGACACAACTGAAAATTTAGACAGTACTGTTAATCTCCCTCTCAGCCTTCTACAAGGGATATACAGCTCTTTACCAAGGTAACTGTGTATTGAAGAAAAGGAAATAATCAGACATTTCAGGGACTACTGGACACTGGCTCCGAACTGACATTGATTCCAGGAGAACTGGAATATCTTTGTGGTATCTTGATCACCCTTCCTTGCTATAAGATACCACACTAGTCTATTATGTTAATGACACTAGACTGATTGGACCTAATGAATGCGAAGTAGCAACTACTCTAGACTTATAGGTAAGACATTTGTGTGTCAGAAAAGTGGAAAATAAATCTAACTATAATTCATAAGATTTCTACCTCAGCGAAATTTTTAGGGGTTGGGTGGTGTGGGGTATGTCAACCTATCCCTTCTAAAGTGAAGGGGAAGATGTTGCATCTAGCTCTTCCTACAGCCAGAAAGAGACACAATGCCTGGTGGGGCTGTTTGGATTTTGGAGGCAACACATTCTTCATTTAGGTATGTTATTCTGGACTTTCCAAGTGGCCCAAAAGGCTGCTAGTTTTGAGTAGGTTTGAAAACAGAAGAAGGTTCTGCAAAGGTCCAAGCAGCTGTCCAAGCTGGTCTGCCACTTGGTCCACCACAAGTACCATTGATCCAGCAGATTCAATGGTACTTGAGGTGTTAGCAGCAGAGAGGGATGCTGTTGAGAGCCTTTGGCATCCTATAGGTGAATTGCAGCTCCTGTCTTTACGATTTTGGAGCAAGGCACTACCATCATCTACAGATAACTAATCTTCTTTTGAGAGATAGCTCTTGACCTGCTACTGGGACTTAGTAGAAACTGAATGCTTGATCAGGCATGGGCCACCAAGTTACTAGGTTCCCTGAGCTGCCCATCATGAACTTAGTGTTATCTGGTCCACCAACCTATAAAGTTGCCATGCACAGCAAGACTTCATCATCCAATGGAAGTGGCATATATATATGTATGTATATATGTATATATATATGTATGTATATATATGTGTGTGTGTATATATATATATATATATATATATATATATGATTGAGCCTGAACAGGATCTGAAGGCAGAAATGTTACAAGAAGAAGCTTAAATAAAATAAATACACATGCATGCACAAAATAGAAACTATGAAGAGGTGATAATAAGCTAATTAGCTTGATTGTGATGATCATTTCACAATGCATGTGTATATCAACCATCAAATTGTACACCATATATAATTTTATGTCACTAAATCTGTTAAAATATGTAAAAATAAATGAATTAATCAAATAAAAAATAAAATAACTTAAAAATAAGAATAAGCTCCATCTGAAGCACTACTTGCATAGTGCACATTTAAAACCACATTCTGCTGCTGCTGGCTGGAGGACTTGAATGCCATTCAGAATTTCCCCTAACACTGTGCAGCTCTTCATCTAAAACCATAAATACAAAATTGCTGGCAAGGTACTCTCCCTGGTCCTCAATTTTCCACACCTATAAAATGAAAGCATTAGGAAAACAGATATTTTTCTTTCTCAGTTTTGACATTCTATGCTTTGTGCTTCATAATTCCTAACTCTTCTTAGCTTGGCCTTCATTGCGAAGTGAGGCTAATAGCTTTGGTGTAGAAGTGACCAGAGATTATATATGCCAGTTTGGGGCTCAGTATGTCACCATATTAACCAAAGTCAGGCAATGTATGCGGCAGAGGTCATTGGGTTCTTAGTTTTCTTTTCTTTTTTTTTTTTTTTCTTTTTGAGACACAGTCTCACTCTATCACCCAGGCTGGAGTGCAGTGGCACAATCTTGGTTCACTGCAACCTCCGCCTCCCGGGTTCAAGCGATTCTCCTGCCTCAGCCTTCCAAGTAGCCGGGATTACAGGCATGCACCACCACGCCTGGCTAATTTTTGTATTTTGGTAGAGACAGAGTTTCACCATTTAGCCAGGCTGGTCTTGAACTCCTGACCTCAGGTGATCCGCCTGCCTCAGCCTCCCAAAGTGCTGAGATTACAGGCATGAGCCACTGTGCCTGGCCAGGTTCTTACGTTTCAATATCTCAGAAAGCTAATTAAAGATCTTAATCTCATTTAAATCTCTTGATTTTACTCAGTAATAACAGTGAACACATGGTGAAATCTGGCCCACTTAACTCAGAAACTTCATTTTAGGACAATATTTCAAACTCCTTTCCCATCTAGGCATTCTTCAGTAGCCAGACATGTGACACACCTGACTCCCTTCACCTCCCTCTTAGTGAAGGTTTAGGGATTAGAGATGCACTCAAAGCCAGAACTCAGTGGCCTACATCACCAATCCTTGGATTACTACGAGCTCACCTAGAGTCTAAAAGAACAATTCTCCTTATGCCCATTGTGACCCTGGAGAAATTACTTCTCTCCTCAGTTGTTGTTTCTCACTTAGCATCTCATTTTGAAAATCTTTGTTTCACTGTGGCCACTATGACATCTGCTCCACTGAGCTTTCTGGCTTTAATTTTTTCCCCTTCAATCAGTTCCAAAGAGCCCTACTGAAGTAGCACCAGAAACTTGCATTGGTATTCCACTCTTTAAACTCAATGATTTCTCATTTAAATATTAATTACCACTCCAACATTCCTGCATTTGTGGTCATCTTGTCAGCACATCTCACTGACCTAAATGAAGAAATTCCTGTTCCTTTTACTCCAGATTATCCATATAATTCTTCTTAAAGCCATTCTTGGGATATACTGAGGAAAGTACCTCAATTTTGGAGTCTGCTGACCTAGGGTTTAAGTGTTGACTGCACCACTTACTTAGCAAATTTCAGAAAGGTATTAAATTCCTATAAATGGGAATGTCTACTTTATAAGGTGTTTCAAAAATTCAATGATAATGTATGTGATATTCACACAACAGGGTCAGTCTGTTCAAGCAGTACCCTGTTACTGGTGGCTAAGAAGATGAAGATAAGTACCCATGGGATTCCATGAACAGAGCAGTCATCTCTACTGACCTCAGCCACAAAACACCAGCCCTTCTAGCTTCCCTGGATCCTTTGCTAACTGTGCTTTTTTCTGGGATAGTATGTAGTTCTCTATTTGGCTTGAGAACAGAACACTCCTTCAAATGGTTGAAGTATCTTCATTATATACATGGTCTGTGCTTTATCATACTAATTTTTTTTTCGAGGCAAGTTCTCACTCTGTCGTCCAGGCTGGAGTGCAGTGACATGATCGCAGATCACTGCAGCCTTGAACTCATGGGGTCAAGTGATCCTCCTGCCTCAGCCTCCTGAGTAGCTGGGACTATAGGCACACACCACCAGGTCTGGCTAATTTTTTATTGTTATTATTTTTTTAGAGATGGGGTCTCACTATGTTGCCCAGGCTGGTCTCAAACTCCTGGGCTCAAGTGATCCTCCCACCTTGGCCTCTCAATGTGTTGGGATTACAGATGTAAGCCACCTTGCCCAGCCCTAAAGTTTTTTTCTTATGGTAAAATACACAAAAATGTACCATCTTAACCATGTTTAATTGTGCAACTCTGTGGTGTGAAGTACATTCACATTGTTATGTAGCCATCGCAACTATCCATCCCCTGAACTTTTAAAAGAATCATCCCAAACAGAAAGTCTATACCAACTAAACACGAACTCTCTATTCTTCCCTATCCCCAGCACCTGGAAACTACTTTCTGTCTCTACGAATTTGCCTATTCTAGCTACCTCACATGAGTGGAATCATATATTTGTCCTTCCGTGACCTGCTTATTTCACTTAGTATAATGTCCTCAAGGTTCATCTATGTTGTAGCATATGTAAGAATTGCACTTCTTTTTAAGCCTGAATCATATTCCATTGTACATATATACCTGATGTTGTTTATCCATTCATCCACAGATGAACATTTGGGTTGCTTCCACATTTTGGCTATTGTGACTTTATCCTGTTTTATATTCTGCAGCAATTTACATCTTTATTTTCAGAACTATTAAGTATCTTCATATTAACAGTTATAGGAAAAGAGCAATGAAAGACTTTTATTTGATTTCATTTTTTGGCCATTCCTTTTTTTTTTTTTAGGCAGCCACAAAGACTGGGATTTCTAATTCTATGATATAAGTAGACAATTTAAGCTATCTATCTTTTTTTCTGTTTCCCTTTAAAAAAAAGAAAATAGCATTTTTCTAAAATATGATCATGTCAGTTTGGTCTATTTTTATACACGTTAAGGAGAGCACTAACAGACAAAAGAATAACAATATAGCGATTAGGTATTTAGTTTTTTTTTTTAAAAAAAAAAAAGGTTGACGATGGGGCAATAGATAGCCTGCCTCTTCTCTAACCAAGTTGTGAACTGTTTAAGAAATTGACGATAAAGAGTATGGCATATGGAGGCCAGAACATTCCTTTTATTATGAACAAAGTTGATTTGGGAGAATGCAGCTTATCTCTACTTGCAGGCAGATGGCCATCTTAATTCTATATCCCAGAATTAAACAAGTCTCCCAGCCACTCATAGACAGGTCTGGAGAGAAGGAAAAATTATCAACTGACAGTCTGATTAAATGCTTGTCTTTTATACCTGCTATGGTTTGAATGTGCCTCCTCCAAAACTAATTGTTGCTAATGTGATAGTATTAAGAGGTGAGGCCTTTAAAAGGTGATTAGGCCACGAGGACTCCTATCTTGTGAATGGGATTAGATGCCCTTATAAAAGGGCTTGAAAGAGGGAGTTCATCCCTTTTTGTTCTTCTGCCTTCTGTTATATGAGGACACAGCATTCTTCCCCCACTCCTCAAGGATGCAACAGTCAAGGCCCCATCTTGGAAGCAGAGAGACTAGACCCTCACCAGATAAATGAACCTGCCAGTGCCTTCATCTTGGACTTCCTAACTTCCAGGACTGTGAGGAAACAAATTCCTGTTCTTTATAAATTACCCAGTCTGTGGTATTCTGTTATAGCAACTCAAAACAGACTAACGCAATGCCCTCAACCCACTTCTCTGCCTTGGTACCCATCATATTGTGTAGCAATGAATTTTGGCCTGTCTCCTTCCTATGAGCATGTTGCTTTCATCCATTCTTCCACCGACTCAACTGCTTTTATTGAGTGCCTGTTTTGGGCCTAGCAATACACTAGGTCTTGCATTCAAGACCTCACAGAGGTGACAGAAACTGACATGACGCCTACCCTTAAGGAGAGCAGAATAGAAAATATTGCAAAGGAGACAGAGTGTGGCACTAGACAGTAAGAAGGGCAGAGTGAGTTAACAAAGTGGGAGAAGGCTTTTCTTGGGAAGTCACATTTTTTATGACGCCTCAAGTTCAAGGAGCACTTCACCAGTATGTTATACTCTGGTGTCCAGTAGAGGCATATAGCATGTAGCAGAGCTCAGTAAATGCTTAACAAATTAATGAATGAGTGATATATGTGAAAGCACTTTATACGCAGTCAAAGTACCACACAGATGTTAATCATTATCATTTAGTTAATATGGAGAGATCTACTTTTATTCAGCTTCTCTGAAACACCCAAAAATATATATGGCAGTGTCTGGAGACATTGCGAGTTGTCACAACTGGAGTTGAGGGGAGATGTGGTAATGAAGTCTAGTGAGTAGAGACCACAGTTGCTACTAAACATCCTACAATATACAGGGCAATCCCCCAAAATGTCAATAATGCCACTATTAAGAAATCAGATTCTAAAACAATTACTGTGTTTACATGTGCATTCACCTGTTTTACAGTGGAGAAACATTTCACCGTATAAACATAATACAACTAATGCTAACATTTTTGCATTCATTCATTCAACAAATAATTACTAAACACCTAGTATAAGATGGTATAGTCCTCAAGACGGTGGGGATTTTTATTTTATTTGTAGAGAAAGGGGCTTGCTCTGTCTCCCAGGCTGGAGTGCAGTGGAAGGATCACAGCTCTCTGCAGCGTTGAACTTCTGGGCTCAAGTGATTCTCCAGTCTCAGCTTCCCGAGTAGCTGGGACTATAGACATGTGCCACCACTCCTAGCTAATTTTTTTTTTATTTTTTGTAGAGACAGGGTCTCACTATGTTGCCCACGCTGGTCTGAAACTCTTGGCCTCAAGCCATTCTCCCACCTCGGCCTCCCAAAGTGCTAGGATTACAGGCATGAGCCACCACACCTGGCTGGATTTTTAAAATATTAAAGACACATCTTCAACCATTTGGAAGTATGTGAGATACTTTAAGAAAGTTACTAAAGTTCTAAATAAATAAATGTGCTAAAAGCTCAGGAGAGACCACACCTGACTGTGAAGAAGAAAGGCTTTATACACCCTGAAGGGCTTTGGAGGGCAAAAGCATTTGCAAGAGGAACAGGGAATGGCCTAACTGGAGCACTGTGGTATGCAAGGACACCGCATAAGGGAGTACGGAGAAGACCAATTTGCATCAAGTTCAGGACTTGACTTGAAAAAAAATCAGAGCAGTGAAAAATACAATAAAAAAGAAGCAGAGCCGGGAACAGTGGCTCACGCCTGTAATCCCAGCACTTTGCAGGGCCGAGGTGGGCAGATCACCTGAGGTCAGGGGTTTGAGACCAGCCTGACCATCATAGAGAAACCCCGTCTCTACTAAAAATACAAAATTACCTGGGCATGGTGGTGCATGCCTATAATCCCAGCTACTCAGGAGGCTGAGACCTGGGAGGTGGAGGTTGCAGTGAGCCAAGATCGCACCACTGCACTCCAGCCTGGGCAACAAGAGCAAAACTCCATCTCAGAAAAAAAAAGAAAAAGAAGCAGAACGCAGACTGATAAGAACTTCTGAATGCTAGACTAAGTTCACTTATTGAAATGAAAAATTAATAGTATCCTAATAGCATCTTTTACTCTCTAATCAAGGCTAGTCCCCTGAGTTTATCCTTACCCCTAAACACACACTCACATAGTATTTTTATCTACCTTTTGTTTTCTTTATTCAAATAATGCTCTCACCTCTATTTTTAACTGGCTAAAATCAGCATTTTTAACGCAAATATTAAAGTAAGCACCATAACATTATATAAAACAGTTTAAATGAAGAATTGAGTTAGAATGTTATATTCTAACTTTTTTCTATGAAAAGGATCATTACTTTTGCAAACAGAATTAAAAAATCAAAAGGCAGACTTAACAAAAAGAGAAGCCCATTCACCACTAGGTTCTTTGACTTCTTTTTATCAGATGACTCATTTAAACTAGCAATTCCTAGTAATCTTTATACCATCTACCTTTAGCAAAAAGACCTTCAAAATCTGCACCTAAAATATCCTAACAAAGTGCTAACATAGGGAAAGTTGCTAACATTTTTAATCAGACATCAAGTGATGGTATGTGTATGTGGGGTATGTGGTCTCGAGTGTTTATTTTTATTTTCTTTAGGAGCAAAGAAATGTAATAAACAACTGTTTTCATAACAAGAAAAATATAAAACCATGTCACCGGGATAAGGGCAGAGTATAGTATCTTTAGTGTAATTTACATGTTTAAACTCTACATACATAAAAACAAATATTTCATAAGAATCTCTAGAATTTCCTAAAGTAAACTATGATTTTTTTTTTTGAGATAGAGTCTCTGTCACCCAGGCTGGAGTGCAGTGGTGTGATCTTGGCTCACTGCAACCTCTGCCTCCCGGGTTCAAGTGATTCTCCTGCCTCAGCCTCCCGAGTAGCTAGGATTACAAGCGTGAGCCAGTGCGCCCAGCTGGTTTTTTATAAAGTAATATACCACCAGTAATTTCTCATACACAGGATTAAGTGATAGTACTTTGGTTACTTTAAGGTGTCACTGCTGGGATATTTATCAAAAGGAGACAGAAATCCAATAGCTGGCAATGACACAGCAACGGTTACTGAAAAGAACTGTTAATATTATCTGAAAGATTAAAACTGCATCTTGCTCCTTTAATTTTCAACTCGTCTGAAAAATGAGGGCCTGGAAAGTACTGTGTTCATTACCACACTAAACTTGGCCACAGGGCACCCTATATTCACACTTCATGTTCCTGTAACTATGTACACATCATCTATAAAAGTTCCTTGTTTCACCTGAAAAGCAGCACAGACTAGTATTCATATCTACTGACAGCCATCATAACCTGAGTAAGTGTGCAGCATGAACAAAGAGGCCTTTATAAAGCCAAAGGAAAAGCTCTTAGTAACGACCCATTTCAGCTGAGACAAGCTGATCTCCACTTGTGAAATTATACTTAATCATTCACCAAAATAGCTGCATGTAATAAACCACTTAAACCATCTTTTTTAGAAAGGTAAAGGGGGCTGGGTGCAGTGGCTCACACCTGTAATCCTGGCACTTTGGGAAGCTGAAGTGGAAGGATCACTTGAGCCCAGGTAGTTGAGACTACAGTGAGCCATGATAGTGCCACTGCACTCCAGCATAGGCAACAGAGTAAGACCTTGTCTCCCCCAGCAAAGGAAAAAAAAAAAGGAAAAGAAGGGAGGGGCTAATTTTCTATGAATTCCTTTTTACACTTAATTCACTTTCAATGCTTGCACTTTCAAATGTTTCAATGTTTTTAAAAATGAAGTTTTAAGTCGTGATTCTGGAAGATAGTTCTAGAACTAGCACTAGTCCAATTTCAGAAGTTTTTATCGCAACCATTAAGAAACCATTCCATTTTCATTTAAGTCAAAAATACTTTAAAAGTTAACTTAAAACTTTGGTAGTTTGCTTGAATGCTGCTGTCATATGTACCAGGAAGGCTCTCAAGGTGTTAATATCCCAAAAGGGTATTCATGGGTAATCAATAAGAATCCCTACTGTGCTGGATCATTAGTTCTCAACATTATATGTATTACCATTCATCCACCTCTAAAGTCTCCTCTGCATAGCACAGTTTAATTTTTTCCAATGAAAGAAACTTCAAAATTAAAGAGATGTGATTACTCTTACGCAATCATGATATCCAGACACCACCATCTTAAGTGGGAAGATTCCGCTTACCACTACTGACTAACATGAAGAGATCTTTCTCAGAGACTAAAGAGCTGGGGCAATTTATTGGCAAACTTCTGAGAAACATATACTTCAAGACTGTACTCATTAAATAATTGTTCCCCTGATCTTCAGAATGCAACCTTCCCAATACACTCTTACTGAGCTCTTTGCACATTTCATTGTTACATCAAATTCCTTTGTCTGATAATAGCTCAGTCTTCCTGAGCTCAAACTATTACATCTACCTTCTTTGTTTTTAAACTAAAATCTTTTTATAATCATTTTTTAAATGCAAAAAAATGGCAATGAATGGAGAAGACCTGAAAGGTCTTCTCTCAAGCTTCTAACAGCTCATTTCAAACATTTGCTGAGTACCCACTCTGAGCTAGAAACAGTGCTGGCACATGAGGACACAGCCTCTTTTCTTCTTAAAGTAATTAATCAGAAGAGATATTCCCAAAAGTAAAAAGATTCCAGTACGTGTCAGGTGTAGTGATCGACCTATGTATCAGGAAATAATGAATTATCCCGAGGGAAACATGTTAAAATGTCATCAGTGGTGAGTCTGAGTGATTACTTCCTAAGCTCCTTTATCTTTTCCAGATTTTCTATGATACGTTATAATATGCATTTAGTGCTTTTACAGCCTGAATAAAAATCTAAATAACCAAAATAAAATAATAGACATAGTACTAGTAACATTTATTGACTCTTATTATATATCCTGTGTGCTACATGCTTCACATGCATTATCTCACTTAATAAAATCACCCTATTAAAAAAAAGACTGTTATCCATATTTCAGAGAGGAGGGAGTCAAAATATGAAATAATTTGCTGGAAATGTCTTTTTCAGCTAGAATTTTTGCTTATTTCCTCAAAAATAAGCAGGGATTGGGACAAAAACAATCAGTTGTGTAAACAGAAAAACTTGGAAATAAGTGCCATTGGTTGGATGTATAACCATAAGCAAGCAACTTAATCTCAGCGAGCCTCAGTTTCTCCTATTGTATTGTATTGCAAATGACTTAGTAGGCCCTAACTTATTTAGGTTCTCAAGAATAACTCATTTAGGGTTCTCAAGAATAAATGATACTATGTGTAAGAAAAATAAAGAACCCTGTCTGGCAAATAACTGACAACAGAATGCTAGTTATCAGTATCTTCATCAGTATAATCCGAAAAACCTGGACAAATTATTTAACATCTCTGAGTTCAGTTTCTCTACCTGTAAATTGGGGATAAAAATACCTACACCATGCAGTAACTATGAGAATTACATGAGATAATACACAGTACAGTGCCTGCAATGTGGTAAAACAGTCAAAACAGCTATTATAATTATCCACAGGACAAACAAAATGGAGCTGGCTAAATAAGGTACAGTACATGCATATGATGAAATACTTTGCTGTTGAATATGTAAGGACATGATAAAAATATTGACAATGTATAGCTGTTTAAAAATTATGTAGAGTAAAAGTCTTCTTTAAAAATATGTAAATATGTTACAAAATATATGAAAAGTAACAAGAACACATTCTAAGATCTACGATTTGTGGATTTTTAACTAACTCAATTTAAAAAAATTAAACAATTCTCACTATTATCACCACCACTATATGAAGCAAGAGGTTAAAACAACAATTTTTAAAATTCCCATATATGTGTATTTAGACAAGCAGGAGCATCATGCCCAGATACCCCATTCCATTACATTATCACTAGGATTCTTTAACATACATATATTCTTCTCTGAACATTAAAAAAAGGGATTACTTCAAAACTTCTCAAATTTTAGTAAGAGAAAAGGAGACTATTTTGCTTCTAAGACATACATTTTTAATTCCCACAATTCCAGGCTTTCACATTTTGTATTGTTTAATACAGAAAAATTATTCTGACTAAAAATAGGAATAAAACAACATTTCCACAAGGAATAAAACAACATTTCCACAAGGGCAAATTCACCCCAAGGGCATGATGGCCGGGGTGAATTCACCCCAAGGGCCGGGCATGGTGGCTCATGCCTGTAATCGCAGCACTTTTGGAGGCCGAGGTGGGTGGATCACCTGAGGTCAGGAGTTCGAGACCAGGCTGGCCAACATGGTGAAACCCCCGTTTCTACTAAAAATACAAAAATTAGCCAGGCATGGTGGCGTGTGCTTATAACCCCAGCTACTCAGGAGGCTGAGGCGGGAGAATTGCTTGAACCCAGGAGGTGGAGGTTGCAGTGATCTGAGATCATGCCGCTGCACTCCAGCCTGGGCAACAAGAGCGAAACTCTGTCTCCAAAAAAAAAACTTGATAAGATTTCATCCCTTTTCTCACTTTCTATTGTCCCAAGCAGCTATTTCATAAATCTGCCTCATAATTAACCAGCTCTGTTCTTCACAATCTTTAAATAAATACATAGGCAGATCCTTTTTAGCTAGATGCAAAAAAGCTACTTCACTTTGCACTTCCTTCTCCAACCCTCTGAACTTGTCTCCTTTCTGCAGGCCCAGTTGCCATTCTTCATGACACAGGCCAACCCTGATCCTATTCCACAATAGGAAACTTCACATGTCCTTAGAACTTCAACTTAATAAATAGTAACACAGTATGCTGCAGAACTTTGTATAAAAAAGGAGTAGTGGCCAGGTGCCGTGGCCTACACCTGCAATCCCAGCACTTTGGGAGACCAACGCGGGTGGATCACTTAAGGTCAGAAGTTCAAGAACAGCCTGGCCAACAATGGTGAAATCCCATCTCTGTTAAAAATATAAAAATCAGCTGGGCATGGTGGCAGGCAACTGTAGTCCCAGCTACTCAGAAGGCCGAGGCAGGAGAATCACTTGAACCCAGCAGGCTGAGGTTGCGGTGAGCTGGGGTTGTACCACTGCACTCCAGCCTGGGCAACAGAGAGTCTCTGTCTCAAAAATTAATTAATTAATTAATTAAACGTAAAAAAAGAGTAGTAATGGAAAAAGCCTACCTATATCATTTATTCGCCTGAACTCATTTATCATTATACCTTCATATAATTTTACATCTGAAAGGACTCCAGAGCTCATTTGGTCCATGGACTTCCTTTCAAAGGTACTAAAAATTTAGTTACAGTCATTTTGTGCCTAGACTAAATTCTCAGGGCTAGCAAAGATCCAGAGTCAGATTTCTTGATTTTCAGTTTAGTACTTTTCTTACTAAGTTACACTATTATCTACATTTTTTTTTTTTTAATTGAGGCAGAGTCTCACTCTGTCACCCAGGCTGGAGTGCAGTGGTGTGATCTCCGCTCACCGCAACCTCCATCTCCCAGGCTCAAATGATTCTTCTGCTGCAGTCTCCAGAGTAGCTGGGATTACAGGCGTGTGCCAACACGACCAGCTAATTTGTATTTTTAGTAGAGATAGGGTTTCGCCATGTTGGCCAGGCTGGTTTATAACTCCTGACCTCAGGTGATCCGCCCAACTTGGCCTCCAAAAGTGGTGGTATTACAGGCATGAGCCACCATGCCTGGCTATTATCTACATATTTTGAGTGATAGTTAAATATTCTCTGAATATTAATTCTATTGTATAGCTTTATTTCTTTTTGAAAATATAAAGGAATCTAAAACTTAGTTAAACTGTAATTTTTCATTGTTCCTGCATAATGAAGTAACATAATATTTAGCTTAATTAAAAAACAAAACAAAACAAAAAAGCAGATTCATCTTTATGGTAGTTTGTCCTTTTTTTTTTTTTTTTTTTTAAAAAGGGGGTGTCTCTCTTTGTCCCCCAGACTACTGTACAGTGGTGTTTTTTTGTCACTGTTCAATCCACCTCCTGGGCTCCAGGGGTTCTCCCACTCAGCTTCCTGAGTAGCTGAGATTACAGGCACCTACCACCACACCTGGCTCATTTTTGTATTTTTAGTAGAGACAGGGTTTCACTATGTTGGCCAGGCTGGTCTTGAACTCCTGACCTCAACCGATCCACCTGCCTTAGCCTCCCAAAGTGCTGGGATTACAGGCATAAGAATCTGCACCCAGCCTAAAAAGCTTTTTAAAGAAATAGTATATATTAGCGGGCTTGGTGGGGTGACATGCACCTATGGTCCCAGCTACTTGGGAGGCTGAGGTAGGAAGACTGCTTGAGCCCAGGAGTTTGAGGCTGCAGTGAGCTATGATGGCACCACTGCACTCCAGCCTGTGTAACAGAGCAAGACACTGTCTTTTAAGAAAAATAAAATTAGAAGTTACTTTTATTCAATTCCACCATAATTTTTAATAACTGAAAAGACTTGAAGGTCTTCATGCCCAAAACAATTATCATTACACTGAATTAAAGATAAACATACCCTGTTTTCCTTAACTTTTGTCTTAGCTTATCATAAAAAGCCCTACAAGTGATTCAAACTGTTGGACCTAAATAAATGTAATAAGGTTTTAGTAAGGAACAGATAAATAATCATTTTGACCATACTAAAACATACCAAATCGATTTTAACCACACAATAAATTCATTAAAATAGCCCAATAAATTTCATGACTAGAAATTTCCATATTTATGAAAAAATGGTTTTATTTCAGTTCCTAGAGGAACCAGTACTTAAATGGAATTGCTTAATATTTAACTGACAGAGAGCTCATCCTGAGTCCTGTCTCAAATATATTTGGTACTTGAAATTTAACCTAAGTAAATAAAAACATGAAGAATGAAAACTCTGGACTTACCACCTCAGATTCTGAGCCTATTAAAACATAAAAAGGAAGCATTTTCAGTTAACAGTACATTTAAAGGCAAAGGTATTTATATGATTTTTATTGCACAAACATACTGATTAAGCAAGCCAATTCTCCGTACCTTTCAACTAAAGAAAAGTGGGTTCATTTTGCCTCCTGAATTCATTTTAGACTCCTTAGTAATTTCTTTTTTTGAGACGGAGTCTCGTTCTGTCACCCGGGCTGGAGTGCAGTGGCGTGATCTCGGCTCACTGCAACCTCCACCTCCCGGGTTCAAGCAATTCTCCTGTCTCAGCCTCTCGAGTACCTGGGGCTACAGGCAAGCACCACCACGCCCGGCTAATTTTTGTATTTTGTTAGCAGAGACGGGGTTTCCCCATGTTGCCCAGGATGGTCTCAATCTCCTGACCTCATGATCCGCCCGCCTCAGCCTCCCAAAATGCTGGGATCACAGGCGTGAGCCACCGTGCCCTGGCCTAGACTCCTTAGTAATTTCTTACTGATATGCCATACCAGCAAATCCACCCAAATCTCCTTTTCAACCTAAGAAGCTAGGCAAAAAACAGTATATTTTTGGAAGTCTACATTTAAGGAAACATGTACTATTTAAAATAAATTATAAAGGTAAAAACAAATTTGTTTAAACCAAAAAATTTCAAATGTTTACTTCTTTTTAAATTGAAATACCATGGGAGATCTACGTACCATTCTGAACTTCTTGACACCTTTTAATCCAGTCATGAAATTAGCATCTGCACCTAGAAAGAAAAACCTATCACATCACTCATCTGCACAACCTATTAATCAGCAAATACTTATTAAATACCGACTACATCCCAGGCACTGTTCTAGGCACTGGGGGGTCAGCAGTGAATAAAACCTGTCTTAACAGAACTTATGGCAAACTCTGTTATAGCTATAAACATACCAATAATTTAACAGTTGTTCATCCTGAAACATTTTGATTTTTTAAAATTAATTTTAACTACAGTCGACCTCACTAGTTTCATAGATATAAATAATGTACATTTCCCTCAATCCCTCTGCCCTTAGAGAAGCTTCCTCATACACACAACAAAGTCAGATCTAAATCAGACTCCCAAAATGCCATTAGTTATGGTGGGGAGGAGGCTTGGTAACTGGGAGCCGAGTTGAGGTCCATAAGCCTTCCCCAGCCCCAGCTCGCTCTTCAATGCGGCTACCTATTCAGTCCACTATTCTCTCAGTGGCTTTATCTGTTCCCATCCCTTTCCTACCAACACCAAGAAGCATCTTTAAATTCTGTGAAGTTTTCTCATATATCCAAGTTACATGGGGGTCAAGAGGCTACAGGTGATAAATTATATACTTACAGATAATAGCGTAAATGTATGCATAAACAAAGTATTCATTTCTGGAGACACAGAACAATGATTACATTTATACACAGTGCATAGTGAAATACGTTAAAAACATTGAAAGTACTCTAAATAAAAGCCTACTAATTCAAGTTAACTCCAGCCAAGAGTAATCTGGAAATTTTAAATTAAAAATCTCTTAAAACAAAATTTTCTAATTTACTAATTTATAAAAGAAATACAACTACATGGGCCTTAATAAAAATTTTAAATATACTGTCTCACATACACTATACTCTAGAGAAGAGGGTTTGAATAACTTATTATTTTAAATAATCAGTAACTAAAACCAAGCAGTCTACCATACAAAGAGGGGAAAAGGTAATATTCTGAGTTATAAATTTTTTACCCTGTCTGATAAAAATAGAAGCCTAAAAGTTTAACTTAAATTTTTCCTGGATTTAAATTTAAAGATAAATTTGTTTTTTTAGTGAAATATCCTTAATAGCAATTTTACCAAAGCGGCCTTCTTCTGAAGGCCACCTCTGAAGTAATTAGAGAATAAATGTCAATGGCATGATATTAAGACATTATTCGGCCGGGTGCAGTGGCTCATGTCTGTAATCCCAGCACTTTGGGAGGCTGAGGCAGGTGGATCACGAAGTCAGGAGTTTGAGACCAGCCTGGCCAACATGGTGAAACCCCCATCTCTACTAAAGATAAAAAATTAACTGGGCGTGGTGGCACGCATCTGTGATCCCAGCTTCTCTGGAGGCTGAGGCAGGAGAATCACTTGAACCCGGGAGGCAGAAGTTGCAGTGAGCCAAGAATGCACCATGCACCATTGCACTCCAGCCTGGGAGACAGGGCGAGACTCTGTCTCAAAAAAAAAAAAAAGAAAGAAAAAGAAAGAAAGGAAAAAAGGAAGGAAAGGAAGGAAAGAAAATGAAAGAAAGGAAAGAAAGAAAGAAAACTCAAGAAAAGAATTTAGGGGCCAAGTGCAGTGGCTCATGTCTGTAATGCCAGCGCTTTGGGAGGCCAAGGTAGTAGGATCACTTGAGGCCAGGAGTTCAGAGCCCAGTCTGGGCAATGTAGCGAGACCTCATCTCTACACAAAAATTTTTAATGAATTAGCTTAGTGTGATGGCACATGCCTGTATTCCCAGCTACTCAGGAGGCAGAGGCAGAAGGACAGCTTGAGCCCAGGAACTCAAGGCTGCAGTGAACTATGATGGTGCCATTGCCCTCAAGTTTGGGTGAAAGAGTAAGGCGCTGTGCCCCCAGGTCCAAAAAGAAGAAAAAAAAAAAAGAAAGGAATTTAGGCAGGAAACTTTTCTATTGCTCTTAAAAGTAATAAGGCCTAGAAATGTAGAGGATGAGGTCAGGCATAAAGGCTCACACCTGTAACCCCAACACTTTGGGAGGCTGAGGTAGGTGGATCGCTTTAGCCCAGGAGTTCAAGACCAGCTTTTGTAACAGGGCGAAACCCTGTCTCTGCAAAAAAAAAAGCAAAATTTAGTCAGATGTGGTGGCACATGCCTATAGCCCCAGTGACTTGGGGGGCTGGGGTGGGTGAATCACTTGAGCTCAGTAGGTGGAGGTTGCAGGGACCCAAGATCACACCACTGCATTCCAGCCTGGGCAACAGAGTGAGACCTTGTCTCAAAAAAAAAGAAAATGTAGAGGATGGTATGACTCATGTTTTTTCAGGGTTTTCAAGTATGTATCAAGGCACTAGATAACTTGACTCTGGAATTTGCTAGGAGTGTAGGTATGCTGTCTTCCTGACTGAATAGCCCTATTATTCACATACCAAAACTGCAACTGGGATAAGCAAATTTGACAATAAGCCCTGTCACCCAGACCTTTCTTTTCCTAATTTGTAGCTTCCATTTGTGTAATCAGGCCTAAAATTCTTTTTTGAATAGGTATACAGCAGAAAAGCAAACATTCAAAGCAGTACAGAGTAAGAATTTAACATATAATACGTAAGAGCAGAGTTTCTTAACTCAGCACTACTGACATTTTGAACCAGATACTTCTCTGTTGGGCAGGACTGTCCTGGCCATTATGGGATGTTTCGTAGCACCCCCTGGTTTATACTCATTAGATGTCAGTAGCTCATCACCCATCCACCATTCTTGATAATCAAAAATCTCTTCAAACATTGCCTAAAGTTTCCTGGGAAACAATTGTTTCCAGTTAAGAACCACTGCTTTACAGAATTGTGATAAAACTCTATCATAACATAAAGATAAAATAATAGTACAAGTAGGATTATGTAGTCTACAATTTTCTGGGATTACTCACAACCTCTGTCTTAGTATTTTTCCGATTTTAAAATTCTTGCTCTCACAATTCCTATATATGTCTAAATATCCACAATGCTGTGATAATTTTCATATATTCCCCTCAAAAATACCACATTAAAAACTAACAATACTCTCAAAACTCTGGGTTTCTTCTGTACTGTCTTATAATTTATCCAAATGTACACTTCACTTCTCCACAAAAACCTTATTGTTAAGATTTCCCATCTCAGCATTCTTAATAACTTAAAATGAACAGACTTCTGACCAAGAAAGCAAATTAAACTTTCATTTTTCCATTAGGAAAAACAAAGCCAGGCCAGGTGCCGGTGGCTCACACCTGTAATTCCAGCACTTTGGGAGGCCGAGGTGGGTGGATCACGAGGTCAAGAGATCGAGACCATCCTGGCCAACATTGTGAAACCCCACCTCTACTAAAAATACAAAAATTAGCTGGGCATGGTGGCACACAGCTGTAGTCCCAGCTACCTGGGAGGCTGAGGCAGGAGAATCACTTGAACCCAGGAGGCGGAGGTTGCAGTGAGCCAAGATCACGCCACTGCACTCCAGCCTGGGTGACAGTGCGAGACTCTGTCTCAAAAATAAATAAATAAATAAATAATATAAAGAAAAGAAAAGAAAAAAACAAAGCCAGACTAAGTAGAGAGAGCATGGTAAGTGTTTCTATATAGTTTTTTACTTCTAATGATAAGTTTATCTGTGGTTTAAATGCTAAAAGGCTAATTTAACTAATTTTAAGTGATCTCATATCTGCAATCAATATGAAATGTAATTAAGGTGAGAAAAACAGGTATTGGGTTTCTGTAATTAACTTGAGATTAACATTAACAAAATTCAGCTTTGGCATTTAAGACAGAAATGGATAAGTTTATAAAACCATAATTTAATACTTACTAATTTTTATCCTTCTATAAAAGTTTCTAGAGCAGCAGCATAGTTTTTTTAATGGTATTCACATATCCTGCATGAACATATTTAAAACAAATTAACACACACACAAGATCTGGAAAATAGCCTTCTTTCTAAATAAAAACATCTTAGTATTTTCTATTGTTGAAAGAAAAAATTTATTTTAAGTATATGTTAGTAAGCCAAGAGACTTTCTAAAATACTGTTAACATCTAGTACAATTTCCAGTAAAATTCAATTTTAGAACTTACTTCAGAAGGAATTTCACTTTAATTGTACATACTTGCTTATTCCAAAATATATACAAAGGAATTAAAGCAATTTCTTACTTAAAAAATAAAGTTACACTTATCAACAGAAACAAGATGGGATATAAAGCACATAGATACAGAGCTTTCACACCATTAAATGTAGTCTATTCAGCTTGGTTGAAGAATAGGATGTCCTCTAGTCAGTTAAATATGGTAAATTCCAAATTTTAAATAAAAAAAGAATGTGAAGTCCATCAGTTTCATCTATACCTTGCAGTTATTTCAATCATCGCTATTTTTAAATATATTAACTATAGATCTCCATCACATACTATGGTTAACAAAATAATAGAACTATAACTTTATATTTAAAATTGAATCATATCTCTGCTATAAATACAGAATTTTACTACTTATAAAGCTTAACACTGAACTCATTCAACCAATTACATATCTCCTGTTTACAGTCCAAGCTCAACAAAAAGAGTAGCTATTGCATACCCTTTTCTCAGCATAGCAGTGGCATTATTTGGATTGAATTCGCGAGACTTCTTTGCATCAGCAACAGCAACTATGTAGAAAAAGATGGGTTTTTGGCTGGGTATGGTGGCTCATGCGTGTAATCCCAGCACTTTGGGAGGCCGAGGCAGGTGGATCACGAGATCAAGAAATCGAGACCAGCCTGGCTAACACGGTGAAACCCCATCTGTATTAAAAAAAAAAAATTAAAAATTAGCCCAATGTGGTGGCACATGCCTGTAGTCCCAGCTACTCAGGAGGCTGAGGCAGGAGAATCGCTTGAACCTGGGAGGCAGAGGTTGCAGTGAGCCAAGATTGCGCCACTGTACTCCAGCCTGGGCAACAGAGTGAGACTCTGTCTCAAAAAAAAGAAAAAAAGAAAAAGATGGTGTTTTGTCAGTTATTTACAGATTCTAGTAAATACACACAGAATACAGACCAGTTTTAGATTTCTAAGTTTTCGAGTTGATAGAAACACCAAATGGTTTTAAATTAGGAAAAGCTAATCCAACACAGAATTCAAATAAATATTACTCTTGTACCTTCCTTTTGGCTTAACATTTAGCTTCCTTCTTAAAGCTCTTCGGTCAGTGAATAAAGCTGTGTGACAAAACTCATCTCCTTTTCTCATTAGCATCATTTATATAATTTGGCCAGGTGCAGTGGCTCCCGCCTGTACTCCCAGCACTCCGAAAGGCTGAGGTGGGTTGATCACCTGCGGTCAGGAGTTTGAGACCAGCCTGGCCAACATGGTGAAACCCCGTCTCTGCTAAAAATACAAAATTAGCCAGGCATGGTGGCAGGCACCTATAGTCCCAGCTACCTGGGAGGTTGAAGCAGGAGAATCACTTGAACCCAGGAGGCAGAGGCTGCAGTGAGCTGAGATTGTGCCACTGCACTCCAGCCTAGGCAATAAGAGCAAAACTCCATCTAAAAAAAAAAAAAAAAAAAAAAAAGATACTCAGTTTTTCCCTATCCACATTCTTCATCAGAATAATTTTTAAAGTTACACAGTACAGGAATACATTATTTTTTAATATAGATAGGGTCTTGCTATGTTGTCCAGGCTAGACTTGAACTCTTGGGCTCATGTGATCCTCCCGCTTTGGCCTCCCAAAGTGCTGGGATTACAGGCGTGAGCCACCATGCCACATTCTTTTTTATAAAAAAATACAAAGAAAAGCATTTCATTTTAATACTCTGTCAAATAGCAAATGTGATACTATTCTTTATCAGCCTACTCAATAACTATGAATGAAACCTATATACATTATCCACCCACTGAAGGAAAAAGAGACATCCATAAAATTTAAATAGGTGTTGCTCAACATGTCTGTCACACTTGAGCTACTTTACCTTGTATGAAAGACCAACTCAAAAATCCTCAAAGACAACCTTTATTTTGTTTGATTAATTGGTCATGGGTAAAATGTACAAGTAACTTGTTAAAAAGGGGCAATATACTTTATAAGAAAAATTACCACAGTAATTCCCAAGAAGAATGTGACAATAAGCTCTTTGATGATAATATTGTGCATCATCTGGTTTCTGTTCCAAAGCCTTAGTCAGCTCCTACAAAAACAAACATGTTGAGTGTCAGTAAAAGTTTTTTAAAAGCCATCAAATTCTAATTAAAACATAATTTTTAAACAAATAACTTTTATCAGAAACTATTTGGAGGAAAGATAACAGGGATGTAAACTTGGAGTTTTTCCTCATAAGAGGATCTCCCCTTCTGCTGCCCCTCCTCCCGAAAGTAGACAATCTAACATAGTATTTCTGTACTGTAAAGCATTTAGGGGTCAGGTATGGTGTCTCATGCCTGTAATCCCAGCACTTTGGGAGACTGAGGCAGGCGGATCACCTGAGGTCAGGAGTTTGAGACCAGCCTGGCCAATATGGTGAAACCTCGCCTCTACTAAAAAAACAAAAATTATCCAGGCACGGTGGCGCATGCCTGCAATCCCAGCTACTTGGGAGGCTGAGGCAGAAGAATCGCTTGAACCTGGGAGGCGGAAGTTGCAGTGAGCCGAGAACACCACTGCACTCCAGCCTGGGCGACAAGAGTGAAACTCCGTCTCAAAAAAAAAAAAAGCATTTAGTTCCTGACCTACAGAACTTAATAAATGGTAATTATTATCACCTCACATATTCTGAAGAGTTTAATTGATATGCATTGACCATTACAGATTTTCTCCTTCTAACTTGGAGAAGATTCAAACATCATATAGAATTTGAAATTCCTAAAGATGTGAAGCTGTCCAATAAAAAAAGACTAAACGTTAAATCTAGAGCTCAGGGAGGTTAAGACAATCAATACCTACACCATCAAGCTTACCTGGCCCTCTCTTATCCTCTATCAATAGCACACAACTCTAATAAAATGCAATTAAACATTCTGTTCAAAGCCCAGATATAATCTAATAGATGGCTATGGCAACTGACCAAGAGTTAACATTAGAGAGATTAAAACTTTTTCACCCTGTGCAGTCACAACATATAGGTGTGGTAGCTGGAAAAATAATGATGTAAGTGATTACACAATTAGGGAGATCAAGGACAGGTGCAGGAACACAGGAACACTTTTATTTTCTGCCAACTACCTACAAACTCTAGGGATTTGGTAGTTTTCTTAAATAGTAAAATTATTTCAATAGCCACATGTGTCACTGACTTTGCTTTAACCTAATAGATAATTCTCACAAAGCAATGAATACAGATGCCCCTCAACTCACCTGGGGTTGCATTCCATCAACAGAAACAAAGTGTGGCTCAAACTAAGAGAGCAAAGAAGCTATAAGATGCTACTTCAAGGGCCTCACTTTGTACCTTGCAGGCTGTTACAAGGAATTTGGACCTTAGGTGTGATGGAAAGCCATGGAAAGTTCATTGTTAGTGGGAGAGAGAAATGGTCCAATTTACTCTTTTCAAATGTCATTCTGGTTGCTGTATGGTGAATACATTATAACAAATCAGGACTGGAAACACAGACTTCTTAGGAAACTAATACATTAAGTCTAGGCTAGAAAAGGATGTTAGCCACAGAGGTGATGAAGAGAAATACAATGAGCTGGAATATATTAGAGCCAGCAAGACTTGCCAGTGTGGGATAAGAGAAATTGAAGATCACTCCAGGATTTGGGGCTTACTTAGATCTATATCTGGCATCCAGTAGGCACTCAATGAAGAGTATTGATTTCTCTCCTTGCAGACTTTTTTCCGCCTTTTCCCCAGTCTCTAATTTGACAGCATCTCCTTTGCCACAAAATATAAAAATGTTTGCCCCTCTAGTCTTAATCTTCTCAAAGCCACTAGTAACCCCTTATCAAATCTAACTGATTCCTATCTGACTTGATCTCTCCGTGGCCCCTGACAATAACCAGACCTTTCACCTTACCATTCTGTTGCTTTTTAAAAACTAATGTTTCTGGGCTGGGCACAGTGGCTCACACCTGTAATCCTAGCACTTTGGGAGGCCGAGGCAGTTGGATCACCTGAGGTCAGGAGTTCGAGACCAGCCTGACCAACATGGCGAAACCACAGCTCTACTAAAAATACAAAAATTAGCTGAGCATGGTGGTTCATGCCTGTAATCCCAGCTACTTGGGAGACTGAGGCAGGAGAATCGCTTGAACCCAGGAGGCGGAGTTTGCAGTGAGCCAAGATCATGCCATGCCTGGGTGACAAGAGCGAAACTCCATCTCAAAAAAAAAAAAAAAACCTTATGTTTCCCTTGGGTTCAGTACTTAGACTTCCTCCCCTTTAGAAACATTCTTTGACTCTTTAAGTGGTGTCGGGGGCTTCACATATGTCTTGAATCATCCTGATGACTCAAGTCTATCTTGAGAGCCTAGACAGTGCTCCTGTGCAATATCAGCGTAGTTTTCTCTAGACTTCACCCGAAATGTCCCAGAGGCAATTCACATACAAATATTCAAAATCTAAAACTAATTCCTCTCTTCAAACCTATTCCCCCATGCTGAATGCAATCTTCTAAGTGCTATCATCCTAGGTGCTATTTAAGTGAAAAGCACCAATTCCTACTACATTCCCCCAGCCGGAAACTCAGGAGTCATCCCTTATATTCCAATCATCACCAAGTCCAGTGCATTTTACATAAAACAACTCCCCTCCATGCCCACAATCACTGCCCTGCTTGCAGGTACTCATCTTTGACCTGGTCTGTACCACCATCTTCCTGCTATCCACTATCACTTGTGTCTCTTCCAATTCATTATCTACTCTGCTTTTAAAGTAGGTTTTGTAATTCAGAAAATTTCATTTCCTTCCTCCAAATTCTTCACAGGTCTCCACGAACCTCGCAGGCCTCGCAGAACCGGGGCTAGACGTCGCCGTGGCTGCGCCCAAGCCAGGCGGTCTCCCCTGCAGCAGCTGCACAGGGGCGGGAACCGGCCCTCAGCCCCATCCCCGGTGGCTGCAGAGGGCCCCTGGCTAGAGGTCTCCAGCTCTGGCAGAGGAGGAGCCGGGCGGGAGCAGGGTCTGGCGGGCTCTCAGGCCAGAGGCCGCCCAGGCCATGCTCCACCACCTGGGCGCCCAGCTATAGGCGCCGGGCAACTCCCAAGCTGGCTGGAGCGCTCAGCCTCGCAGAACCGGGGCTAGATGTCGCCGTGGCTGTGGCCAAGCCAGGCGGTCTGCCCGGCGGCGGCTGCACCGGGGCAGGAACCGACCCTCAGCCCCATCCCCGGTGGCTGCGGACGGCCCCTGGAGCGGCCGGGATCTCTCTTCGGAGGCGTAGAGGGGCGGGAGTCACGGCCAGGCGTGCCCTCAGGCGGGAAGGGATGCGCGCCTGCGGTTCCCGGATGTCCCCCGCGAGCCCAGGAGAACCCGCAAGCCAGCGGCGCCTGCGCCCGAGCTGCAGCCGCCCTCTGCCGGCCACGGGAGCTTGAGAGCCGCTTCCGGAGTCCGGGCTGACGCTGAGCTGCAGGCCCGCGCCTAACCGCTTTTCTGGGCTCACGCGGTCTGAGACGTCGGAGCGCCCAGCTGCCGGCGCGCGAGTAACGGCTCAGTTGAGCTCATTGGGTCTGAGAGGTCGGAGGCTGCGAGTGTCGCTGCTGAAGGCTATGGTGGACCGGGCTGGATCGCGGATTCTGAGCTACATCGTGGGGTTGGGGGTGGATCTTGGGTTTGGGGGTCGATCACGGGTTTGGGGGTGGATCTTGGATTTAGGGGGGGATCGCGGGGTGGGGAGGGGGATCGCGGATTGGAGCTGGGTTGGGGTGGAAAGGCCAGGAGGAGCCGCGGCGGCTCAGGAGCGGGTGGTGGGCGTCTGAGAAGTCGCCACCATGAGGGAGCTCTTCAGTTTCGGGAGACGCCTGGGCCAGGCGCTCCTGAGCTCCATGGACCAAGAGTACACGGGTCGGGGGTACCACATCGCGGACTGGGAACTGCGGAAGATCCACAGGGCGGCCATCAAGGGCGACGCCGCGGAGGTGGAGCGCTGCTTGACTCGCAGGTTCCGGGACTTGGACGCCCGCGACAGAAAGGACAGGTAGCGGGGGCTCAGCCCGCGGTGGGAGGGGGCCCCCAGGCCCGGTTTCCCCGTAGCTCCTGAGGCGGGGCCTTGGAGGTCGCCGGGACCCTCGAGCCGCGGAGCCAAACGGAGCCTCAGCTGCTTTCCATCTGGCAATTTCCCGCCTGTAGCGCTTGGTGGATAATTTGAGTGATTTAACTCACAAAGTTAAGTATATCCACGTTTAAAACATGGAGCCATATACATGATAGGGAGGTGCCTAATGAGAACTCATTCCCATGTCAAAAATACCATGAGCCATTTTCAGTAGGCGAAGAGTTCTCAGATTAAACCCTGTGTC